>NC_041390.1:114935904-114991889 GCF_002162155.2 Triticum dicoccoides
TATAAGTTCGCGCTTCCACGTTTCGGATTGAAATATCTGGTGGCCCCAATTCCAGCACTGCAAAATCTATCTTCTCCACCATCCCCTTCCACGCTTCCACAGACACCAAGTTCCACCGCATCAGGTGCACTTCACCGACGCCGTCTCGCAGCTCACTGGGGCTACTTCAACGAGCACATCATCGCACCTCCGCCCCCAAGGCCATTGGGGCTTCACCAACAGTCTCTTCCACCGCATCATAGCGCTCCGCTGCCACTCAAGATCTGCATCCGTGCGCGGCCAGCCAACGCCAGCGCATCACTCTCAACGGCTCTGAAGTGACCCGCACTCTAGCTAGGCGAGCATGCCCAAACGCCGATCCGAACTAGGTATCCACACATCACTCCCTTGTGCACTGTTCCAATGATGTTTGGATATCCTTTCACTACTCTCTTAGCATACACGCCTATGCAACTCTGACTTTAACTCTTATTTCTTCTAGAGATATCATCTGAAACAAGCAAATCCATTTTTTAGCGAAGCATGACGGCGCTACGGGATCTGGTACACATCCAGCACACCCGTAAAACCTTGTAAGTATCTGTCCTCCGATACAACATCAAGGTCGATTCCTCTTATTTGATCAACCATTCGCCGAGTCAAAAATGCAGAGGGGGATGCAAGGAGCACAAGGCCTGCACATCCAAGAAAGTGGTAACATGGACTTGTACATGGAACATCCCAAGCGCAAGCAGAGCTGCAGTGAGACTGTACAACAAGCTAGCGTAAGTCCCTGCATTTCATTTAATTCATACTGGCATTCGTGTATGATTTGTGTGCAGTGGCTGATCCACGAATTCAAGTTACCAGGGGCGAACATTTAACTTAAAAATACGAAGGCACTTGCACTCCGGAAATCAACATAACTTGAGAAATGTGAAGCTACATGCACTTTGAAAACCAGCTAATGATCCAAAGTAGTTCAGATTATAAACACTAAATGATGCAAGCACCAAAAAACACAAAATGCAACATGGTGTACAAGGACTACAAACATGGTCTGTACCTGCTTGAATTATTCGTTCTCTAGCTGAAAATATCGAAGTGTAATTGCACGTATAACCAGTGCGCAAACTACATATCAATATATCTATCCTGCACAAGTATGCCAATAGTTTCAAACAACAGATTAGAAAAGTATTTATGCTATGTTGTCATGATACGGGGACTTTCTGGTAGATGGCCTCGACGTTTCCTCAAGCTATGAAAATGCACTATAATTTGCTTGTCATCAATGCCTGCAAATCTATGCCTCTCTCAACATAGTAGATCATCATTAGACACTAAATCCTTCAATGAGCTTGCAAAATGCTTGCATTAGATCCCTCATTAGACACTATATGTTCATCACCAGGAGCATGTAAAATGTTTGCATCAAATCCTTCATTAGCAGTCTGTTCATTACACACTTCAGGCTCAAGAACAACATGAGCTTGTATGTTTGCACTAGAAACTTGATTAGATACATCAGATTCAGTCAGTTCATTATTGATTGGAGGAGTTATAAAATAAGTAGAAATTGGTTTCATTTTCTCATAGATTCCCTACATACAAGCAGTTTTACAACACCGTCTGGTTTAACTATTGGCCAGAAATTGAAGAGTTGAATTAGATATAATCAGGGATGTGATGTACCTGCTCGTTGCGCATGCTACTCTTGCAAGCTGCGACTGTCCGTTTGCGCAAGCTCGATGCCATGCCCGTGCTGCCGCCGCTGCCTCCCATGCAGGCTACACCCAGGGTTGGATCTTCATCTTCTCGTCCTTCCGTTCGCTTGAAGCCCAGCGACCGCCCTCCAACAAGGGCGCGAGGAAGTGTTGTGTCGGTCTGTCCAGCGGCGGCTAGAAGCGAACCAGACTGGAGGCTGGAGCGAATGAATTAGGATTTTTTGTGCTGTCGATCGATATGGGAGGCGCTCGTTTGGGCCGCGAGCCTGTTATAGGGCCCGCCTTGCACTTATGTTATTGGCCCATCCAAATTGAAACATTTTTCTTCATTTCTTACATTGCCTGCTCGTGCGTTGGGACGAACAAAACTAGCATGGGCCAACCTGGACGACTCAAACTAGGTGCACACTTTCCAGCCACCTGAGGCGGCCGCCCATACCAGGCCCTATGGTGGTGTCGCCCCTTTTTGCATGTATGATTGGATAGTGAAAAATATTCCAGTGGCGCTTTTGATTTACCCACAGAATGGTTGAATTGCTTGTTTCTATGAACTGAGTTCGCCAATAATGTGAAGGATGCCAGTCTTTTCATCCTATTGTAGATTGCTAAGATCTCGATATGCCAAATGTAATCGCATGAAATATACAGTAAAAGCCAGTGTGATGTGTTTGGCTACAACTAGTCTGACTACATGTCCTCATATAACATATCAAGGACGCACCATCTTACCAAATTAACCATTCGACTTACCCATGCAGTGTGGGAAGAAAGAAGTATTGGGACTGCGTATCCAAGCAATTGATGCCATGGACTCCTTCGTACAACCTTGTAAGCGAAAAAGAAGTTGCAGTGTGCCTGTACAAAGAACTAGCGTAAGTTCAGTTACCTGCTTCTTGGAATTTTAGTTAGCCACTTATTGCAAAATTGTTCAATTATGTTGCTTGGCTTAATTTAGTTTGCTACTGATTACATAATGGCACAACCTGTTAATCATATTGTAGACTGCGCCTATCTATGTGTTTGATACTTACTGTTAAGAATTACCTGTTTGCCTTAACTTAAATATCTACTTGTTTGTTTAACTGCTTTGCTGCTGCAACAGCGGGTTACAATGATGTTAATAACTACTTTTCAGCATCCAATTGAAACTCTTTAATTCCTTGTTTGTTTAACTGGTTTGCTGTTATAACTCCCCGTTAATATGTTTTGCTAACTTCAACTTTTCTGAATCCAATCGGAACTTTAATGGCAAAACAGGTTAGCCCAAGATCAAAGAGCGAGGTCCCCATGGACGTTGCATCATCCCACAGCAGTGGCACCGGACCAATCGTGCATTATGAATTGCCAACTGCTGATGCTCTAGAGGCTAAACTAGTGGTAGAAAGAGATTCTGCTTCTGCACTTAGAGATGAAGTTGACATGTTGAGGAAGCAAACAGCACAATCACAAGCAGTACTCAAGACAACCATTAAATATTTGGTGGATTTTGAAACGAAGCAAGCTGAGACTGGCCAGATTGTTAAGGTCCTGAAGGAAAAAAGGAAATTAAATTCCTACTTGGCAAATCATAGGTGAAATATTCTTTCCATAGTTGAATAACCTTTGTGTTGTATGTTCATGTAATCAATCAAACCATTTGTTTTAGAGATCATGTAATAATTGTCTTTTTGTTTTTTGGTTTGTAATTTTATTTGAGCACAAGTCTGTATTAATTGATAAGACTCAGAGAAATTTCATTTGGATTGTTGTGCCAGACCTACAAATATGCCAATCGGGCTGAATGTGCGTTCAGCCATAGTAGTAGTATAGATGGACGATAAGTGGCACGCATCGGAAAGGGCCAACATGCTAGCTAAAAAAAGGATGATGTTGTAGCCAGAAAAAAGTACAACGGCCTGGCTTATGTATGTTAGTTGATATTATTAATCCATATACTCTATAAGTGTTTATATGTATGTTAGTTTTGTACATTCTTGGTTGATTGACTCGGTATTTGAATCTTGATACATCGCTTGTGTACATATCTAAATGGGAGTACACATTATGCTGCGTGTGACATTTCAGTTGGACATGAAGTGTTCCAAATATTCAAATTCATCTTAAACTGGATTCTAGTTTCTGAATTTGAGTATCCGCATTTGTAAACCATATTCATATATGACAGTGGAATACACCTTTGTCGTCCTTTTGAAGATATATAAAAACACATAGAATGATTTATAAAGATTCATATAGGAATACAAAATGGATTTGAATTTAGTTGCCAGGGTAAACGTGGATGATTATTGTCCCAAAATTCGAAAGAAGCAGCAAAATGTCCACTCCCACGTCAGCTGCCCGAAGCCAAGTGTTTGGGAGATGGAAATTAATGTCTACCCATTACACGGACAATCCATCGGCCCGATTTCCACTGCTCTAAATAGGGGTAGGTTAGTAACTTCAATTAGACGTGACATGGCCGCCTCTGAGCCCATTCCGACGTGGTGGGCATCAAACATGGGAGGCAAAACTCATTTGATTCAACCGAAAGACCTATGTTTCTCCCTCCATTCTCCATTCATACACGGTGGGTGGCAAAACAAACTCGACTCGGCCGAAATCGATGTAGGCAAATATTTTCAATAGGGGCAGGTTTGTAACTTCACTTAGACGTGACACAACCGCCCTACGTGTCAGCCCTGTTCATACATCATGGGCGCCAACCATGGGCACCAACCACCCTCTCCTCGCCCGAAATCGCTCTGGGCAAATATTGGCGAGATGTGGGATTACCGTCCTATCCCCAACCGACGAGACGTCCAAATTTTAAACGGGGGCTAAGTTTGTAACTTTCCCATATTTCAGACAGGCCCGTCCCAAAAACATGGTTCCCCGTACCTCTCCCTCCATTTTCCCATTCATACACCGACCGCGCTAGAACACCCCATCCCCACACCAGCCTCCGTCCGCCACCCCATCCATCGCCGCCGTCCTCCACCACATCCATCGCCACCGTCCTCCACCTTGCCGGAGCGCCTACCAAGACCGCGTCGTCCACTGCTAGAGATGGACGTTTCTCATCCACGGCGACGGACCAATAGCCTTGCATCACGTCCTCTCGCTTCATCGGCGTCGTCGTCCTCATTGCCGGGGCCGCTCACACGACCTTCTCTTCCACCGCAACGGGACTTATCCCCCGATGCACCCGTCTACCGTCGCAGATCTGCTTCAACGCCACCGACAGCCATCGCACCCCCGATGCCAACACGGCGCCGCAAGAGAGGTGGTACTTCATATCTCCTCAACTTTTTGATCGCAACCAGAAAATAGATCTTAACTTGGTTACTCTACTTTCTTTTCAGCTCTTAGAATTTAGTTCTTAGTTCGAAGCAAACAATGGATGCTAAATATCATTTCTCCGGTTTGCAGCTTCAAATCTACCATGGCACAGCCATAATACGGTTTAATTGATCATGCTTAGGGTTTAATTGATCATGTTGGTTCCGTGGTGGTTTCTTTAATAAAAATCAAAGGGGAAACCCTCTTTTGCTAAAAAATATGCTTAGAGTTTCCCCCTTTTATGATCGCTATACGATCAGAATACGTGCTTCGTGTCGTAATAACACTGCTCCACCCATCAAGCTAAACAAGCTTAGTTGTTCAAATAAGAATCTGATATTATTAAAACAGAGTTGTTTAATTGGTCATCTAAATGTTCCTAAATTAGTTTCGAAAATGCATGTTCGTCGCTCGGGTGTGTATCTCTACAGGGTGCCCATGGTGGGTTGGCCCACCCTGGGATTTTGGGTCGTCCCAGGCCCCGATTCCCCTCTATTCTGTTACGCGCTTCCGATCTCTACTCGCCCCTAGCCGCCTGCCTCGCCGGCGAGTTGCCGTCCCCGGACGGCATGACTCTAGGAGGAGACGCCAGACTAATAGGAGGCCAGGAGCCGCTCGCCCAACAGCGTCACTGCTGCCCGGGCGCGTTGCCGTGCCTACCTTCCCAGTCCGTTTAGGGCTCAGGCATGCAGCACCCACCAAGCCAACCCGATTTATCCTGAGATACATCCTCAACACTCAGCAGCCACTCCTCATCACCCATTTTCTAATTGATTCATTACTCATTAGGCAGGACTGTCATTAGGGTTTGTTGTGTGCTCAGTGCTACCTACACTTAATGGTCCAGCTGTATTTCGGTAATCTTTAGTACCTCTAAAGTTCACAGGGTTTTCAAAATTTCGGCCCTTAGAACAGAAACTAGTCATTTTGGATTGTTGCTCGTAGTGACATTGACCCAGATTACTACTGCAAGCCAGGTTTGTTGACAATTTTACTTGTATTTCTTACTCATTCGATATAATATCCAATTATTCACGTCGATTAGTTGCAAACAATAAGTGCTAGACAAACTTCTTCATTCAAATTTTGGACGGTCTCTTACTGCAGTTACAATTCTGCATACTTGTCCTAGTAAGCTGACAAGTAAATGATTGATTCACTACATCTATGCTTGCCTTGTCATATTTGTTGTCAATATTCTTTTAGGGTGGACCACCCTGTTTCTAAATACTGGAACCGTAGACATGAGTGAATAGTATTTCTCTATGTGATATCTTCCATCATGTGTGGGTAACGAACACTGCATTGTATAGAAAGAAAGTGTCATTTCCAGTTTTTACATAGGTTTCGATCTTTTACATGGAATACAATCTGCCTACTTGCTTTATGTCGCACTACCAACACTCCACCCTTGAAGCTAAACATTACGCCACTCATAATTGCTTAGTTTATTTGTTCAAATACGAATTTCATATGATTCTAATGTTCCTACTTCAGTTTTGAAATGTGTGCCTGCCTGTTATAGAGACATAAGGGGTTTGTATTTCTGTGTGTGGTCTGGTCAGCACGGTTGGGGAGGTGAACTTTGCATATGCAGGGGTTTATAGGTAGACACTCTCCGAGTTGAATCCGCAATGCATTCCATAGATAATCTGGCCACTTTTTATGTTTTCATGAATCTCATATTCTGAATAGCATCATAATGATTATGAGCTTGCGCGCATGAAAAAAATAAAGCAGAACAATGCCATGGCTGTCAAACTTGGCATTAAGGGACTGAAATCAAGTCTAGATGCAATGCAATGCAAACGCTCTCCACCTACAGATTCATGCTCAGAATATGAGCCTAACAGTGATTCTAAGCTAGAGGGAGACCTAAGTCAATGTAGCTCCCTAGTGGAGGAGTCAGAGGAAGATGCCCTATCTTATTCACCCATCAAGGTACTTGCTCTAACTTTCCAAGGTTACATTGCTCGCACATATCTTTCAACTGATGCTTCGCATTGCTTCTACTTTCTTGAACTGCCATTAGCTTAGTTTACACATCGTGTATGTGAATACGCCCTGCCTATCCATTTTCAATACATATTCCATCTGTCATCATACCATATTTATCCATTCAAATGTTGTTCTTGTGTATCAGACGTTCAAAAGGAAGAGGGCGATTGCTGATCGTGGAGGAGCACAAGCAAAGTATTTGGAAAAGGTAGTGGCACCTGATAAATCAAATAGCCCATTAGGTGTAGTTGCAATATCACCTGACCCACAAAATACCCCAACTCTAGCAGACTCTAGCCCTACTACACTGGTCATTTCTGATGCCCCAACTCAGCAGACCCCAACTGCAGCAAACAGTATGATTATGCCAGTTGACATAGCACCAGCTGTATGACGCAAAAACCCCATTCCAGCAAAGAGTACACCAAATCCAGTTGCCAAATCCCTTTTCGAACCAGAGAGAGCCCCAATTGCAGCAAATAGGACCCCTGTTCCATATCTTCCCAGTTTAGAAGATGAAGCTTATGTTGTTTTCAGGAACTTTGTGCGCATCTTTCCTTCATGGAAATATTATACCACAGACACAGAACAATTTCCAGTCTTCCTCCGCAACTTACACGTAAGTAATGTACTAATGTTATTCATGGTCATTACTGCATATGTTTCTGCTCACATAAGACATAAGATTTCATTCTTTTAAATAGGCGAGGAGCAAACTGGATTGTGATGACGAGAAAGGGTTGGTTGCACTTTTCAAGCACTCATTGATGAAGTATCGTTCCTACCTGAGGCAAGCGCACTTCGATGGCAAGCCTCTGAACGAAATTTCTGTAAAGTCTCCGGTGCTACATTTATCCAGCGGTGACTGCAATAATCTTGTTACACATTGGTCTCGGCTGCAGCGTAAGGTACTGTCTATGATATCACGTCACAATTTGAACTACATTTCTGCATTTACCTTAATGTCTCACTTGTACGAAAACTGTTAGCAGAAGAACATTCGTTCTCAAGGGACCACAGAATCTCGCATCTATACTGCACACTGCATTGCTCTTGTGAGTACCTCTTGCCATGTATGAGCATACTTACTTTCATAGTTGTTTGATTATGTAGCATCACTGTACATGTTAGCCTCGTAATCGTCCATTTGTTGGACATTATAAGATTCGTATGGACTCTTACATAAATTTAGAATAAACCCAATTGTCAGTGTCAAAACGGCGGATCTCGGGTAGGGGGTCCCGAACTGTGCGTCTAGGCCGGATGGTAATAGGAGGCAAGGGACATGAAGTTTTACCCAGGTTCGGGCCCTCTTGATGGAGGTAAAACCCTACGTCCTGCTTGATTAATATTGATGATATGGGCAGTACAAGAGTAGATCTACCATGAGATCTGAGAGGCTAAACCCTAGAAGCTAGCCTATGGTATGATTGTTGTTCTGTATGTTGTCCTACGGACTAAAACCCTCCGGTTTATATAGACACCGGAGAGGGTTAGGGTTACACAAAGTCGGTTACAATGGTAGGAGATCTACATATCCGTATCGCCAAGCTTGCCTTCCACGCCAAGGAAAGTCCCTTCCGGACACGGGACGAAGTCTTCAATCTTGTATCTTCATAGTCTAGGAGTCCGGCTGAAGGTATAGTCCGGCCATCCGGACACCCCCTAATCCAGGACTCCCTCAGTACCCCCCGAACCAGGCTTCAATGACGATGAGTCCGGCGCGCAGATTGTCTTCAGCATTGCAAGGCGGGTTCTCCTCCAAATTCCGTGTACCTGTTGAATAAAGTCCGGCTTCTTGTAAATGTTGCGCTCCTTAGCTTCTACGCCCAATAATGGCCGTCTCCCACGTGTCAACCGAATATGAAAAGTTTGAGTGTTTTTACATCCACACCCCTAGCCGCGTAAATGAGCCGCCCATTTAAGGGGACGAGGATTTAGATCCAAACCACACCTTCTCCCCCTCGCGAGTGTTCATCAGAGCGCATCCGACAAAGGTCCATACCACCATGGCCAGCCGTCGCAACCCCTCCTTTCGCCCTTCCAGCCCTCAGCCTGGATATTGGGAGAGATGCTCCATCCCGCATAGCGAGCTAGTGATGCTCCAGACCAAGGGATTTCTCCCCCCGGCCTATATGGTCCCGGTTCGAGCCGGTCTTGCCATCTATAATGGCGGAGAGCAAGCGGAGAGTGCCCCTAATCCCTCCAAAGGAGAGCGGGTATGCCTCGTCCCTTATTTAATAAGAGGGCTCGGATTTCCAATCCATCCGTTTCTCCAGGGGCTCCTGGAGTTCTATGGCCTCCAGCTACACAATCTTCCGCCTGCCTCCGTATTGCATATCGCGGGCTTCGTAGCCCTCTGCGAGCTGTTTTTGGGTGTTGAGGCTCATTTCGGGCTGTGGAAAGAGCTATTCTGCCTTGTGCCCCATTCTCAGAAGGGGTCAATATATCAAGTGGGCAGAGCCGAAGTGTGGCGCATCGCCGGGACCGGATATCTATCCGGAACCCCAAAGAAGGCGTCCAAGGACTGGCCTTCGGAATGGTTTTACATAGAGGACGTCCCGCTGCCGGATCCTGTCCGGATCGGCCTCCCTGAGTTCGACAGTGCTCCACTAAAGAAGCGCCTAAGTTGGCGTCCATGGAGCCCTCAGAGGGAAAGTGACAAGGACGTCCTTTACCTGATGGGCGGGATAAGATTGTTAGCTCATTCCGGACTGACCATGATCAGGGTCATGGCCGCATGCATCATGCGAGGGGTGCAGCCGCTACAGTATAGAGGCCACCCAATGTGGGATTTCAACGGGGAGGACGACGCCACCCGCTACGGCCGTAAGGGACCGGATTCGGCTGCGGCCCTAACAAAGACCTTGTCCGCTTTATACAAGGGAGAAGAGGAGGAATTTCTCCGCGTCAACCCACAGGGTGGATTTTCTATGTACAATCCCCCAAGCTGGGTAAGTGGTCACATTTACTTGCCCATCTGTTTTATATTCCCATTGTTAAATATTCAGTCTAATGACTTCAACGCAGGAACTGCGCCAGGCTGTTAAAGAAATAAACAGTCCTCCTCCACAACCCAAGGACCTAGGACGGTCCCTCGACCCGGCCTCTCAAGAGGATCCGGACTTATTTGTGGAGCTGATTGATGGAGTGTTCCATCAATTGAGCAAGGACAACGCCTTGGTGGCCATTACGGCCAATTACCCAGGGCTAATCCTGGCCTCCCAGGTAACTGAGATCGAAGTCCCAGTACCCTGAATAGGGGTCCGCCCTCTCGTGTTTTCAGTTTCCTGATTACAACCGAGCTTTGCAGGGGAGGTTTTTGAGACGGGAGGCTGAACCTGTGGCGACAAGCCAACGAGGGGCCGCAGGGCCCCGTGGGCAGAAAAGAGGTGCAGTCCGGACCGAGGCGTCAGCGCAAAGGTATGGCGCGCCCCCTTATCCCAGGTGTTATACCTTCAAGGCATATTAACACTCGTGCTCTCTTCAGGACAAAGAGACCTCGCCGGACTATATCCGGAGAGGCTGCCAATCGCGCCTCCACCAACCAGGCTCCAAAGCCTGGTCTGGAGGCGGAGGCGAACACAAGGCACGCACCGGACGCTCCTCCGACGGAGGATGTGGACAGGTTGTCTGCCACCAACTCTGAGGTGGAGAGTGCCATGAACCACAGGCGTCTCCGGACAATTCTTCGCGACGCTTGTTTCTCCCGAGAGGCATTAGATGCCTTCATTTCGGGAGATGCGTACCTCCGTGCCGCTCAAAATGGTCTAGCCAGAGCCACGGAGAAATATGTAAAAGACATACGGGTAAGAAAATTTTGGTAATTATATATATATATATACCAGTAGCCCCCGAGACTTGAAACAGTTAGAATAACTGATTTAAGGATCATTTGTTATGCAGGTTCTTACAGAAAAGAATTCCCTACTGTCCCAGGAGCTGGAAGAGTGCAAAGCCCAACTTGAGGCCGCACTAGCCACGGCAAGGGAGCCCAAGGAGACCCCCTCTGGTAATATACACTTCAAAAGATAAGTATTTTGTGAAGCACGACATGGGTGCGAATCTGACAAATGAAATTGCAGATGGCGCCGGATTGAGTCCGGAAAGGCAACAACTCCTACACCAGCTGAAGGCTGGTGAGAAGGTGCTGACAAAGGTGAGGCGGGAGAAGAAGGATCTCCAAGATGCCAACACCAAGCTAGGCGTCGACCTGAAAGATGTTCGTGCCCAGCTGTCAGACTTCGTTAAGGAGAATCAGCGGCTTCAGCGCGGCATATTTAGTAAGTGCTTGAACGAACCTTTGAAAAAAAGTTCGGTGGGGAAGTCGACTAACAGAGTAATGTCTGTAGGTGTGCTAACAGGTCGTCCTGCAGAGGAGATGCCCGGTTCTATGGGTGACCTTCTTCCCGAGCTCTCGCAACTGCTCGAGCGAGTTCGGCAGGCGATGCAAGGCGTCGCCCAGGCCTTGTGGCCATCCATCTCCATGCCCGAAGGTCTTGGAGAGCTTGCGGAGAAGCTAAAGGGAGCACGGCGGCGCTTTTGATTGTGGAAGATATCGGCCTGCCGTCAAGGCGCTAGGGAGGCCTGGGCCATGGTGAAGACGCGGTACACAAAGGCTGACCCCAACCACATGGCCGAGGTCGGTCCTCTGGGGCCCGATGGGAAGGAGATCCCTGTAAGCTTAGTATACGGACAAGTAGAATTGGCCGCAAAGTATTCCCAGCAGGACTGTAAATTAGACAGCCTGTTAGATGGTATTGAAGAGGAATACAATCAGTCAGAATGACTATGTAATTTAATTGACATTTATAATGCCTTCTAGCCGGATTGTAGATCGTTTGTCATGGCCGACCTTTTCGCTTCAGCCTCGGGACCTGACGGTCCGGAGTGTGTCCGGATTCCCATGCGGTTATATAAGAACCGGGGAATGCATGGAGACCAGGCGTAGGGGTCATTAGTGCGTGAACAGACAAGTGCTCGACTAGTTATGTTATATTACATGGTTAGTAAGAAACATCTTCCAGGGAGAATAGTTCCGTTAGGGGTTCCTTTCCCTGGGAGGCATGACCTAAAGTGCATGCCGATTCTACGAAAAATACGCGGGAAAAAGCATCTGGGGGCGCATAAATAAATAAGTGAAAAGATCATCTTTTAGGTCACTGACCGAATATTCCCTTAAGAATGCTAGCTTTCAGCTTCACCCAGTCTGAGGTACACCTCCGGCTGATCCGGCAGTAACAATCGCAGAGGTGCTCCCTTTACCGCCTAGCCGAATAATCGGGAACATAGGGGTAAGCACAGGAGCCAGGCAACCCAGCTTGGCCAAAACTTAAGTCATATCGATGCATATAATGGTGAAATAAAAGGTACATGCGGAAGTGTAACACATGTGTTGGGCATGAAGCCCGTATAAATAAGCTTCTGTTAAAAGAAGCCCCCAGGTTTAATGAGTGCGAATAGCACGTCATTTGATGAGACTTTAAAGGCTATAAGAGAAAGGAAGGGGAGAAGGAGAGAAATGTAAGACAGACAGTATATAAAAAATGGACAGAGGAAGGAGACAAACACAGAGTCCGGCGCTAGGCATAGAATCTTCGGAGACGGGCTGCGTTCCATGGGTTCGGCTCGAGTCGGTTATCCGATGCATCTCGCAGGCGGTACGCTCCACCAGTCAGGACTTGGTCAATTATGAAGGGACCTTCCCACTTGGGCTTGAGTTTGTCCTTTTTCTTGTCCGGCAGGCGTAGAACTAATTCGCCAACGTTGTAATTTTTGGCCCGTACTTCTCTGCTTTGGTATCTTCGAGCCTGCTGTTGATAGAATGCGGAACGGGCTTTTGTCACGTCACGCTCCTCCTCCAATGCGTCCAAATTGTCCTGCCGATCGAGCTCGGCTTCTCTTTCTTCGTACATGCGCACTCGAGGTGAGTCATGAATTATGTCGCAAGGCAAAACTGCCTCTGCGCCGTACACCATAAAGAATGGTGTGTATCCGGTGGTGCGATTCGGCGTGGTCCGTAGCCCCCAGAGTACAGAGTCGAGCTCCTCTACCCAGTGCGTGTTAGATTCCTTGAGGGATCACACTAATCTGGGTTTGATGCCGCTCATGATAAGACCATTTGCACGTTCGACCTGGCCGTTAGTTTGTGGGTGATAGACGGAAGCATAATCGAGCTTGATGCCCATGTTTTTGCACCAGAGTTTTACCTCGTCGGCCGTAAAGTTCATGCCGTTATCAGTGATGATGTTGTGGGGGACGCCGTAACGGTGTACAACCCCGTATATAAAGTCTATCACCGGTCCGGATTCGGCCGTCTTAACAGGCTTGGCTTCTATCCATTTGGTGAACTTATCCACCATGACCAGTAAGTATTTTTCCTTGTGGGTTCCGCCTTTAAGGGGTCCAACCATGTCAAGCCCCCAGACCGCGAAGGGCCAAGTGATGGGGATAGTTTGGAGGGCGGTGGGTGTCATATGGCTTTGGTTTTCAAAGAGCTGGCAACCGACGCATCATTGGACTAAGTCCTGGGCGTCTGCCCGGGCCGTCGGCCAATAAAAGCCTGTACGGAAGGCCTTGCTTACAAGGGACCGAGCTGCAGCGTGATGACCGCCGAGTCCGGCATGAATTTCAGCCAGGAGGTTCCGCCCTTCCTCTTCGGAGATGCACCTTTGAAGGACTCCGGTAGTGCTTTTCTTATAAAGCTCTCCCTCGTGGACTTTGTAGGCTTTGGATCGCCGCACTATGCAGCGTGCCTCATTTTGGTCCTCGAGGAGTTCCTGCCTAGTAAGGTAGGCGAGGAATGGTTCTGTCCACGGGGTGATGACGACCATTATTACGTGGGCTGAAGGTGTTATTTCATTGGCAGAGCCTCCGATTGTGTCAGAATGTTCGGTGTCGGGCAATGCGGTTGGGTCCGGGCTGTTATTGTTTGGCTCCCCTTCGCATACTACGGATGGCTTGAATAGCCTTTCCAAGAAGATGTTGGGGGGGACTACATCGCGTTTTGCGCCGATGCGTGCCAGGACATCTGCCGCCTGATTATTTTCCCGGGCTATATGGTGAAATTCAAGCCCTTCGAACCGAGCTGACATTTTTAGGATGGTGTTGCGGTAAGCTGCCATTTTTGGATCCTTGGCATCAAAGTCTCCATTTATTTGGGATATTGCGAGGTTCGAGTCCCCACGCACCTCTAGGCGTTGAATGCCCATGGATACTGCCATCTGGAGACCATGTAAAAGGGCCTCATATTCGGCTGCATTGTTGGAGTCTGCGTACATAATCTGGAGTACGTATTGAACTGTGTCTCCTGTGGGGGACGTCAAAACGATGCCATCCCCTAGTCCGGCCAACATCTTGGAGCCGTCAAAATGCATGATCCAATTTGAATATGTGCCGTACTCTTTAGGGAGTTCAGCCCCCGTCCATTCTGCGACGAAGTCGGCCAAAACTTGCGACTTGATGGCTCGCCGTGGCTTATAAGTTATGTCGAACGGGAGGAGCTCAATGGCCCATTTTGCAATCTAGCCCGTTGCATCACGGTTGTTTATAATATCGTTAAGTGGTACTTCCGAGGCTACTGTTATTGAACACTCTTGAAAGTAGTGTCGTAGCTTCCGGGATGCCATGAATATCGCGTAAGCAATCTTTTGATAATGCGGGTACCGTGATTTGCACGGAGTGAGGACAGTGGACACATAATAGACCGGCTTTTGAAGGGGGAATTTGTGTCCGTCTGTTTCTCGTTCGACGACGAGCACTGCGCTTACAACCTGATGTGTTGCTGCAATGTACAATAGCATTGGTTCTCCAATGTTTGGCACGGCCAGGACTGGGTTTGTTTCCAATATGGCTTTTATTTTGTCGAGTCCGCCCGTGGCTGCATCCGTCCATTCAAAGTGTTCGGTGCACCGAAGGAGGTGGTAAAGGGGTAGGGCCTTTTCTCCCAAGCGGGAGATAAAGCGGCTTAGAGCCGCCATGCATCCGGTTAACTTTTGTATTTGTTTGAGGTCCTTTGGGATATCCAATTGTGACAGAGCTCGGATCTTGGCTGGATTTGCTTCAATTCCTCTACCGGATATAATGAAGCCCAAGAGCTTTCCGGCTGGGACACCGAAAACGCATTTTTTCCGGGTTGAGCTTGATGTCGTATGTTCAGAGGTTATCAAATGTGAGCCTCAAGTCGTCTACTAGAGATTCGACATGTCTTGTTTTGACGACCACATCATCTACATATGCCTCCACTGTTTTGCCGATCTGGTTTGCCAGACATGTCTGAATCATGCGCTGATATGTTGCACCGGCGTTTTTGAGCCCGAAGGGCATTGTGTTGAAGCAGAATGGGCCGTATGGTGTGATAAATGCCGTTGCGGCTTGGTCTGATTCTGCCATCTTGATTTGATGGTAGCCGGAATATGCGTCGAGGAAACACAGCGAATCGTGTCCTGCGGTAGCGTCGATAATTTGATCGATGCGGGGAGGGGGAAGGGATCCTTTGGGCAAGCCTTGTTAAGGTCTTTAAAATCAACGCACAGGCGCCAGGATTTGTCCTTCTTTGGTACCATCACCAGGTTTCCTAGCCAGTCCGGATGTTTTATATCTCTGATGAATCCGGCCTCCAATAGCTTTGCTAGCTCCTCTCCCATGGCATGTCTCTTAGGTTCGGAAAAACACCGAAGAGCTTGTTTGACAGGTTTGAATCCTTTTAGGATATTTAAGCTGTGCTCGGCCAGCCTGCGTGGGATTCCTGGCATGTCTGAAGGGTGCCAGGCAAAAATGTCCCAGTTCTCTCGTAGGAACTCTCGCAGTGCGGCGTCTACATCAGGGTTTAACTGTGCCCCGATGGAAGCTGTTTTATTGGGGTCCATTGGATGGACCTGGAATTTGACTATTTCGTCCGCCGGTTTAAAGGAGGTGGACTTGGATCTTTTGTCGAGTACCACATCATCCCTATTCACCGTGGAGCACAGCGTAGTCAGTTCCTCAGCCGCTAGGGCTTCGGATAGTGCCTCGAGGGCCAGTGCGGCTGTCTTGTTTTCGGCGCGGAGTGCTATGTCCGGATCACTAGCGAGAGTGATGATCCTGTTAGGCCCGGGCATCTTGAGCTTCATGTACCCGTAATGGGGTATTCCTTGGAAGATTGTAAACGCTTCCCGCCCTAGCAGAGCGTGATAACCGCTGCTGAACGGAGCCACATGGAACGTGACCTCTTCGGACCTGTAATTATCCGGCGTGCCGAACACCACATCTAGTGTGATTTTTCGTGTACAGCGCGCTTCCCGACTGGGGATTATTCCTCTAAAGGTTGTGCTGCTTCGCTCAATGCGGTTCTAGTCTATTTCCATTTTTTGAAGGGTTTCCTCATAAATGAGGTTCAATCCGATGCCGCCGTCCATGAGTACCTTGGTAAGACAAAAGTTGTCCACTATTGGACTGAGGACCAATGCGGCTGGTGCTCGGGCTGTTTAGAATTTAGGTTCATCACTGGCGTTAAAGGTAATAGCCGTGTCACTCCATGGGTTTATTGTTGCTACTTGGTAGACTTCGGCAAGGCTGCGGAGTGTTCTTTTTCGCATATTATTTGATGCGAAAGTCTCGAAGACTGTTAATACCGTATTGGTGTCACTGGGGTGGCTTTCTGTGGCCTCCAGAATTAGGAGATCTTCGCCAATTTTGGCCACCTGCCGGAGTATCCAACATGCTCTAAGGTTGTGAGTTGGTGTGGCGTCCTCTGTATTGTGAATTTTACAGGGTCCATTAAGCCATCCTTCCAGTATGGTTCCATGCCCTGTAGAGGGTTTTTGCTTTTTGGTGTTTGACCTGGGTGTCTGGCGATGATGCACCCTTTTATTTCGGACTGGGTTTGTATTCAGGGTCGGATCGTCCCAAAATTTAATTTCGGTTTTCCAGGCGCTTTCCATCGCACATTACTTTCATACAATGGACGCTAAGTCAGCGAAGCGTGTAATATCACGGCAACTTATGGCGTTGAGGATTCCCTTGTCCGTGCAATTATTGCAGAAGATTGAGATTGCGTCTTCCTCGTGGCAGTCCCTTATCTTGTTACTAACCAGGAGGAATCTGGCCCAGTAATGATGTACTGTTTCATCGGGCTCTTGCCTGATTTGGGGTAGATCGCTTATGTTCGGGTGAGTGAGTGGAATTAAATCCGAAGCCACACCCAATCTGAGGCTTAGAGGCCGAGGAATTTCCGAACTCGAAAATTTGGATTCCTGGATGTTGTCCAATGAATCCAGCCCGTCGCCTAACTCTAAGTTCAGGTCTTGAGTGATATCCTCCCCTCCGCGGGTATCCGGCTTGGAGGGATCGGCAATCCGGACGTAGCTAGTCCTTAAGATAGATGAAGGGTCGCCGCACTATCCCTCTACCACGGTAACGTGATGGGTGACTTGGGGAGAGTTAATCTCTCTCAGATCGGGTTTAGGCCCAATCTGGTCGTAATCCGTAGTGACTCCCAAGGCGGCGATGCGATCCAAGAGCTTGTTTATGGAGGAGAGCTCCATTAGATCTAACTGCTCGGCGAGTTCCGAGCTGACATGAAGATTGTTTTCGATGGCTCGAGAGGTCATCGTCAGCGCAGAAGCCGAACAGGCGGTCATAAGAAAACCACCTAGCCGGAGGGTTTAGCCGACAGCCAAAGCTCCCTTAGCAACGGTGCCGTCTTTAAAGACGGGGTGAGGCATCCTTCCTGATGGCGACAACACAGAGGAACTCTCAATGAAAGCACCAACGTCGGTGTCAAAACTGGCGGATCTCGGGTAGGGGGTCCCGAACTGTGCGTCTAGGCCGGATGGTAACAGGAGGCAAGGGACACGAAGTTTTACCCAGGTTCGGGCCCTCTTGATGGAGGTAAAACCCTACGTCCTGCTTGATTAATATTGATGATATGGGTAATACAAGAGTAGATCTACCACGAGATCGGAGAGGCTAAACCCTAGAAGCTAGCCTATGGTATGATTGTTGTTCTCTATGTTGTCCTACGGACTAAAACCCTCCAGTTTATATAGACACCGGAGAGGGTTAGGGTTACACAAAGTCGGTTACAATGGTAGGAGATCTACATATCCGTATCGCCAAGCTTGCCTTCCACGCTAAGGAAAGTCCCTTCCGGACACGGGATGAAGTCTTCAATATTGTATCTTCATAGTCCAGGAGTCCAGCTGAAGGTATAGTCCGGCCATCCGGACACCCCCTAATCCAGGACTCCCTCACCAATGCTTTTGAAGAGGTTTAGCTCTGCAGTCCTCTTGTAAGGACCGAACGTGGTCTATCACTGTACTTACATTAACAGCTACTCCCTCCGTCCCATAATATAAGAACGTTTTGTATAGTACACCAGTGTTCAAAACACTCTTGTATTATGGGAAGCGGGATTGGTTCATTTTGTAGCATTCTGCATCTTATCTCCCTTGCCCACCATTTACTAAAAAAGATTAGATCTATATTTAATCTTACCAACAAGTAGAATACACAGACAATGCCAGTGCAGAAGTGTAGCCCATTTCTCTTGTCAGTATATTTTGTCCTGTAACGCTTGTACTTCCAGGGATTGGTAGTTGATTATGTAGCATCAATCTGCATCTTATCTTCATTATCCTCTATCCCTTCTAGTATTATCATATCTATAATTACTCTCTACAAAATGTAGAGTAAATGCAATGCTTATGAAGAAGATTCTGTGTTGAAATTCTTGAGTTATCCTTCCCTTGACATGGAGAAGGGCATTATAAAGCCGGTGTTAACTGTTAATGTAAATCAGTCCTTCTAAAGCATTTATCCTCAACTATTGTTTAATTTGCTCATACTCCCTATCGTTTATTGCTGTTTAGTTTGCTGTTTCTAAATGCATGTTCGTAAGAACCGTAAGTTCTAAGTTTTACTTGTAAAACCAAATTCCT
Source organism: Triticum dicoccoides (assembly GCF_002162155.2). Classification (NCBI taxonomy): domain Eukaryota; kingdom Viridiplantae; phylum Streptophyta; class Magnoliopsida; order Poales; family Poaceae; genus Triticum; species Triticum dicoccoides. Next base: position 114,954,845 of record NC_041390.1, read on the forward strand.
TATTCATACCATGCACATTACTTAATACTCCCTATATGTATGCTTGTTTTCGTGGATCTATAATCCAGTGTGTGGTGAAGCAGCCCACGTTTCACCTTGTCATCTCCTGTTTTATCTTACTAATGTGGCTGATGATATGAACAACATGCCATGCACATTATCCAAAATAGATACAATGATTTTCTTTGCCCTTCATGTATGCTTGTTATGTTGACATGGTAATCCAGTAGTGTGGTGAAGCTCCCCGCAGTATGAACAATGCCAAATTATGGTATTGATATTTTGAACTTACTCTTTATTTTCTAATTTGAAATTAGATAGAATTGACAGAACAGTTATCATCTTTGTTTATACACGTGGAAAACTTGTCATCTCTCTGCTTTGTTTCAAGGTGATATGCCTAATGGCATGCACAAGTCTGCTGAAGGCTGTGAAATAAACCCAACATATATTGCAGCAAAGAAGGCACAACATCTTGAAGATAGCAAGACAACCCCAAAGTCTTGTCTTGATGCAGTGTTCAAGTTACTTGAGACTAATAGTCAAACAAGCTCATAGAATTCGTTGTCTGAATCAGTTCAACTTGTTCAGTCCCAAGTTCTAGCAGAAAGGCATTCTGCAACTCAACTTCGACTTGAAGTCCTATCTCTAAGAAAGATTGCGGAGAACACCAATGAGAACCTCATCGCTAAACAACTACACCTGGAAGCTACGACCGACATGCTAGGCCAGTCTCACAGCCTTGCTCAGCAGCTTGCGCAGCAGTTCCCCCGCAAGGCTAACCTTTCTTGAACTGTCTTGGAAGTGGTCTCGGTTCAGTATTATTTTGTTACGCTGCAATGGTGCCCAGTTTTTGTAATCTGCTTCTTCGTTGCGCTTCATGATCACTGGTGGCGAACTTCGATGCCCAGTGGATGTAATATACCTTAAATCCTTTATTGTATAGTGTAGGTTTATTCTTAGTTACTATGTCGTAATTTCTTTATTGTATAGAATAGGTTTGTTCTTAATTCCTACTAGCTACTGCCATCATTTGCTATCTGAAAAAAAAATCAGATGTAGTCGACCGGACCGAAACATTCGACTCTAACGGGTCAGGTTTTTAGCGGGCCACAATTGGGCCAGCCTGCGTCTTTCTTGGGCCCGAATGATTGGGGCCTTCACACATTGCGCCAGGCCCAAACTTACACCGGCCTATATTTTAGTTGGGCCTTTTGTCGACCTAGCGCTTAGTTTGACCCAGGTAGCGTTGGGCCATTAACAAGCTGAATATTGTACTAGCCTATTACGGCCGAGATGAAACCACGGGCCTTTAGCAGGCCAAATTGCATGTTGGGCCTCAATTTTCACTAGTCGTCGACGGGCCTTCAATAGGCCGAAATGTAGACCGGTCCGTTTTGGGCCCAGTTAGCTCACGGGCCGTTACCAGGCCGAAACATATCTCGGGCTTAGTTGGCCCATTGATATCATGGGCCCTTAAGAGGCCGAAAGCTTAGCACGGGCATCAACGGGCCGAATTACGTGACAGGCCTTTAACAGGCCCAAAGTCACGTTGGGCTTAACTGTTGCCACCTTTAGCATGGGCCGTTAGTGGGCCCGATGTCCCGTCGGACCATATATGGCCCATGGGCAGCACGGGCCATTCCCAGGCTGAAAGTCACACCGGGCTGAAATGGGCCCATGTCTACATCAGGCCTCTAACAGGCCGAAAGTCACTGGGCTGTAGTTGGGCCCAAATATTCGGCGAACAATTAACGGGCCAGATCTAGCTTCGGACCTCAAATGGGCACAAATATTTGGCGAACAATTAACGGGCCAGATATGGCTTCGGGCCGTAAATGGGCCCAAATATTGGGCAAATAATTAACGGGCCAGATCTGGCTTCGGGCCGTAAATGGGCCTTTATTAAGCAGACCGTTATTGGGCTGGCCCACTAGTACCTGATTAAGTTCTACGGGCCTTTGACTGGGCTGGCCTTTTAACCTATATGGGCCTCTGTTGGGCCCAGCCACGTGTCGACGTATCATAGGCATGTCTCCTCCAATGGACGGGCTACATCTGGCCCACTAACGAGCTGACAGGTGTTCCCTTTGGCCAATCAGAATTTTACACATGGAAATTTCCCATTGGTTAGGGCTATTAATGGGTTATCGGATCCAAAATCCGACCCGATAGCTTAACGGCGTTCCGTTACGGTGGATGCCACGTGTCGGTCACCCTTGACGAAAGCACTTCTGTGACGCGCGATTTATCGTCATGGAAGTGGACACTTCCGTGATGATAATTTTGGTAATGTCATGGAACACTTCTATGACAGCACATGTATGACTATCTTGATTCTGTCATAAAATCGTCATGGATGTACATGCATGACAAAAAACACGACCTACTGTGACAAGCACGTATCATCACGGAAGTGTACTTTTTTTGTAGCGAGAACTACTCCCTCCTCGTCATGGAGAGCACCGGGATGATGAAGATGGCCACCGGAGAGGGATTCCCCCCTCCGGCAGGGTGCCGGAACGGGTCTAGATTGGTTTTCGGTGGCTACAGAGGCTTCTGGCGGCGGAACTCCCGATCTATTCTCCTCCTCGAAGTTTTTAGGGTATATGGGTATATATAGGAGGAAGAAGTATGTCGGTGGATCTCCGGGCTGTCCACGAGGCAGGGCAGCACGCCTAGGGGGGTGGGCGCGCCCCCCACCCTCGTGGGCCGCCCGGGACTCTCCTGGTCCATCTCTGATATTCTGTGGGCTTCTTCTGGTCCAAAAATAAGTTCCGTGAAGTTTCAGGTCAATTGTACTTCATTTGATTTTCCTTTTCTGCGATACTCTAAAACAAGGAAAAAACAGAAATAGGTACTGGGCTCTAGGTTAATAGATTAGTCCCAAAAATCATATAAAATAACATATAAATGCATATAAAACATCCAAGGTTGATAATATAATAGCATGGAACAATCAAAAATTATAGATACGTTGGAGACGTATCATGTGCCCGTAGATTTCATTGTTCTTGATATAGATTGCAAACCTTCATGTCCTATTATTCTTGGTAGACCTTTCCTTAGAACGATTGGTGCAATTATCGATATGAAGGAAGGGAATATTAGATTCCAATTTCCGTTAAGGAAAGGCATGGAACACTTCCCTAGAAAGAAAATTAAATTACCGTATGAATCTATTATGAGAGCCACCTATGGATTGCCTACCAAAGATGGCAATACCTAGATCTATCCATGCTTTTATGCCTAGCTAGGGGCGTTAAACGATAGCGCTTGTTGGGAGGCAACCCAATTTTATTTTTATTCCTGTTTAGTAATAAATAATTTATCTAGCCTCTATTTTTGTTGTGTTTTTTGTGTTTAATTAGTGTTTGTGCCAAGTAGAACCGTTGGGAAGACTTGGGGAAAGTCTTTTTGATCTTGCTGTAAAAAATAGAAACTTTAGCACTCACGGGAATTGCTTTCATTTTTTATTGGAGAGTGCTATTTAGTTAATTATTTTTGCATATGATTAATAGATAAATTCCTCACATCCAGCAATTATTTTAGAATTTTTATGGTTCCATAAGTATTAGAAACCTACAGATTACTACAAACTGTTTTGTTTTTGACAGATTCTGTTTTTCGTGTGTTGTTTGCTTATTTTTATGAATCTATGGCTAGCAATAGGGTTTATGAACCATAGAAAAGTTGGAATACAATAGGTTTAACACCAATATAAATAAAGAATGAGTTCATTACAGTACCTTGAAGTGGTGGTTTGTTTTCTTTTACTAACGGAGCTCATGAAGATTTTCTTTGAAGTTTTGTGTTGTGAAGTTTTCAAGTTTTGGGTAAAGATTTGATGGATTATGGAACAAGGAGTGGCAAGCGCCTAAGCTTGGTGATGACCAAGGCACCCCAAGGTAAAATCCCAGGACAACCAAAAGCCTAAGCTTGGGGATGCCCCGGAAGGCATCCCCTCTTTCGTCTTCGTCCATCGGTAACTTTACTTGGAGCTATATTTTTATTCGCCACATGATATGTGTTTTGCTTGGAGCGTCTCGTATGATTTGAGTATTTGCTTTTTAATTTACCACAATCATCCTTTCTGTACACACCTTTTGGCAGAGACACACATGAATTGGAATTTATTAGAATACTCTATGTGCGTCACTTATATCTTTTGAGTTAGATAATTTTTGCTCTAGTGCTTCGCTTATATCTTTTAGAGCACGGCGGTGGTTCTATTTTATAGAAATAATTGATCTCTCATGCTTCACTTATATCATTTTGAGAGTCCCTTAGAACAGCATGGTAATTCACTTTGGCTATAAATTTTAAATGCTAAGAGAAGTTGGATGCTTGATAGATGGTTTTGAGATATAAATGTGGTAATATTAGAGGTGTGCTAGTTGAGTAATTGTGAAATTGATGAATACTTGTGTTGAAGTTGGCAAGTCCCGTAGCATGCTCGTATGATAAACGCGATGTGACAAATTTGAATCATGGGGTGTTCTTTGATTGCTTTCCTTATGAGTGGCGGTCGGGGACGAGCAATGGTCTTTTCCTACCAATCTATCCCCCTAGGAGCATGCATGTAGTGCTTGGTTTTGATGACTTGTAGATATTTGCAATAAGTATGTGAGTTGTTTATGACTAATGTTGAGTCCATGGATTATACGCAATCTCACCCTTCCATCATTGCTAGCCTCTTCGGTACCGTGCATTGCCCTTTCTCACCTTGAGAGTTGGTTATATATCTCGCACGCGATTACAAGGATAGATCACTAAGCAAACACTCGAAAAGAAAGGATCGAACTAAACTTTTATTCATATAAAGCAAAAGATAACTATGGATCGAACTAAGATAAGTTAAGGCAAAAGGTAGTGGAGGTGATATGATACTGGGCCACCTCCCCCAAGCTTGGCACAAGCCAAGGGGAGTGCCCATACCCGATACTCAATTTTCCTTTGGTGGTGAAGAAGGAGGTGGTGGTGATGATGTAGTAGCGATCTTATCCTTCATGACCAAAAGATTCTCCAATCTACGGATAACGCTCCAGAGGGCGATGATATGCTCTTGCAACAGAATATTTTTCACGAGTGAGATATTTATTTTGCACATGAACCATTTCAATGATCCGAAAAGCTTCAATCTCAGTAGGAGTAAGATGAGCATAGTAAGGTTTAAGGATATCTTCTTCTTCCTCCTCGGCTGGCAGGGCTTGCTCGACCACCGGCGCTTGGTCTCCAATGACCTCCTTGATCTTGCCCCCTTCGAGAGGTTCTTCGGGCCCCTCTCTCTTCAGCTCGATCTTCATCAACCAAGCATCCTATTATACGTTGTTGGAGGAGGGAGAAGACATGATGCCTGGCTTAACAGATCTGACCGAAAACGGCAAGAAAAGAAAATAGAAGATTTCTCTGCGATACGGTGGTCAATAGGTTCAGGGGGTATATAAAGATTTTTTTATCTTGAGAAACAAGCAAACGGAAGAAAAACGGAGTCCGGAAGGTACCCAAGGTGGGCACAACCCACCTGGGCGCGCCTGGCGCGTGCCTTGGTGTCTTGTGCCCACCAGGTTCACCTTCCTAGTAGTTTATTATTTTCCTAATTTTTATATATTCCAAAACTAACAAAAAATATTTTTGTGGATTTTTCGGAGTCCATTTACTTATCGTACCACGTACCTCCTCTTTTTCACGATTCTGGAGTGTTCCGGAAGGTTTCCTTTATGTGTTCTTCCGGTGTCATAGTTTGGATAATATTGCTTTCAACATTAATGGGCATACCTGAGATATAATGTTTTATTCTTTGCCCATTGACGACCTTTGGGTTAGTACCTTCGGCATTATTTATTTTGATGGCTCCGGATTGATAAACCTCCTCGGTAACATAGGGTCCTTCCCATTTGGAGAGGAGTTTTCCTGCAAAGAATCTGAAACGAGAGTTGTACAAAAGAACATATTCTCCAACTTTGAACTCGCGCTTTTGGGTTCTTTTATCATGCCATCTTTTAACTTTTTATTTAATAACTTGGCATTTTCATAAGCTTGGGTTCTCCATTCATCTAGTGAGCTAATATCAAATAACCTCTTTTCACCGGCAAGCTTGAAATCATAGTTGAGTTCTTTGCCCAATATGCTTTTTGTTCTAACTCAAGAGGCAAATGACAAGCTTTTCCATAAACCATTCTATAAGGAAACATACCCATAGGATTTTTATATGTTGTTCTATAAGCCCAAAGTGCATCATGTAATTTCTTATACCAATTCTTCCAGGGCCTATTGACAGTCTTTTATAAGATTAAATTTCTCTATTGCTAAGTTCAACTTGACCACTAGACTGAGGATGATAGGGTGATGCAGTTCTATGGTTAACATCATACTTAGCAAGCATTTTGCGAAAAGCACCATGAATAAAGTGTGCACCACCATCAGTCATTAAATATCTAGGGACTCCAAACCTTGTGAAAATAACTTCCTTAAGCATTTTAATAGAGGTGTTGTGATCAGCACTACTAGTTGGAATAGCTTCTACCCACTTAGTGACATAATCAAGAGCAACCAGAATATGGGTATACCCATTAGAGGAAGGAAAAGGTCCCATATAATCAAACCCCAAAAATCAAATGGTTCATGTAGCGACCCGACCTCAGACGGCCAAGTCTCTGTGCTTAAGTGTCATCCCTGGATCGGTATGCTGACACACACAGTACTCGAGGATTTATAACAGAGGTAAATCACATGTAAAAAGTAACGTAAATACTATTACCTCAATCCAAATAGCGGAAGTAACAAGGTTGTGGATTCCCATCAACACCAACGGCAAAGTTGAGTGTAGAAATACTAACCCTAACGTATCACTTACTCGTCATAAGATTCCTGCAACATGAGACGTTGCAGCCACAAAGGGTTAGTACATTGAATGTACTGGCAAATTCACACCATAGAGAATGATGAATAAAGGCTATCACTACATGCATATTTGGCTGGTGGAAAAGCTCTATGGTTATAAGGTTTTTGCGAAAAGCCAATTTTTCCCTACAACAAAGGAATAAATTTTATTTAACTATCATGGTGGTTGTTAATCATTGAGAATGGTTGACAGCATTCTCAATCCCAATTAAGTAACATCATTAAACCCAACAAAATTATTTAAAGTCACGTGATGAGATTCACATGATAATCCAAGTACTAGATACTCAAAACGTCCATAACCGGGGACACGGCTAATCATGATTAGTTTATACACTCTACAGAGGTTTCCGCACTTTTCCCCACAAGACTCGATCTCCTCCATTGGATTTCTCGCACTACATGGTGTTTGAGAAACGGATGACCGAGACATAGTCTTTCAGAAGCGTTTGCACCTTACGATGGGTAGACCGTACCACCTACAACCCCTACATCTGCTAGTCTACCATTGTAAGAGTTCACACGACTTAATCAACTATGCTAGAGCCCATAATAGCTTGTGGCTGCACACAGAAGTTTCTAGTGTTGAATAATCTCAGTTCCCTTTGAGCCTGGGTGGCGGTCCATAAAAAAACAAACAATCCTAAAATACCCAGGTGCCTAGACAGGCAATCGCTGGAATACCCAGGTGCCTCAATCCACCCAGATGTGTGTTAAAGTTGCCACCTTAAGTAAACCATTAATTAACAATCTCACATCTGTCATGAAATACTCTCAAACCCAATCCACGTCTACGAGCATAGCATGGCAATATAAGCATAACGTAATAGTAACTCCTAAGGTTTGAATGCAGGGCAATAGGTTCCTACCTCATCAACTACTTCCCAATACCCACATGTTATCAACCCTACTTGTTTGAGGATGAAACTAATGCATAAAAACTGGGTATGAAAGGGATATGATCAAAGTGTGAACTTGCCTGCAATGTTGATGAAGATGATTCGCACTCAAAACGCTTGATAGATCTACTCGTCACACTCCGGTCAATCTATCGTAAGCAAGCAATAGTAATCACACATAAGCAATCACTCAAAAGATCAGAAAGAACGAAGAAGACAATTCGGAAAACATCACAACCAAGCAAATAACTCTTGCAACATAAAACAATTTCTAACAGTACCAAAATTTAGTGAATTTGGCCTTATCAGAAAGTTTAGGTCAAGAGCTTCGATTTGCAAAAAGAATCAACTAAATCGGAGTTACGAAACTCAAGTTATGTTCAAAAGAAGTTTGAATATGAATCTGAACAAAATTCAAAATTTGAAAATTTCAAAAAGTTGATGTGACAGGTTCACTGGATAGGTGAAAACAAGACAAAGCTATAGGCGCTGGTTTCATCTAATCTGGATAAACGAGTGAAAAGTTATAGCTATTTGAAAAATCAGGGCCAAGCTGTTTTACGAAAAAAATAGCTACGGTTAAGGTCTAACGTATAAATACGTAGACTAATTGATAATCTAATTATTCTATCGTATTAGTCTAAAAATAATAAACTATGGAAGTATAAAAAGAAGAAAAAAACAAAGAAAGATATCTTTTTAAGATAGAGAAAAAACGACTTTGGAAAGAAGAGACAATTTTCAGAAGTCGCGCCGGAGAGGAGAAATATATTTTTCTTAAATGAATCTAGTCAAACCAAAATATTAATTTAACCCGAATCGGATGATTTTTGGAGGCTCTATGGGTCTATATTTATTGGTGGAAAAAAGGCTTAGAGGTCAAAGGCTAGGCAATATGGGACTAAATGTAGATGAAAATATACGGAACAGAGATGAAAAGAGGTGAGCGTTGCATGGGCCTAAAGGCCTTCCGCCGGCCGCGTGCACGCTGCGGCTGCAGTTTTTTTTTTTACAAAATTCGGCCTAAAAGAATAAAAAAATGAAAAGGCTGGCTGGGCCTCACCTATTTAAGAGAGAAATAAACAATGGGGTGCCAGGAGCTACTATACTGCGCATGTAGGCGATAAGTAAGTATGGGTCACACATACAGTTTTTTGTTTTTTTAGAAACAGAAGGAAAACCGAATAGAAAAAATAAAATTAAACTTTATATAGGCATATTATATATCAAAATTTTCAGAAAAAGAAGTTCTACAACATGAACATTTTTATAATACCAAATAAAATCCACACAAATTCCGATAATTCAAAGAGTGCTACTGGTTTAATAAAATGCAATAAAAATCATTTTAAAAATACCAGAATGAATTCAAATTTATTTATCTCCAATTTTCTGATGTAGGGAATCATGTTACCCTATTTTCCATATATTTTATTTTTGGAGAAAAATAATTTGAATAAAACTCAAATAACTCCAAATTGAAAATAAATTCAAAAAGGACTTTAAATGTGATCTTTGAAACTCCCAACTCATATTTCATAATTTGAAGAAGTCATTTTATCTTCTCTCATGAAAATCATTGAGTTGCTTGAAGTTTCTGAATTAAAAATATTTCCAAATGAACTTCAAATCTTTTCAAAACCCTTTTTATTTATTTAAATGGAAGAAGTCATGTCATCTTCTCTCGAGGGTTTTATATTTGAAAAGAATTTGAATTCCTGGAGATCAAAATGCAAAAGGTGAAAGTTTGGGAAAGTCCTTTTATTCCCTCTCATTTAACTTTCAAAAAGTTTCGAATTTCACTCAATCAATCACACAATAATCAAACAAACAATCAACCTATCTATTTATTATAACATTCCAAAATTTAGAATTTTGGGATGTTACAGTTCAACAGCAAGTGAATAATCCATAGGCATTTCCTGACGCTTACCAATATTGCCAATTCTCTGACATTCATCACAAGATAAAACAAACTCATGGGAATCCTTGAAGAGAGTAGGCCAATAAAATCTAGACTGCAATACCTTGTGAGCAGTTCTATCTCCTGCATGATGCCCTCCATAAGCTTCGGAGTGACATTTCCGTAGGATTTGTCCCTATTCATGCTCAGGTACACAATCTAATAATACCATCTACTCCTTCTTTATAAAGATGTGGGTCATCCCAAAAGTAATGTCTTGAATCATAGAGGAATATTTTTCTTTGTTGGTATGTGAAGCTAGGTGGTATATATTTAGCAACAATGTAATTAGCATAGTCAGCATACCAAGGAGTGTTATGAGAAACATTTATTGAAGCTAATTGCTCATCAGGAAAACTATTATTAATAGGTTGTGGGTCATTAAGAATATTTTCTAGCCTAGACAAGTTATCAGCCACTGGGTTCTAAGCTCCTTTTCTATCAGTGATATGTAAGTCAAATTCTTGTAGCAACAGAACCCACCTAATGAGTCTAGGTTTAGCATCTTTCTTTTTCATAAGATATTTTATAGCAGCATGATCGGTGTGAACAATTACTTTAGAATCAATAATGTAAGATCTAAATTTATCACAAGCAAACACCACTGCTAAGAATTCTTTTTCAGTAGTAGCATAATTTTGTTGAGCACTATCTAGAGTTTTACTAGCATAATGAATAACATTTAATTTCTTATCAACTCGTTGTCCTAGAACAGCACCAACAGCATAATTACTAGCATCATAGATAATTTCAAAAGGCAAGTTCTAATCAGGTGGTTGAACAATAGGTGCAGAAATCAAGGCTTTCTTAAGTGTTTCAAAGGCTTCTACACAATCATCATCAAAAAATGGAACATCCTTTTGTAAAAGATTTCTAAGAGGCCTAGAAATTTTAGAGAAGTCTTTAATAAACCTCCTATAGAAACCAGCATGACCAAGGAAACTACGAATACCTTTGATATCTTTAGTACATGGCATTTTCTCAATTGCATCAACTTTAGCTTTATCCACCTCAATACCTCGTTCAGAAATTTTATGTCCCAAAACAATACCTTCATTAACCATAAAGTGGCACTTCTCCCAATTGAAGACAAGATAAGTTTGCTCACATCTCTGCAAAACTCGATCAAGGTTGCTTAAGCAATCATCAAAAGAAGTTCCGTAAATGAAAAAATCATCCATGAAAACCTTAGTAATCTTTTCGTAGAAGTCAGAGAATATAGCAGTCATACATTTTTGAAAGGTAGCAGGTGCATTGCATAAACCAAAAGGCATACATCTATAAGCATAAGTTCCAAAAGGACAAGTAAAGGTGGTTTTCTCTTGATCAGGCTGTGATACATGTATTTGAGAAGAAACAGAATATCCGTCAAGGAAACAAAAATGTGTGTGTTTTGACAATCTTTCTAGCATTTGATCAATAAAAGGGAGAGGGTAATGATCTTTTCTAGTAGCTTTATTTAATTTTCTAAAATCAATTACCATTCTATAGCCAGTGAAAATTCTTTGTGGAATAAGTTCATTTTTATCATTAGGAACAATAGTAATACCTCCCTTCTTAGGGACACAATGAACAAGACTTACCCATCTACTATGAGCTATAGGATAGATTATACCTGCTTCCAGAAGCTTCGATATTTCAGTTCTTACCACTTCTTTCATCTTAGGATTCAAACATCATTGCTGATCAACAATGGGTTTAGCATCAGGTTCCATATTAATTTTGTGCTGACAAAGAGTGGGACTAATGCCCTTTAGATCATCAAGAGTATACCAAATAGTAGCTCGGTGCTTCTTCAGAACCTTCAGTAATCTTTCTTCTTCATGTTCTGAAAGATTAGCACTAATAATAACATGATATAACTTTTTCTCATCAAGATAAGCATATTTCAAAGTGTTTGGTAATTATTTCAATTCAAACATAGGATCACCTTTAGGTGGAGGAGGACCTCCTAGAGTTTCAATAAGCAGATTGTGTTTAAGCAGAGGACAGTTTTCAAAGAAAATCTTATCTATTTCATTTCTTTCATGCAGATGCATATCATTTTCATGGTCTAGCAAATATTGTTCTAGTGGATTGATGTCTACTACACAACCTTCTTCTTGTAGACGTTGTTGGGCCTCCAAGTGCAGAGGTTTGTAGGACAGCAGCAAATTTCCCTCAAGTGGATGACCTAAGGTTTATCAATCCGTGGGAGGCGTAGGATGAAGATGGTCTCTCTCAAACAACCCTGCAACCAAATAACAAAGAGTCTCTTGTGTCCCCAACACACCCAATACAATAGTAAATTGTATAGGTGTACTAGTTCAGCGAAGAGATGGTGATACAAGTGCAATATGGATGGTAGATAAATGTTTTTGTAATTTGAAAATATAAAAACAGTAATGTAACTAATGATAAAAGTGAGCGTAAATGGTATTGCAAGGCTAGGAAACAAGGCCTAGGGTTCATACTTTCACTAGAGCAAGTTCTCTCAACAATAATAACATAATTGGATCATATAACTATCCCTCAACATGCAACAAAGAGTCACTCCAAACTCACTAATAGCGGAGAACAAACGAAGAGATTATTGTAGGGTATGAAATCACCTCAAAGTTATTCTTTCTGATCGATCTATTCAAGAGTCCGTAGTAAAATAACACGAAGCTATTCTTTCTGTTCGATCTATCCTAGAGTACGTACTAGAATAACACCTTAAGACACAAATCAACCAAAACCCTAATGTCACCTAGATACTCCAATGTCACCTCAAGTATCTGTGGGTATGATTATACGATATGCATCACACAATCTCAGATTCATCTATTCAACCAACACAAAGAACTTCAAAGAGTGCCCCAAAGTTTCTACCGGAGAGTCAAGAGGAAAACGTGTGCCAACCCCTATGCATAAGTTCACGAGGTCACAGAACCCGCAAGTTGATCACCAAAACATACATCAAGTAGATTACGTGATATCCCATTGTCACCACAGATAAGCACATGCAAGACATACATCAAGTGTTCTCAAATCCTTAAAGACTTAATCCGATAAGATAACTTCAAAGGGAAAACTCAATCCATTACAAGAGAGTAGAGGGGGATAAACATCATAAGATCCAACTATAATAGCAAAGCTCGCGATACATCAAGATCGTGTGAATCAAGAACACGAGAGAGAGAGATCAAACACATAGCTACGGGTACATACCCTCAGCCCCGAGGGTGAACTACTCCCTCCTCGTCATGGAGAGTGCCGTGATGATGAAGATGGCCACCGGAGAGTGATTCCCCCCTCCAGCAGGGTGCCGGAATGGGTCTAGATTGGTTTTCGGTGGCTACAGAGGCCTGCGGTGGCAGAACTCCCGATCTAGGTTTCTTTCTGGAAGTTTGGGTATATATAAGAGGTGTTGGAGCCGGGAACAAGTCAGGGGGTCCCCGAGGCGGCCATGAGGTAGGGGGCGCGCCCAGGGGGTAGGGCGCGCCCCACACCCTCGTGGTGTCCTCGGGACTCTTCTAGCCCATCTCTGGTACTCCGTGGGCTTCTTCTGGTCCAAAAATGATCTCTGTGAAATTTCAGGTCAATTGGACTCCATTTGGTTTTCCTTTTCTGCGATACTCAAAAACAAGGATAAACAGAAACTGGCACTGGGCTCTAGGTTAATAGGTTAGTCCCAAAAATCATATAAAATAGCATATAAATGCATATAAAACATCCAAGGTTGATAATATAATAGCATGGAACAATCAAAAATTATAGATACGTTGGAGACGTATCAAGCATCCCCAAGCTTAATTCCTACTCGTCCTCGAGTAGGTAAATGATAAAAACAGAATTTGTGATGTGGAATGCTACCTAACATAATTATCAATGTAATCTTCTCTATTGTGCAAGAATATTCAGATCCATAAGATTCAAAACAAAAGTTTAATATTGACATAAAAACAGTAATACTTCGAGCATACTAACAAAGCAATCGTGTCTTCTCAAAATAACATGGCCAAAGAAAGTTCATCCCTACAAAATCATATAGTCCGGTTATGCTCCATCTTCATCACACAAAATATTTAAATTGTGCACAACCCTGATGACAGGCCAAGCAATTGTTTCATACTTTTGATGTTCTCAAACTTTTTCAATCTTCATGCAATACATGAGCGTGAGCCATGGACATAGCACTATAGGTGGAATAGAATGGTGGTTGTGGAGAAGACAAAAAGGAGAAGATAGTCTCACATCAACTAGGCGTATCAACGGGCTATGGAGATGCCCATCAATAGATATCAATGTGAGTGAGTAGGGATTGCCATGCAACGGATGCACTAGAGCTATAAGTGTATGAAAGCTCAACAAAAGAAACTAAGTGGGTGTGCATCCAACTTGGTTGCTCGCGAAGACCTAAGGCATTTTGAGGAAGCCCATCATTGGAATATACAAGCCAAGTTCTATAATGAAAATTCCCACTAGTATAAGAAAGTGACAACATAGGAGACTCTCTATCATGAAGATCATGGTGCTACTTTGAAGCACAAGTGAGGTAAAAGGATAGTAGCATTGCCCCTTCTCTCTTTTTCTCTCATTTTTTTTGGGGCCTTCTTTTTTTTATGGCCTCTTTTTTCTATTTTTTTATTTTTCGTCCGGAGTCTCATCCCGACTTGTGGGGGAATCATAGTCTCCATCAACCTTTCCTCACATGGGACAATGCTCTAATAATGATGACCATCACACTTTTATTTACTTACAACACAAGAATTACAACTCGATACTTAGAACAAAATATGACTCTATGTGAATGCCTCCGGCGGTGTATCGGGATGTGCAATGAATCAAGAGTGACAAGTATGAAAAATTATGAATGGTGGCTTCGCCACAAATACGATGTCAACTACATGATCATGTGAAGCAATATGACAATGATGGAACGTGTCATAATAAACGGAACGGTGGAAAGTTGATTGGCAATATATCTCGCAATGGCTATGGAAATACCATAATAGGTAGGTATGGTGGCTGTTTTGAGGAAGATATATGGTGGGTTTATGGTACCTGAGGGAGTCCTGGATTAGGGGGTATCCGGACAGCCGGATTATATCCTTTGGCCGGACTATTGGACTATGAAGATACAAGATTGAAGACTTCGTCCCGTGTCCGGATGGGACTCTCCTTCGCGTGGAAGGCAAGCTTGGCAATACGGATATGTAGATCTCCTTCCTTGTAACCGACTCTGTGTAACCCTAGCCCCCTCCGGTGTCTATATAAACCGGAGGGTTTTAGTCCGTAGGACAACATACAATCGTACCATAGGCTAGCTTCTAGGGTTTAGCCTCTCTGATCTCGTGGTAGATCAACTCTTGTACTACTCATATTATCAAGAATAATCAAGCAGGACATAGGGTTTTACCTCCATCAAGAGGGCCCGAACCTGGGTAAAACATCGTGTCCCCTGCCTCCTGTTACCATCCGCCTTAGACGCACAGTTCGGGACCCCCTACCCGAGATCCGCCGGTTTTGACACTGACGTTGGTGCTTTCATTGAGAGTTCCTCTGTGTCGTCATCATTAGGCTTGATGGCTCCTTCGATCATCGATAGCGATGCAGTCCAGGGTGAGACTTTTCTCCCCGAACAGACCTTTGTATGCGGCGGCTTCGCACTACGGGCCAACTCGCTTGGCCATCTGGAGCAGCTCGAGAGTTACGCTCCTGGCCCCCAGGTCAGGTTTGGAAGCTTAAATTACACGGCCGACATCCGCGGAGACTTGATCTTCGACGGATTCGAGCCCCCGCCGAGTACGCCGCACGGTCACGATGAGCATGATTTAGCTCTACCATCGGACAGTGTGCAGGAGATCGCACCGGCAACCGCTCTGACCCTCAATTCGGAGCCGATTGCGCCATCCACGGATGGGGGGTTAGACCCCCGCCACGGAGGTTGCATTCTCACCGGCAATCGAGCCGAGTATCGACCTTACCCCTCACAAGAGCTGTGACGCCAAACTGCCGGATTCTTCCTCGGCCATGGACTCCGAACCGCCTACGCCCGTGCCCATCGAATCCGGCTAGGCGCCGATCATGGAGTTCACCTCCGCAGATATCTTTCAGCACTCGCCTTTCGGCGACATACTGAACTCATTAAGGTCTCTCTCTCTCTCTCTCTGTTAGGAGAGCCCTGGCCGAACTATGTCCGGCAGAATTGGGATGCAGATGTCGAAGAAATTCGTCGCCCACCCATCACCCACTTAGTAGCCACTGTCAACGATTTGACCGACATACTCGACTTCGACTCCGAAGGCATCGACGGTATGGACAACGATGCAGGAGACGAACAGGAACAACTGCCCACAGGGCACTGGACGCCCACTTCATCATATGATGTATACATGGTGGAGACACCCAAAGAAAATGACGACGAAGAACGGAAGGACGCAACGAAGGGTTGTTCCCTCGAGAAGCAGTCAAAGCGGCGGCGTAAGCGCCGCTCCAAATCCCGCCTCGGCAGAAGCAGCGATCATATAAACCCAGCGATAGAGCAAGGCGAGCCATCGGATGACAAACACGGCATTGAACCATCGTCCGACCACGGCAACACGAAGAATCAAACCGAACAACCCGACTCCGTCGAAGATAACAGTCCAGATGACATCACACCGGACAGGCACCTGGAGCAACAGAATACCCATCAAAGGCTTGTTGCCACTGCGAGGAGTCTGAAAAAGCAGAAGCAAAGGCTCAGGGCTGCACAAGACACACTCAGAATCAGATGGAGTGAATTACTAAACACCGCAGCGAAGTACGGCGGTAATCGCCACACCAAGAGCTACCCGTAGCGAAAGTTGCTACCTGAATTCGATGAGGAGGCCTTAGATCCCCCGCAATCAAAAAACAAAACGGCCATCTGGTCGGATAGACGACCTCATGGCCAACATAGAGCGGCAAACGACGCCGCACATAAGCCAGTACGCGATCCGTGTGAGGGCTCGCATCAAAAGGAAGGCGCAACCAGATCCATCTACGGGCCACGCAAGCGCGCTCCAGCATGCAATGCAACACAACAAACATCCCAACACCATGGTACACCCAAATACAGGGGTGCCGCACACCCCCTATGTTTCACCGATGAGGTGTTGGACCATGAATTTCCAGAGGGATTCAAACCCGTAAACATAGAGGCGTACGACGGAACGACAGAACCTGGGGTCTGGATTGAGGACTACATCCTCCATATCCATATGGCTCGAGGAGACGATCTCCACGCCATCAAGTACTTACCCCTCAAGCTCAAAGGGCCAGGTCGGCACTGGCTTAAAAGCCTCCCCGAAAACTCCATTGGAAGCTGGGAAGAGCTCGAAGACGCTTTTCAGGCAAATTTTCAAGGGACCTATGTCCGACCACCGGATGCAGACGATTTGAGTCATATAACTCAATAGCCCGGAGAGTGAACCCGAAAGCTTTGGAACAGGTTTCTCACTAAAAAGAACCAAATAGTCGACTACCCGGACGCCGAAGCCTTAGCAGCTTTTAAGCACAGCGTTGAAGACGAATGGCTTGCCAGACACCTCGGCCAAGAAAAGCTGAGAACAATGGCAGCATTAACAAGCCTCATGACCCGCTTTTGCGCGGGTGAGGACAGTTGGTTAGCCCAATGCAGCACCAGTGACCCAAGTACATCCGAAGTCAGGGACGGAAACGGGAAACCATGACGCAGCAAAAACAAGCGCCGGAATAAAGAAGACAGCCCGAAGAGCATGGCGGTAAACGCTGGATTTAGAAGCTCTCGGCCAGGTCAACAAAAGCTTCCCTCCAAAGGAAACAGAGACGAACTGTCCAGCCTAAACAAGATTCTGGATAAAATATGTCAGATCCACAGCATCCCCGATAAACCTGCAAATCATGCCCATAGAGAATGTTGGGTCTTCAAGCAGTCCGGCAAGCTCAACACCGAACATAAGGGGCAGGATACACCAAGCGAAGACGAGGACGAGCCTCGCAAGCAAAGCACTGGGGAACAGAAGAAATTCCCACCAGAAGTCAAAACAGTAAATGTGTTACACGTGACAAAGGGGAGAAACAAAGCGGCACTCCTAGAGACACATGCCCCAGGGCCTATCACCGTGGAGTTCTGCCACTGGTCATCCCAACCGATCACCTTTGACCATCGGGATTACTCGGCAAGTATCCGGCGTGCAGGATGGGCTGCCTTGGTATTGGACCCAATAATTGATGGATACCACTTCACACGAGTCCTGATGGACGGTGGCAGCAGTTTAAACCTGATATATCAGGACACGGTCTGCAAAATGGGGATAGACCCAACAAAAATTAGCCGCAGCAATACTACCTTTAAAGGAGTAACGTCAGGCCCAGAGGCCCATTGCACGGGCTCCCTGCTACTAGAGGTTATATTCGGCTTTCCCGATAACTTCCGCAGCGAAAATTTAACGTTCCACATCGCTCCGTTCCAAAGTGGTTATCAAGCACTGCTTGGACGCGAAGCTTTCGCTCGCTTTAACGCAATACCGCATTACACTTCTCTCATGCTCAAGATGCCTGGTCCACGTGGCATCATTACAGTAAATGGAAATATTGAGCGCTCCTTGCGCGCGGAAGACCGTGTGGCTGCCTTGGCAGCCGCACACTAAACGGCCTCACCAACTAAAGCATCTGACAGGTCGTTAAGACCACGGACGCGGTTGGACAAGTCTGGTGCAGCTATATGTAATTGATACATGTTTGATGGCTATACCCCTATTACAATACAAGGGGCTCAACGCGTGCAAACAAGTGGCAATTAGGCTCAACTTTACTCATTTTGAACTGTACATGGTTTATTTAGTATAACCTACCTTTTGCACGACAACTTTTCAATTAAGTTCCTTTCTTCTTCAGATGACCATTGTGCTACACCCATCCAGAATACGGCACAACGGAGACACAGGCGCAGACGTGCAGCAGGGACCCGTTCTGAGGATTCTTTTTAGATTAAGACCCTGCGTAAACCTTTTTACTGTCTCTTGTTGATACACATCCCTCGGATTCTCAGTACAATCGAGAAGGATGCTGACGTATTGGCATGTGGCCACGTCAGAATATTGCACGTACCTGGACACCAGGGGCTCATTACAAAGGGCATTGTTTCGACCCGGTTTACATCATAAAGACCGAATACCCTAGGGAGTGTTCGGCGTCGCGAGTTTGGCCTTATATGCATCAGCTCTGAATCATGTCTTTGGTCAAATGTTGGGTTTGCCCGGCTCCTGTGTTTTACTGCCTTACGTTCCGCTCTATCGGCTAAGGCGACACCAGGAGAACTACTGCGATTGTGCCCTGGTTCATCCGGACGAGCACCTCAGTAGAGAAAGCCAAAAACTGACTGTCGTGATATAGCGTGAGACTGGTCAACCACTCGATGACCTAGCGGAATCTTCAGGATTCCTCCGCCTTAACAAAGGGCCGTTTCCCGGCCAGGCATGTACGCGCCCCGAATACGGATGAGCGTGGAGCCACCAGGGGCTATATAGTAGCCCCACTGTCAAACTCCTCTGGCTAAATGAAAGTGTTAAAGCATTATAGTCCGATTGCCTAGTTCGCTGCGCTATCACCTTCTTAATGGACCAAGACGTTGGATCAAGTGTTAACATGTGTCTTCTGCGAACACCCCCGCATTATATGCATGGGGGCTGAAGCCGACGACTGCCATCTTTCAGGTTATATACATATATACATAAACGGCCGCACAGGAGGCATCATAGCACTTTCAGGCAAAAGTATAAATACAGCCTTGATAAATTCAATAAAACATTGTTCTTACAATGGGAATACATGTCACTTAAACATAATATTCTTCGAGCATTGAGCCTCTATCAAACGAGCGCCTTCAAGAACTTCTTCAAAGTAGTGCTCGGCAGCCACTCGGCCTATGGCCGAACCTTGTGCCGCAACAGTGCTGGCATCCATCTCCGCCCAGTATGTTTTGACACGGGCAAGGGCCATCCGCGATCCCTCTATGCACGCTGACCTCTTTACAGCATCGATGTGTGGCACAGCACCAAGGAATTGTTGCACCAAGCTAAAGTAGCTATTCGGCCTTGGCCCTCTTGGCCACAGATGATCCACTATGGACCTCATGGCAAGTCCAGAAAATCTATGGAGCTCGGCCCAACCGGTCAATCGCTCATTCAGCAATAGCGGACGGACCAGAATAGCTTCTCCACTTCAGGACCCTTCTGATCCTTGAAGTACTCGACCGCATCAGCAGCACTTGCAGCCAAATCCATGTACTCGTCCGCAGAACTCCATAGCCGGTCTAGAGGAGCATATTTTGGATCTCCAAAGTTAGTCTGTAACAAGAAGGGCTTCCCAGAAACGATATCTACAGCTTGATTCAGCTCCTCCTTTGTCGCTCTAATTTTGGAGTGGGCTTCCTTGGCAGCCACCCGGGCCTTCTCCAGGTCCGTCACCTTCGCCGGTTTTCTTCTTCAAGAAGCCGGTAACGGTCAGCAACATCTTTTAACTCCACAGCCATCTTGTCAATTTTTTGTTTGCTCTCGCAATGTGCGGCCTGTCCGGCCCTTAAACCCTCGACCGCCTTTAAAGTGGCCGCATTGCTGCTCCTTGCGTGCTCCTTGGCTCGGGCAAGCTCCACCCGAAGGGTCTCCACAGTGGCAGCTCCATCTGCAGTCACAACACATTAAAGATACTGGCATCATGTTGCTCTTACTATGTGACAATCACCAGAAAAATCACTAACCCTGTGCCTCGTCAAGCCGCTTGTTGACAAGCACGATGTCGGCATCTGCTGCATCCAGCTACCGCTTTAGTTCGGCAAACCCATCAATCCAGCTAGCCACCGGAGCTTCCACCACCTGCACATACAGGCAGCCTGGTTATTACCTGGGACTATGATCCTCTGTTTGCCACCATTTACGACGGCAACCAGAGTCTCAGGGGCTACTATCTACACAGGGCACATCTAAAAATGTGCGGTACTGTCAAAAATGCACATCATTTCACGTACTTCAAAACCCGTCAGTAGACTCATAAAGGCTTCATGCAACCCGCTTTCGGCGGACGAAATCCTTTCAATCACCGTACCCATCAACGTGTGGTGCTCTTCTGAGATAGCCGCCTGCTCTAGCAGATCCCTCAGTACGTCCGACCGCACACCATACGGTGTCAGACTCTTTTGATTGCTCTCCAAGAGCCGGATACTGAGGACTTCGGGTGGCCATAGGATTACCTTCTAGCCTTACCGGATCAGGAGAAACCCTCCGCGACGACACCTCGGGGTCGCCCGCCTCGTGAGGCGGTGTGGCAGGGGGAGGCGTTTCGCTCTCCATCATCTCTGGAAGAAGATCCCCTGAAGACGAGCTCTGCTGAGAAGGGCTAAGATCTAAACTGCAAGATAAATGCTTTAGTTATTTTCCTCAGAAGTAAAGCGAGATATTTTCATTATTAAGTACCCTTTTACTTACAGCTCGGTGGAGGGCTGATCCCCTTGAGGGCATAGTGCGGCCAGGGTGGCCCCCGAGGCAGGACCCTCCGGCGAAGATTTCTTCCCCCGTTTGGAGACCATTGTCTCCGGGTCCTTGGAGGCGGTCCTCTTCCTTCCCTGGGGAGAGGAAGTTTCAGTCCCTCCTCCCCTGCTAACCTCCTTCGCGGAGGCGCTAACCTCCTTGTTCCCCACTTTATCTTCTCCCAAGGGCGCTTGATAAGGCGCGATCTCCAACATCCTGGTTAGCACGAGATTTGTTAAGGTCTCAGGGAGGGGGCCGGACACCTGATCAACTTTGCCTTCGCTATCTAATCCTGGACCAAGAGCGGTTTTTCTTTTTTAGGGCAACATTGCTATAAATAAAACGGACAGTGTGTTCGGATGCGGGGCTACTTACTTGGGTATCCGGGCGATTGCAGCTTAGACCTGCATCCTCAGTGATGTTCGGACACATTATTTGTGGTCCGAAGAACAATTTGTACATCTCTTCGTGCGTCATGCCGAGGAAATGTTGGATAGATCGCGGTCCTTCCGGGTTGAATTCCCACATGCGAAGGGGCCGACGTTTGCAAGGCTGGACTTGACGGACTAGCATAACTTGCACTACCATAACCAGACTGATATCTCTTTCGAAGAGATCTCGGATATGGCTTTGCAGTATTGGCACGTCCTTGGCTGGACCCCAGCTCAGCCCCCTGCTGATCCATGACATCAGTTGTGGTGGGGGGCCTGAGCGGAAGGCGGGGGCAGCTACCCACTTGGCACTTCGGGGAGCTGTGATGTAGAACCACTCCCGCTGCCACAATCCAGACACCTCTGGGAAGTAACCCTCGGGCCATGGAGCATCAGCAATTTTGCTTATTGAAGCGCCTCCGCACGCTGCATGCTGCCCTCGATCATCTTCGGCTTCACATCGAAGGTCTTGAGCCACAGGCCGAAGTGAGGGGTAATGCGGAGGAAGGCTTCACATACGATAATAAATGTCGAGATGTGAAGAAGGGAATCCGGGGCCAGATCGTGAAAATCTAGCCCGTAATAGAACATAAGACCCCTAACAAAGGGATCCAGAGCGAGACCTAGTCCTCGAAGGAAGTGGGAGACGAACACGACGCTCTCGTTGGGTTCGGGGGTAGGGACGACCTGCCCTCGGGCAGGCAGCCGATGCGAAATTTCGGCGGTCAGATATCTGGCCTCTCTCAACTTCTTGATGTCCTCCTCTATGACGGAGGAAGGCATCCACCGACCTTTAAGGTTGGATCCGGGCATAGTTGAAGGTCCGAAGTGCCTAAACCTGAGCTTCGGGTGTTGGAACTCGATGCGGGAGGCGGATTCGATTAAGACCGAGAGGAAAAGGCCTTGTCCCCTTTATAAAGAGGGTGAATATCAAGCGTCCTCCTCGTGGCCGTTTGGGACTTGCCTAAGATTTAGCAGTCCTACTAATAGGCGCGGTAGGGTTACCCACGTCCGTATTGATGGGGATCCCATAATAAGGGCACACGATCTCTGCTTCGACAAGACGTGCCAAGGAAACCGCCTCGCAAAACACGCTGAGATAGGTTATGAAAAACAATTTGAATAAAGACCTGGCTGTGGTGTGATGTCACACTACGGGGTACGTCAGCGGATTAGATTTGTGTAAATATTATTCCCTCTATGGTGGTATGTGGAACTTATTTTGCAGAGCCGGACACGATCCTCGTGTTCAAGATCTTCTATGGAGTATTCGGAGGAGGAACCCGCCTTGCAATGCCGAAGACAATCTGCGCGCTGGACTTATCGTCATTGAAGCCTGGTTCAGGGGCTACTGAGGGAGTCCTGGATTAGGGGGTACCCGGACAGCCGGATTATATACTTTGGCCGGACTGTTGGACTATGAAGATACAAGATTGAAGACTTCGTCCCACGTCCGGATAGGACTCTCCTTGGCATGGAAGGCAAGCTTGGCAATACGGATATGTAGATCTCCTTCCTTGTAACCGACTCTGTGTAACCCTAGCCCCCTCCGGTATCTATATAAACCGGAGGGTTTTAGTCCGTAGGACAACATACAATCATACCATAGGCTAGCTTCTAGGGTTTAGCCTCTCTAATCTCGTGGTAGATAAACTCTTGTACTACTCATATTATCAAGAATAATCAAGCAGGGCGTAGGGTTTTACCTCCATCAAGAGGGCCCGAACCTAGGTAAAACATTGTGTCCCCTGCCTCCTGTTACCATCCGCCTTAGATGCATAGTTCGGGACCCCTTACCCGATATCCGCCGGTTTTGACACCGACAGTATCGGCGAAAGTTGCGCGGTACTAGAGAGGCTACCAATGGTGGAACGGTGAGAGTGTGTATAATCCATGGACTCAACATTAGTCATAAAGAACTCACATACTTATTGCAAAAATCTATTAGTTATCGAAACAAAGTACTACGCGCATGCTCCTAGGACGGATAGATTGGTAGGAAAAGACCATCACTCGTCCCCGACCGCCACTCATAAGGAAGACAATCAATAAATAAATCATGCTCCAACTTCATCACATAACGGTTCACCATACATGCATGCTACGGGAATCACAAACTTTAACACAAGTATTTCTCAAATTGACAACTACTCAACTAGCATGACTCTAATATTACCATCTTCATATCTCAAAACAATCATCAAGTATCAAACTTCTCATAGTATTCAATGCACTTTATATGAAAGTTTTTATTATACCCAACTTGGATGCCCATCATATTAGGACTAAATTCATAACTAAAGAAAATTACCATGCTGTTCTAAAGACACTCAAAATAATATAAGTGAAGCATGAGAGTTCATCTATTTCTTCAAAATAAAACCACTGACGTGCTCTAAAAGGATATAAGTGAAGCACTAGAGCAAATGGCAAATTACTCCAAAAGATATAAGTGAAGATCAATGAGTAGTCGAATAATTATGCAACTATGTGAAGACTCTCTAACATTTAAGAATTTTAGATCTTGGTATATTATTCAAGCAGCAAGTAAAACAAAAGAAAATAAAATGACGCTCCAAGCAAAACACATATCATGTGGTGAATAAAAATATAGCTCCAAGTAAAGTTACCGATGAATGAAGACGAAAGAGGGGATGCCATCCAGGGCATCCCCAAGCTTAGGCTCTTGGTTGTCATTGAATATTACCTTGGGGTGCCTTGGGCATCTGTAGGATCAAAAGTATGTCTAGAGGGGGGTGATTAGACTACTTGACCAAATAAAAATCTAGCCTTTTCCCAATTTTAGTTCTTGGCAGATTTTAGCAACATAGCACAAGTCAAGCAATCAACCTACACATGCAATTCTAATAGTATAGCAGCGGAATGTAAAACAATTGCATATGAAGGTAAAGGGATGAGTTTGAGGGAGGAAACGCAATGTTGACACGGAGATTTTTTATCTGTGGTTCCGATAGGTGCTGCTATCGTACATCCACGTTGATGGAGACTTCAACCCACGAAGGGTAACGGTTGCGCGAGTCCACGGAGGGCTCCACCCACGAAGGGTCCACGAAGAAGCAACCTTGTCTATCCCACCATGGCCGTCGCCCATGAAAGACTTGCCTCACTAGGGTAGATCTTCACGAAGTAGGCAATCTCCTTGCCCTTACAAACTCCTTGGTTCAACTCCACAATCTTGTCGGAGGCTCCCAAGTGACACCTAGCCAATCTAGGAGACACCACTCTCCAAGAAGTAACAAATGGTGTGTTGATGATGAACTCCTTGCTCTTGTGCTTCAAATGATAGTCTCCCCAACACACAACTCTCTCTCATAGGATTGGATTTGGTAGAAAGAAGATTTGAGTGGAAAGCAACTTGAGGAAGGCTAGAGATCAAGATTTATGTGGTTGAAATGGAATATCTTGACCTCAACACAAGTGTAGGTGGTTCTCTCTCAGAAAATGTGTATTGGAAGTGTAGGCATGTTCTGATGTATCTCTCCACGAATGAAGAGTGGGTGGATGGGTATTTATAGCATACACACAAAATCTAACCGTTACACACAAATCAACAAACTCGGTGGGACCGATTTAGAGAACTCGGTCAGACCGATTTGGTTCATAATGTGATCGTTAGGTGTTTCAGTGGGACCGACATGTCAACTCGGTGGGACCGATTTCATTAGGGTTAGGGCATAAC
The DNA here is from genome assembly GCF_002162155.2 of Triticum dicoccoides. Taxonomy (NCBI): domain Eukaryota; kingdom Viridiplantae; phylum Streptophyta; class Magnoliopsida; order Poales; family Poaceae; genus Triticum; species Triticum dicoccoides. The sequence continues at coordinate 114,980,233 of NC_041390.1, forward strand.
GTAATCTCGGTGGGACCGATTAAACAAACTCGGTGGGACCGATTTTGGTAATAGACAAACAGAGAGTTGGTCAAGCAAACTCGGTGGGACTGATTCGCTCATCTCGGTTGGACCGAAACGTTACGAAAAGGAAACAGAGTGTTTGCATTGCAATCTCGGTGGGACCGATCGCTCATCTCGGTTTGACCGAAACGTTACGAAGGGAAACAGACAGATTACAATCCCATCTCGGTGAGACCGACATCCCTATCAGTGAGATCAAAAATACTAGGGTTTCTGGCAGTGGCTATGTCAATTGGACTCGGTGGCGCTGGATAGAAAGAATCGGTGGGGCCGAGTTGGATATTTGGTGTGGGACATATGTGGATATGAGAAAGTAGTGGAGGGTTTTGGAGCATATCACTAAGCATTTTGAGCAAGCACCTCATTAAGCAACACCTCAACCCTTCTTAATAGTATTGGCTTTTCCTATAGACTCAATGTGATCTTGGATCACTAAAATAGGAAATGTAGAGTCTTGTGCTTTGAGCTTGAGCCAATCTTTTATCCTTAGCATTTTGAAGGGTCCACTTTCTAATCCATGCCATGCCAACCATTGAGCTTTCCTGAAATATTCGTCTTGGAATAGCATTAGCTAAATGAGCTATATGTTGTTAGGAATTACCAAAACAATCCAGGGATAGTTGCACTTTCAATCTCCCCCTTTTTGGTAATTGATGACAACATATAGATCAAAGCTTCAACAAATAATAAATAGTATTTGAAAAACATCGTCGCTTTGAGAAGTATGTGATAAGCAAGAGCTCCCCCTAAATTCTTGCATTATTTAAATTTTGCTTTCAAATGCAAATCCACAATCGATTAGGATCATGGGTTACTCTTCCATGTCACATACATCTTGGTGGAGCGCTCAAAATGATAGAAGTTAAAGCATGCACTCCTCACCAGAACAAGTGAATGATCATCTAGGATGTAAGAAATAATATCATCCAACAAGCATTAAGGGTAGCATATGATCAAACACAAGATCAAACAAGTATCTCACAAGTAGCTCACACAAGCACACAATAAAGTTTCAAACAAACCAAATAAGTGCAAAGAGAGATAAAAACCAACACTCTCTCTCTCTCTCTCGAAGCCTATGATCTATACATTTTTCTCCCCCTTTGGCAACAAGTTACCAAAAAGTTCAAAAATGCATAGTGCTAAACGACTCTCAGGCTTGATCTTCGGTGGGAGGTGTCGAGAGAACTCCAAGAATGAAAGCTTCTGATGAAGTAGCTGGAGCTGGTGGAGTAGCTGCTGGAGGTGGAACTGGAGCTGTAGCTACTGGTACTGATGGTGTAGCTCTAGTGTCTGTCACTAGCACTTCAACAGATCTCTGTCCTTTGGGCACTCTGGCAAAAGCATCTGTGGTAGACTTGCCCTTCTTCTCCTCTGCTTCCTCCTGAAGTTGCTCAACTACAGTTTGGATCTCTGTCACCTTGACATCAAGGTCATAGAATTTCCGCTCAATGATCCTTTCCAGACTCTCCTGGTTCTTGGTCAGGGTGGCCAAGCCCTTCTCAATCCTCAGGGTGGATTGGATCAGATATCCAAGCTGGTCTTGCTTGCTCTTCAAGAATACCTGAGATGCCTCCTCTGTTGTTGGCATCTTTGCAGCCTTCTCTGCCTTAGCCTTCTCTCTCTTTTCATGTGCTTGAGCTGAAGATGGTTCATTTGCATTCATCACTACTGTATCATCTTCAAATTCAGGATAGATGGGCAGGTGCTCCTTGTCCAAAAGATATGTGACTGTGCCCATCGAGTTAATGAGATCCTGAATGTGTGGAGCATACCCACAACTTCTCTTCTGATCAGCAGCAGTCCTCTTGATTGTCTCAACAATCAGGCTCATAACCTTGAACTTCTGTGGGACATCAAATATGTGCAGTAAGTTGATGGCATGTCCTCTGATCATCTTGTGATCACCTTACTTGGGTAGCGGTGTGTGCCTTAATATCCAGTTGATTGTTGACAGACCAGACAACAGGTAATGGACAGATCCAAACTTATGTGTATCCAAGGCAGCATCTGGGATCTCCTTGTACATGTTGGCCATAGTGTTGTGGTCTTTCTTCTTCTCTGCATAAATGTCCAAGTAAACCTCATGTTCCTCGGGAGCATTTATAAGCTTGGCCCACTCATTAACTGTGGATTGGTACCTAGTACCCTCAGACATCCATACAATCCTTCCATCTGGATAGAAGTGGGCAGTGGAATAAAACTGCATGATGAGCTCATCATTCCACTTGGTGAGCTTCTGGGCAACAAAGGTATCCACTCCACATGCTTTAAAGCTATCAAGCACTCCAGGGAAGTGATCCTCATTCTCCTTGATGAATTCCCAGTCAACCCATCTCATATCACACACAATGGGCTTCTTGTCAAGCAGAATAGTCTCACAGAAGTCCTGTTGTTCCTTAGTGTGAAACCAGTAGTCCACAGTAGTCCTCCTCCTGATAGCATACGGAGCAGTCTGTCTCCATAGTCTCAATCCTGCATCCTTCCTGATTTTCATGTTCTCTGCAACTGGGTGTGCATCAGTGTGGTCAGGGATCTTTGGCTTCAGCTTCCTCAACACAACAGAATCACCTTCTTCTTTTTCAGCAGCTTGAGGCACTGGGGCCTTGTTCTTCTCTTCTGCAGCTATGTTCCTAGTGCTCCTCTTGGGTTTTGGCTTTGGAGCTGAGCAACAGCCTTGGGAGCAGCTTTGGGCTTTGATGGAGCAGCCCCTGCTTTGATTGCATATCCCATAAGCTTTTGTGCTCTGGGTGCTGGTGCATCATCCTCTTCCTCTTCTTCTGAAGGATCTTGCATCATGGAGGGCTTTCCAATGACTCTGTACATTGTTTTCTTAACCCTCTCCTTCCTCTTCTTCCCTTTTTCAGCTTCTTCAGCAGCTGATTTTGAAGCTTCAGCTGTTGATGTTCTTACTTTTGAGATGGGTTGTCTTCTTGCTGGCATCTTAGTTTTTAGACCAGGCTTTGTTGCAGCAGTTGTGCCCTACTCTTTCTTAATCACCTTCTTCTTTGAAGTGGCTTCATCTTCAACAGCCACATAATCTTCATCCTCAGAGTCAGAAGTTCTCTTCTTCCTTGTCCTGGTGGCAGCCTTTGGCAGATTGCTTGGTGTGCTCCTGATGCCTTCATCATAGCTACTAGAGGGATCTGAACCCTCACTCATCTGCACCTGTTGCTCAGACCGGTTCTGACTATCACTTTGATCAGACATCTCTGCAAATATTCTGACAGCTGACCCTGTGAATAGGTTATAGGTAAGGTAGAGTAGACGAGCACCACAAAGTACAGAAGTTTTGCAAAAAGGATGATTCGAAAACTTAGTTTTAGTTCTTCACAGAAAGCATTTCGGATCTACCTATTTGTAAACTCGGTGATACTGAAGCAGCTTTTGGAACCTAAACTAGTGAACTCGGTTAGACCGAGTCACAGTTTGGTGGTACCGAGACTGCTAGGGTTTCACAAAGAATTGAACTCGGTCACACCGATTTGCAATTTTTGGTCAGACCGAAAACGTGTGTGCTCTGGCCTAAGCCAAAATTGGTGAGACCGATTTCTACAACTCGGTCGGTCCAAGATGAATTCGGCAGAGACCTAACCCTAAATTTTCAAATCAAAACTAATCTACGGGATGTTTTCACTGGACAAGATGATTTCAATCGTGGCAAGGATCATGGCAAAGCAATGTGCTAAGAATAGGAGTTAAGGATTAGCACAATGATCAAGTTCGTACCCTAGTTCGGCGATGAACTTGCTACGGCGGCAACGGTGGTGAAGATTTCCGTTGACGGCGGTGGAGACCAGCGGTGGGAGGTCGCTGGCGACGAGAGGATGATCCGGAGACCCGAGGAGGCAGAGTAGGTTATGCGCGGGCGAGGAGGTTCGGAAAAATTTCCAAATTTTGGCCCGTCGGTATATATAACCTGACCCTATCGGTGTGACCGAGTGGAACGACTCGGTGGCACCGAGATGCAAAACTGCAAGCAGTTACTGCAACTCGGTGTGACCGAAAGGCTCTAATCGGTTGCACCGAGGTTGAAAACCCTAGATCAACTTAGTGACTCGGTAGGACCGAAAAGGATGAATCGGTCAGACTGAGATGCACAAAGAGGTTTTGGAGGTTTAAATCTATGATGAATCGGGAACTCCGAGTGCTCCTCACACAGAGTGGTTCGAATCTGACTTGATCAAACTTTGTGATGTAGCATGAATAGAGTTTGAGACGAGGAAAGCATAGATAGCTAGAGAGAGTTATTAGGCATTCTTGTCCATCCATTTGGCAAAAGAGAAAGAGCCAAACAATCAAAACAACAAATGGATGTCCTCGAATGAGTAAAATATGCAACCAACATGCTCACACAATAAAATGGCAAATGAAATATGTGGCAAAGCATGCACAAACACTCTAGCATCTATCAAGCAATTTGGCGATGACTAGGTCATCTATATATGAGTATATTGACTTAGGAGTCAAATGAGAACATTTGATCATAGGTCATACTCATCGTTTAAGCACAAGTGGGGTTACCACTTTTACATAAAGCATTGTTGTGTTCACACCATTAGAGTTGATTTAGCTCAATTGGTTAGAGTAAAGCTCCCCCTAGATGTGATATCCCCCCTAAGAGGGATGAACTAACCTTGGGTTTTGTCGATGATGACTTCATGTAGGTGTTGAAGATGTAGATGCTCAATGTTGATGTAGATCATTTGGAGCAATCCTTTGGAGTGAGTTGCACTTTCAATACCTACACGGGTTAGTCCCACAAGGAACAAACAAGGATATCCATAGACATAGAGTGATGCATACACAAGATGATGTCCATGAAAGCATTAGGTTACCTTGTCCCTTGTCTTACCAACAAGAGGATTTGTGACTCCTTGAACTAGTGCAAGATATGGAAGTTGTTTGCACTTGTCCTCACCAAAATGATAAGAGTGAAGTATGTTGGCGGAGTCACCCTCAAGAACTCTCTAGTTCTTCTTCTAGATCCACACCATCTTGATGGGAACCCTTGGAGTTGTTGTTGTACTTGATGAAGTAGAACTTGATGTGGTCTTGGGAACCCACTTGACCAAGGCCTTGGGTGCTTCTTCAAATGCATCGATTTCCTCTTAAAGCTTCTCCTTGCCTTTTTGCTTGTGGTCTTGTGGTGGAAGATCATCTTGAGCTTGTGTCCCTCTAAAAGAAGTAGGATCATACTTCTCTTGTTGAGGAACAAACTTCGTCTTGGGGTATTGATCTTCTTCCCACTCAACTCCATTGGCATTGAACTTTCGTTCAAAACCAACACCTTGATTCTTCCGGTGTCTTCCTTGCTTGCGTACAATTTCCTCTAATTGCTTACTCCCGGCAAGGCTCTTGTAAACACCTTTCTCTATAATTCCCTTCAATAAGCTATTTTCTTGCTCAAGTGTAACTTGGCTAAGAGAATCATTAGTGGAATCAATAGAACTACTAGAAGCAACAATATCGGATTTAGCATGATTGTTGTTACTACTAGATGAAGAATCTTTCTTGCTCTTGTTGCTAGATTTAACTTGTGGCATGTAAGTAGACAAGAGTAAACGCTTGGCAATGTAAGAAGAACTTTTCTTGCGAAGATCATCATTGATTTCCTTTAAAAACTCATGCTCTTGCTCAAGGTTGAGCTTTTCAAAGCGTAGCTTATCATGAGTCTTTAAAAGTTCTCGATGATTTTCCAAGGTAGTTTCATGAGCTAACTTAAGAGTGTTTAGTTCTTTAGTTAGACGCTCAATCTCCTTCTTATCATCATCATTCATTTTATCTTGATTAGCATGATTAATTTACGTTTCATCATAGTTTTCATCAATAGAGTTGTCAACAAGTAAATCATCATCACCTAGCAAATCATCTTCATCACTATTGAAATCAACATACTCAGGATGTGTTACCTTTGGACCTTTGGCCATGAAGCACCTTCCAATTCCTTCATTTGGTGAGTCAAATATGTCGTAGGAGTTGGTTGACACAAGTTGTAGACCGGCAACACCTTCATCTTTAGTATATTCGAAGTCGGAGTGATAACTTCTTTCGGAGTGATTGTCGGAGTCGGAGTCGGATACCCATTCACCAACATGAGATTGAGTCTTCTTTTTGTGTAGCTCCTTGATGACTTTTCTTTCCTTTCTGAATCCTTGCTTCTCCGAGAGGGTTTTCGTTCATAACGATCATCTCTACTCCTCCTTTCTCTTGGTGGTGATTCTTCTCTTCTACTTGTTCTTTTGGGAGAATCTTCTCTTTGTTTGTAGGGAGACGTACACTCATTGGAGTAGTGTCCGGGTCTTCCACAATTGTAGCAATTACGCTCACGACTAGAAGATCTTTTGTCATTGTAGGACCTTGACTTGGAACTTCTTTCCTTGCTTCTACTCTTGTAGAACTTGTTGAAGTTCTTTACCATTAGGCTCAATTCTTCATTAAAGGTTTGTTTCTCACTTGATGATGTGGGAGCATCACATGAGGCTTTGTAAGCACCACTTGACTTGTTGTGAAGCTCTTCCTTATCCTTGAGTGACATCTCATGAGCAACAACTCTTCCAATTACTTCCGTTGGCTTGAGATCTTTGTAATTGGGCATCATTTGGATCAATGTGCACACGGTATCATATTTTCCATCCAATGCTCTTAGGATATTCTTGATGATGAATTTGTCGGTCATCTCTTCACTTCCTAAGCTGGCAATCTCATTTGTGATGAGAGCAAGCCTAGAATACATTTCAGCGACACCTTCACCATCCTTCATTTTGAACTTGTCAAGTTGACTTTGACGCACATCCAATTTGGATTCCTTGACGGAGTCGGTACCTTCATGCATATCAATCAAAGTATCCCAAATTTCCTTTGCATTCTCAAGACGGCTGATTCTGTTGAATTCTTCGGGGCACAATCCGTTGAAGAGAATATCACAAGCTTGAGCATTGTATTGTAGCATCTTCAACTCTTCTGTGGTAGCTTCACGGTTTGGTTCTCTCTCATCAAAGAATTCACCTTGCAAGACAATACACACAATAGCCCAAATGGCGGGGTTATGTCCAAGAATATGCATTTTCATCTTATGCTTCCAACTAGCAAAATTTGTACCATCAAAGTAAGGACCTCTACGGTGGTAATTTCCCTCGCTAGACGCCATACCCTCCTAGGTTGTGAAATCAAGGCTATGACCACCAAAAGCTATGGAAATCAAAGCAAATGGAGACCAAAGCTCTGATACCACTTGTAGGATCGAAAGTATGTCTAGAGGGGGGTGATTAGACTACTTGACCAAATAAAAATCCAGCCTTTTCCCAATTTTAGTTCTTGGCATATTTTAGCAACATAGCACAAGTCAAGCAATCAACCTACATATGCAATTCTAAAAGTATAGCAGCGGAATGTAAAACAATTGCATATGAAGGTAAAGGGATGAGTTTAAGGGAGCAAACACAATGTTGACACGGAGATTTTTTATCCGTGGTTCCGATAGGTGGTGCTATCGTACATCCATGTTGATGGAGACTTCAACCCACGAAGGGTAACGGTTGTGCGAGTCCACAGAGGGCTCCACCCACGAAGGGTCCACGAAGAAGCAACCTTGTCTATCCCACCATGGCCGTCGCCCATGAAGGACTTGCCTCACTAGGGTAGATCTTCACGAAGTAGGCGATCTCCTTGCCCTTACAAGCTCCTTGATTCAACTCCACAATCTTGTCGGAGGCTCCCAAGTGTCACCTAGCCAATCTAGGAGACACCACTCTCCAAGAAGTAACAAATGGTGTGTTGATGATGAACTCCTTGCTCTTGTGCTTCAAATGATAGTCTCCCCAACACGCAAGTCTCTCTCATAGGATTGGATTTGGTATAAAGAAGATTTGAGTGGAAAGCAACTTGGGGAAGGCTAGAGATCAAGATTTATGTGGTTGGAATGGAATATCTTGACCTCAACACAAGTGTAGGTGGTTCTCTCTCAGAAAATATGTATTGGAAGTGTAGGCATGTTCTAATGGCTCTCTCCATGAATGAAGAGTGGGTGGAGGGGTATTTATAGCCTCCACACAAAATCTAACCGTTACACACAAATCACCAAATGCGGTGGGACCGATTTAGAGAACTCGGTCAGACCGATTTGGTACATAATGTGACCGTTAGGTGTTTCGGTGGGACCAACATGTCAACTCGGTGGGACCGATTCCATTAGGGTTAGGGCATAACGTAATTTCGGTGAGACCGATTACACAAACTCGGTGGGACCGGTTTTGGTAATGGACAAACAGAGAGTTGGTCAGGCAAACTCGGTGGGACTGATTCGCTCACCTCGGTTGGACCGAAACGTTATGAAAAGGAAACAGAGTGTTTTCATTGCAATCTTGGTGGGACCGATCGCTCATCTCGGTTTGACCAAAACTTTACGAAGGGAAACAGACATATTACAATCCCATCTCGGTGAGACCGAGATCCCTATCGGTGAGACCGAAAAGACTAGAGTTTCTGGCAGTGGCTATGTCAATTGAACTCAGTGGCGCCGGATAGAAAGAATCGATGGGGCCGAGTTGAATATTTGGTGTGGGACATATGTGGATATGAGAAAGTAGTGGAGGGTTTTGGAGCATATCACTAAGCATTTTGAGCAAGCACCTCATTAAGCAACACCTCATCCCTTCTTAATAGTATTAGCTTTTCCTATAGACTCAATGTGATCTTGGATCACTAAAATAGAAAATGTAGAGTCTTGTGCTTTGAGCTTGAGCCAATCTTTTATCCTTAGCATTTTGAAGGGTCCACTTTCTAATCCATGCCATGCCAACCATTGAGCTTTTCTGAAATATTCATCTTGGAATAGCATTAGCTCAATGAGCTATATGTTGTTAGGAATTACCAAAACCACCCAGGGATAGTTGCACTTTCAGCATCCCCAAGCTTAGGCTCTTGCAACTCCTTGTTCCATAGTGCATCGAATCTTTACCCAAAACTTGAAAACTTCACAACACAAAACTCAACAGAAAACTCGTAAGCTCCGTTAGTATAAGAAAATAAATCACCACTTTTGGTACTGTTGTGAACTCATTATAAATTCATATTGGTGTAATATCTACTGTATTCCAACTTCTCTATGGTTCATACCCTCCGATACTACTCATAGATTCATCAAAATAAGCAAACAACACAATGAAAACAGAATCTGTAAAAAACAGAACAGTCTGTAATAATTTGTAGGTTTCAAACACTTATGTCACTCCAAAAATTCTGAAATAAATTGGTGGACCTGATGAATTTGTCTATTAATCATCTTCAAAAAGAATCAAGCTAACTGCACTCTCCAGTAAAAAATGGCAGCTAACCTCGTGAGCGCAAAAGTTTTTGTTTTTTACAGCAAGATCACAAAGATTCACCCTAGTCTTCCCAAAGGTTCTACTTGTAACAAACACTAATTAAAACATAAAACCACATCTAAACAGAGGCTAGATGAATTATTTATTACTAAACAGGAGCAAAAAGCAAAGAATAAAAATAAAATTGGGTTGCCTCCCAACAAGCGATTACGTTTAACGCCCCTAGCTAGGCATGATGATTTCAATGATGCTCACATAAAAGATAAGAATCTATACCTACTAATAAAACAAGGTGCGTTTCACCAATTTTTTCATCCGTTCACCACCGAAAATACTTTGTTTATATCCGAGGTGGTACTAAATTTTTGTGGTACAACTGCTAGAAAAGAAAACAAAGGAGTTTTGTCCAGAATTTCGTACCTGGGTCGCACGCGCTAAGGCCTAGAAAAGACACACATTTATATCTTGCGCACGTGCTAAGGCCCAGAAACGGCTGAGATATTATCTTTTGAGCCAAACACAGAGCGACATATAGTTGGAGGGTCCCATCTGTCGCCCAATGTTGGGCCGGCCTATTTCCGTTTCTTCTTTAATTTTTCTATTTTTCAATTTTCCCTTCCAAGTTATATTTTCCTTTTCCCATACTTTTTTTAATTTTCCTAATTTTTTTTGTAATAATTTTCGTTAAATCTTAGAATTCCAAAATTTGTTCCCATTTATAAAAATATTTGGAACTTTAAATTTCTATTTTGGTTCAAATTTTTCTCGAAATTAAAAAATGTACTAATTTTTCCGAGATTTCTAAATAAATTCATTTTAAAAATAATAGAAATTCGAAAATAATAATTTTATTGAAATGTTCACAAATTAAAAATAATGTTCGTGATAAAAAATACATTTTTGAAAATGATTTTGAATGTTCAAAACAAGTTTCCATTTTATAAAATTCTTCACAAATTCAAAGTTGTCTGTTTCTCCGCCTTAAAAATGGTCCTGTTTTCAAAAAGTGTTTTTGAATTTCAAAAAATCTTCCTATTTCAATTTTTTTTGCCTTTTTCAGAAATTAACAGTTTTTTCAAAAAAATGCTCGTATGTTTAAAAAAACATCTGGAGGTCACCACAATCTCGACAAGGAGGTGGACCTGAAGGAAAAAATGGCACGAGTTGGGTAGTGGCTGCCACTCGGACCAACCCCAGTACTATAAACATCTCGCGGACCAAAGATGACCCACGAGAACACCACAATTCTCCGCTCTGTCGCACCACTGTTGTGGAGAACGTTTTGATTGACACATCAATTATCTCTGCCGATGCTTCTCGCAAAAAAATATCTCCCATTGCAACGGACGGGCATATGTGCTAGTTGAAACATAAAGAGAGCATCATGAAGAATATGACTAGCACATTTAAGTCTAACCCACTTCCTATGCATAGGGATTTTGTGAGCAAATAATTTGTGGGAACAAGAATCAACTTGCATAGGAAGGTAAAACAAGCAAATCTTCAAGATTTTCAACACATAGAGAGGAAACTTGATATTATTTTTTTGACAATTTGGAAACTTGATATTATTGCAATTCCTACAAGCATATATTCCTCCCTCATAATAATTTTCAGTAGCATTATGAATGAATTCAACAATATAACCATCACATAAAGCATTCTTTTCATGATCTAGAAGCATATAAATTTTATTACTCTCCACATAAGCGAATTTCTTCTCATGAATAATAGTGGGAGCAAAGTCAACAAAATAACTATCATGTGAGGCATAATCCACTGAAAATTAAAATCAAGATGACAAGTTTCATGGTTATCATTATTCTTTATAGCATACATGTCATCACAATAATCATCATAGATAGCAACTTTGTCCACATAATCAATTGGAACCTCTTCCGAAATAGTGGAATCATTACTAAATAAAGTCATGACCTCTCCAAATCCACTTATCAATATAATCATCATAAATAGGAGGCATGTGATACGTCTCCAACGTATCTATAATTTTTGATTGCTCCATGCTATATTATCTACTGTTTTGGACATTATTGGGCTTTATTATCCACTTTTATATTATTTTTGGAACTAACCTATTAACCGGAGGCCCAGGCCAGAATTGTTTTTTTTGCGTATTTTAGGGTTTTGAAGAAAAGGAATATCAAACGGAGTCCAAACGGAATGAAACCTTCGGGAATGTGATTTTTGGAACGAACAAGATCCACGAGACTTGGACCCTACGTCAAGCAACCAACAGGGAGGCCACGA
>NC_041390.1:114992370-115020328 GCF_002162155.2 Triticum dicoccoides
GTGGGCCCCTTGTTGCTCAACCGACGTACTTCTTCCTCCTATATATACCTACGTACCCCCAAACGGTCAGATACGGAGCCAAAACCCTAATTCCACCGCCATAACTTTCTGTATCCATGAGATCCCATCTTGGGTACATCAACACCATAGCCTCTCCGATGAGGTGTGAGTAGTTTACCTTAGACCTTCGGGTCCATAGTTATTAGCTAGATGGCTTCTTCTCTCTTTTTGAATCTCAATACAAAGTTCTCCCCCTCTCTTGTGGAGATCTATTCGATGTAATCTTCTTTTTGCGGTGTGTTTGTAGAGACCGATGAATTGTGGGTTTATGATCAAGTTTATCTACGAACAATATTTGAATCTTCTCGGAATTATTTTATGTATGATTGGTTATCTTTGCAAGTCTCTTCAAATTATCAGTTTGGTTTGGCCTACTAGATTAATCTTTCTTGCAATGGGAGAAGTGCTTAGCTTTGGGTTCAATCTTGCGGTGTCCTTTCCCAGTGACAGTAGGGGCATCAAGGCATGTATTGTATTGTTGCCATCGAGGATAACAAGATAGGGTTTTCATCATATTGCATGAGTTTATCCCTCTACATCATGTCATCTTGCTTAAGGCGTTACTCTGTGCTTATGAACTTAATACTCTAGATGCATGCTGGATAGCGGTCGATGTGTGGAGTAATAGTAGTAGATGCAGGCAGGAGTCGATCTACTTGTCTTAGACGTGCTGCCTATATACATGATCATACCTAGATATTCTCATAACTATGCTCAATTTTGTCAATTGCTCAACAATAATTTGTTCACCCACCGTAAAATACGTATGCTCTTGAGACAAGCCACTAGTGAAACCAATGGCCACCGGGTCTATCTTCATCATATTAATCTTCCAATACTTAGTTATTTTCATTACTTTTATTTTACTTTGCATCTTTATCATAAAAATACCAAAAATATTATTGTCGGTGTCAAAACCGGCGGATATCGGGTAGGGGGTCCTGAACTATGCGTCTAAGGCGGATGGTAACAGGAGGCAGGGGACACGATGTTTACCCAGATTCGGGCCCTCTTGATGGAGGTAATACCCTACGTCCTGCTTGATTGTTCTTGATGATATGAGTATTACAAGAGTTGATCTACCACGAGATCGTAGAGGCTAAACCCTAAAAGCTAGCCTATGGTATGATTGTATGTTATCCTACGGACTAAACCCTCCGGTTTATATAGACACCGGAGGGGGCTAGGGTTACACAGAGTCGGTTACAAGGGAGGAGATCTACATATCCGTATTGCCTAGCTTGCCTTCCACGCCAAGGAGATTCCCATACGCACACGGGACGAAGTCCTCAATCTTGTATCTTTATAGTCCAACAGTCCGGCCAAAGGATATAGTCTGGCTGTCCGGAGACCCCCTAATCCAGGACTCCCTCAGTAGCCCCGGAACCAGGCTTCAATGATGATGAGTTCGGCGCGCAGTATTGTCTTAGGCATTGCAAGGCGGGTTCCTCCTCCGAATACTCCATAGAAGATTTTGAATACAAGGATAGTGTCCGGCCCTGCAAAACAAGTTCCACATACCACCGTAGAGAGAATAACATTTCCACAAATCCAATCTGCTGACACGTTTCGACAGCATGACATCATGTCACGACCCGGTCTTTATTCGAACCGTTTTTCTCAACCAGCACCACACATATCGCGGGGCGGTTTTCTCGACACGTCTTGTCAAAGCAGAGATGGTGTCCCCCTTATTACGGGATTCTCATCAATACGGACGCGGGTAACCCAACCGCGCCATTACTTACGGCGCTTGGGGAATAAGAGGTTTTACCAAGCGAGGGGGAGGCGCATCACCTCTTCCGCCCTTATAAAGGAACAAGAATTCACCCTCTTCACCCATACCTTCTTCCCAACTCATTCCATTCTGCTCAGGCTCCAACGCGCGAGCGTTCACCTCCCCTACCCACAAGAGGTCTTCCAAAGATGTCTGGATCCGAAGCAGGAGGCAAATGGATGGCCTCTACCGTCCGAGAGAAGGATATCAAAAAGCTTTGGGAGGCCGGGTATCTGGCCAAGAAAATCGGCCACCACCTCTCAACGGCGGGACAGATCGTCCCCACTCCGGAACCCCACGAGAGGGTTGTATTCCTCCCTCACTTCGTCCGCAGGCTGGGATTTCCCCTCCACCCATTTGTTTGCAATATCATGTACTATTATGGGATCGATCTTCACGATCTGTCCCCTAATTCCTTCCTCAACATCTCGACATTCATTATCGTGTGCGAGGCTTTTCTCCATGTTCCTCCACACTTCAGTTTATGGCTGAAGGTCTTTAATGTGAAGCCCAAGGTGGTGGGCGGCGAGCACGCCGAGTGCGGGGGCGCTATGGTGAGCAAGACACCCAACTTCATATGGCCAACAGGAACCTTTAATGATTCTGTCAAGGAGTGGCAACAACAGTGGTTTTACATCACTGAGCCGAGCGGTAAGGAGCGGGCCGCTTCTCCTGAGTTTCGATCCGGCGCCCCTCTGCAGCTTACGTCCTGAGTCAAGAAAGGACTGGATTGGTCCTCATCTCACGAACTGACGGTGCTCCAGACGCGCGTTAACGATATGGGAGATAAGAACATTGAACTCGTCGACGTAGTCCAGGTGATGTTAGTCCGCCGGCTACTGCCTTGTCAACACCGGACTTGCAATCTATGGGAGTTTGATCCGGCCAGGCACCAAACCTTGCGAAGGCTCTTCGCCTCGTCGCACAAGGACATTTGGAAGGTGCTTTTTAAGTCCAGCAAATCATGGCCGGACTCCACCGAAGACCGCGGGTACCAACTGTCCCGCCCTGCAAGTTTGGTGAGTTTATCAAACTTTTCCATCCGCATGACCCAAAGGAAGCGCTTGACGCGTGTTTATTCAACTTTTCCCAGAGCTGGATGAAGAAGGCGGAGCGGATCCATTGTCCGGCCCCGCTGCCCGAAGACTCGGCCATCCCACTTCTGACGAAGATGTTGGTACCGGCGCCTTACAAGGTGCCGAAGAAGACGACCGAGAAGTAGGCTAAAAAGACCCGGGGTGGCCTTCGTCGTCGCAGAACTTCGGGCACAATACCCGAAGGCTCTGATGCCCATTCCGCCTTCAAAGAGGATGAAAAGGAGGAGGGAGATGAATCCCCTGTGGAGGGAAGAAGGAAGAGCACGGCCTCCGCATCCTTGGAGGCCAAACTACCCTAAAGAGGAAAGATTCCTCGTCAAGGGGAGTCTCCTGCCGCTGCCAACAGCGACCTGGCATGGGATCCCAGGGCCCGGCCCTTGGTGAACTCGTGAGTATCTTAATAGGTTTAAGCGTCCGGACTCATCGTGGCTTAGTATTTTAACCTAAGCCGTATATTTCTTCTAGTCCGGCGAGGTCCCATACCGAACAATCCTCATCAGAGGACCTGCTGAGCTCAAACGCCATGGAGAGCGGGACGCCCCCGAAGGACCCTTCCTCCAAATAGGTGCCAAACACCGAGGCCTCGTCCCAAAAGGACCCCGGCCAAGGAGAAAAGGAAAAAACCGTGAAGGCGGCGCTTGGGGGTCAAACCGCAGGGGCCGGAGATGTGGGGAAAAAGATTCCGCCGACAACATCTGTCCATCCGGAAGTGTCGGGTGCATTGTTGGTGGCGCTATGAGATGCCTCCATCGTTGATGAACACCATTCCCTGATGGGCGCGGTGATTGAGAAAATTCAGTCGACCGAGAGTGGACTGAACGAAGCCTGTATCAGTCTTATAAAAGGCTTTGAGGTATGTTTTATGAGTTATCAAAGAGTGTCATAGTATAGATAGTAGGCCCTGATACACTGTTCGGTGAAAGAAAGAACCGGACAGGGGATCGAATTCATGATCTCAGGAAGATTCACTAAATGACATTGATTTCTCTCCTATTTCAAGTAGATACCTGTAGCGGCTGCTGCCTCTCACACTACGGAGATCGCTGGACTGAATCAGAGTCTGGAGCGGGCCAGAGAAGAAATTGGCCGATTGCAAATGCAGTTGAGGGATAAACAAGGTATGCACTAGTATTATGTGCATTTATTGTGAGGTAAATGTTCAGTATGAAATAAGCCGCATAATTTGTGCTAGGAGTTATGACCGAAGTCGAGGCCCTCAAAAGGGCCATTGTCGAGGCCGAGAAAAAGGCGGCCACGGAGCGGACTCTTCGTGAGAAACACGAAGCTAGAGTTATTAAAGCTGAGCATGAGCTGCAAGAGGCCGTAAGTAAATGCAAGGCCTTGGAGCAGAGTTTAATGGAGAAAGAGTCTGAACTCACCAAGGCGCGCCAAGCCACGAGCGACGCTTAGGGGGAAACCCAAAGCGCGCTACAGGGGATCCAAGAGGCGAGGAAGATCGCGGCAGGTAAGTTTTTCCCATGTAAGGAAAATATTTGGAGGGAAAACTATGTTTCTGATTGCAAATCTGGACTTATCAGGTGTATTTCTTGAGCTGCCGCACAGTATATTAGATGCCGCTCACTTCTACCGAGCCGAAGGAAGGAACACTGCCGACAAGCTTTTTTGGTCTCAGTATTTGGCACCGAATTATCCAGTGCCTTTTGCCGATCAATTGAAATAGTTGATCGAACTGCATAAGGCGGCGGAACTAGCCATGAAAGATGTGGTTATCCTGCTATGGCTTGCCGAACAGATTCCAAGCACCTACTTCGGGCTCGTAAGGCGGCTTATAAGCGCTTGCCCTCGACTTGACGTCATCAAGCGGTCGGTCTGTATAGAAGGAGCGTGAATGGCCTTCGCCCTTCCAAAGGTGCACCGGGGGAAGATGGATGCCGAAAAGCTGGTGACCGAAGGACCGCTGGAGGGGAAGGAGCACCGCAAGCCCGAATCATATTATAAGAGTGTCCTGAAAGGATCCTACCTTGCGGCGGAGCTATGTACCAAGGACATTATATTTCCCTGAATGCAGATCGTGTTGTCCGTTGTAATGTTTAAACAAGGTCGTTGATATGTCACCTGTTTTATAAAAAGTTTACCCTCCTGTGCGGCCATTTGTATATTAAGGCTGAGAGTTGGCCAGTCGTCGGCTTCTGCCCCCATGTAAGGAGTACGGGGGTGTTCGGTATAAACCTGAGCACTCTTTATCCCAGTTTTGGGTCCTCCAAGGGAGGTGCTCAGCACAACGAACCAGGCAATCGGACTATAGGGCTTTATCACTCTCACTTAGCCGGAGGTGCTTTAGTATGGTCGGCGCAGCCCCTTGTGTTCAGAAGACCATACTAGGGGCTCTATAAGTGCCTGATCAAAGAAAAAAGCCAATCTATCGCACGCTGCATTGGTTATGGCATTATGCGGGAGAAATCCTTAAAGATTTTGTGACCGCTCGAATAGCTGACCAGCTCTCGCCGTATCATGACAGTCAGTTTTTGGCTTTCTCTACTAAGGTGCTCGTCCGGAAGAAC
Source organism: Triticum dicoccoides (assembly GCF_002162155.2). Lineage (NCBI taxonomy): Eukaryota > Viridiplantae > Streptophyta > Magnoliopsida > Poales > Poaceae > Triticum > Triticum dicoccoides. The sequence goes on from NC_041390.1 coordinate 114,997,827, forward strand.
CGGGACACAATCGCAGTAGTTCTCCCAGTGCTACCTTAGCCGATATAGCGGAACGTAAGGTACCAAAACATAGGAGCCGGGCAAACCCAACTATTAACCCAAGACATGATTCGGAGCTGATGCATATAATGCTATAAGTTCGGGGTGCCGAACTTCCATGAAGGTGTTTGGACTTGTATTGTCGTGCTACGGGGAAAACGAAGCCCCTGGCATATTTAAGGCATATCATTGTGTACGGATGCCATTTGACGAAATGATTTTGATGAGAAATAATCAGCGGTAAAACGTTATATAAATCCACATGTTGTATTTGAATAATATGTCTATGCGTATGGGTACAAGTAATGTGATAAAAAAGGAGTTGTGATAGCAGAACCTTCTGTGACCAGGGGGAAGAGGTTGAGTTCGGATCCGTATTGTAGCCGGATGTTCGCTGTGGGGAATGTCTAAGGATCCCCAGACGCGTTCGAGCTGCCTGTGTAGAGTCCGTCCTTGTCGGTGCGAAGGTGAACCTGCGAAGGAAATATAAGAAATGTTTGCGTGCCGGAGGGCAGTTGAGCCGTTGAGTTCGGCATGTCGTGGCCTTCGCCGGAGTGTTTAATTGAGCCCTGGACGAGCCGGAGTATCCTTCCACAAAGTAGTTCGAAGCCCCTTGACGGTGTCCGGGAGCCTAGGTGTCGACTCAAGGTTTGGATGCAAGGTGCTGCTCGGTGTTCCTGCTGCTAATGCAATGATGTATTTGTTGGTGCCGAAGGAAAATTCGGCCTTGCCATGAACCGTGATGGCGCCGCATGGACCGGGCATTTTGAGCTTACGGTAGGCATAATGTGGTACCGCGTTGAATCGAGCGAACGCGGTTCGCCTGAGTAGTGCTTGATAGTCACTACGGAAAGGGGCGATTTCGAATATTAACTCTTCGGTATGGTAATTTTCTGGTGACCCGAACGTTACCTTGAGGGAAATGGAGCATGTACAGCTGACCTCCATGTCTGGTATGATGCCTCTAAAAGTGGCCTTAGTGGGCTTGATCACTGACTGATCGATGCCCATCTTGCGCACTGTATCCTGGTAAAGCAGATTTAAACTGTTATCTCCGTCCATAAGGACTCGAGTGAGGTGGAACCCATCTACTATTGGGTCGAGGATTAGTGCGGCTGGATTGCCCTAATTGGCTTTAACCGGACGATTCGTGTGGTTGAAGGTGACCGGCCCTAGCTTATATTGTGGGACGGCGAGTTCCGTTGAGCCGCCATCCTTAAGGGTGTATATCTGGTCCAGGTGGGCCGGTTGGGTGGTATTTACCACATTCACCGATTGAGTATGGGGGGTTTCCTTTGCCCTCATGTGTTCAGAAATCTGGGCTCTTCGTTCCTATCGTCGCTTTGAGACCCCTCTTCGTGTTTGGCGCCTGCCTTGCCGGCTTGTTTGAAGACCCAGCATTCTCTGTTGGTATGGGTGGCTGGCGTTTCTGGGGTGCCATGAATTTGACATTGGCGAGCGAGTATGCGATCCAGACTGGATGGACCCGAATTTGTATTTTTGTGGGGCCCTTTCCGCTGACCGGGCTTTGAGACCCTGAACCCGGCATTAATTGCCGTATTATTGGTTTTATCACCATATTTGTCACGATTGTGTTTGTTGCGTCGTGATTTTCCGTTGGCATCTTTGTTATCCGGAGTGCCCGGATTCCTGGATGTGTTGTTGCTGCGAGCCAGCCAGCTATCCTCACTCGCGCAAAAGCGGGTCATGAGTGTCGTGAGGGCTGCCATAGACTTCGGCTTCTCCTGGCCGAGGTGTCGGGAAAGCCACTCGTCGCGGATGTTATGCTTGAATGCCACTAAGGCCTCTGCATTCGGACAGTCGACAATTTGTTATTTCTTAGTCAGGAACCGAATCCAGAATTGTTTGGCCGATTCCCCTGGCTGCTGAGTTATATGGCTCAAGTCATCAGCATCCGGTGGTCGCACATAAGTGCCCTAGAAGTTGTCAAGGAATGCGTCTTCCAGATCCTCCCAACTGTCGATGGAGTCTGCTAGCAAGTTATTCAGCCAATGCCGAGCTGGTCCTTTGAGTTTTAGTGGGAGGTACTGTTGGAAATATGCCCTAGAGGCAATAATAAAATGGTTATTATTATATTTCTTTGTTCATGATAATTGTCTATTGTTCATGCTATAATTGTGTTATCTGGAAATCTTCATACATGTGTGAATACATAGACCACAACACGTCCCTAGTGAGCCTCTAGTTGACTAGCTCGTTGATCAAAAGATAGTCATGGTTTCCTCACTATGGACATTAGATGTCATTGATAACGGGATCACATCATTAGGAGAATGATGTGATGGACAAGACCCAATCCTAAGCATAGCTCAAAGATCGTGTAGTTCATTTGCTATAGCTTTTCCGAATGTCAAGTATCATTTCCTTAGACCATGAGATTGTGCAACTCCCAGATACCGTAGGAGTGCTTTGGGTGTGCCAAACGTCACAACATAACTGGGTGACTATAAAGGTGCACTACGGGTATCTCCAAAAGTGTCTGTTGGGTTGGCATGAATTGAGACTGGGATTTGTCACTCTGTATGACGGAGAGGTATCTTTGGGCCCACTCGGTAATGCATCATCATAATGAGCTCAAAGTGACAAAGTGGTTGATCATGGGATCATGCATTACGGTACGAGTAAAGTGACTTGCTGGTAACAAGATTGAACAAGGTATTGGGATACTGACGATCGAGTCTCGGGCGAGTAACGTACCGATTGACAAAGGGAATTGTATACGGGATTGATTGAATCCTCGACATCATGGTTCATCCGATGAGATCATCGAGGAGCATGTGGGAGCCAACATGGGTATCCAGATCCCGCTGTTGGTTATTGACCGGAGAGTCATCTCGGTCATGTCTGCGTGTCTCCTGCACCCGTAGGGTCTACACACTTAAGGTTCGGTGACGCTAGGGTTGTTGAGATATTAGTATGCGGTAACCCGAAAGTTGTTCGGAGTCCCGGATAAGATCCCGGACGTCACGAGGAGTTCCGGAATGGTCCGTAGGTGAAGAATTATATATAGGAAGTCCAGTTTCGGCCATCGGGAAAGTTTTGGGGGTCATCGGTATTGTACTGGGACCACCGGAAGGGTCCCGGGGGTCCACCGGGTGGGGCCACCTATCCCAGAGGGCCCCATGGGCTGAAGTGGGGAAGGGAACCAGCCCCTGGTGGGCTGGTGCGCCCCCTTGGGCCTCCCCCTGCGCCTAGGGTTGGAAACCCTAGGGGTGGGGGCGCCCCACTTGGCTTGGGGGGCAAGCCACCCCCCTTGGCCACCGCCCCCTTGGAGATTGGATCTCCTAGGGCCAGCGCCCCCCTAGGGGTCCTATATATAATGGGGGGAGGGAGGGAAGCCGTACCCTAGCCCCTGGCGCCTCCCTCTCCCTCCCGTGACACCTCTCCCTCTCGCTAAGCTTGGCGAAGCCCTGCCGAGATCACCGCTGTTTCCACCACCACGCCGTCGTGCTGCTGGATATCCATCAACCTCTCCTTCCCCCTTGCTGGATCAAGTTGGAGGAGACGTCTTCCCAACCGTACGTGTGTTGAACGCGGAGGTGCCGTCCGTTCGGCGCTAGGTCATCGGTGATTTGGATCACGACGAGTACGACTCCATCAACCCCGTTCTCTTGAACGCTTCCGCTCGCGATCTACAAGGGTATGTAGATGCACTCCCCTATCCCTCGTTACTAGATGACTCCATAGATTGATCTTGGTGATGCGTAGAAAATTTTAAAATTCTGCTACGTTCCCCAACAGGTACCTGATGGCATGTAGATCATCACTGCGAGCCATGTGGATGTGAAGGAGGAAATCCTCAATCCATACAGCGGGATCTGTTGTGCCATCGTATGATTCGATATTTACGGGTTTGAAACCCTCCGGGAATTTGTGATCCATAACTTCATCAGTGAAGCATAGGGGGTGTGCGGCGCCTCTGTGCCGGGCTATATCACGACGCAGTTCATATGAGTCTTGTCTGCTGTATTCGGCCCAGCCAGATTTGCTTTTGGTGTATCCGGCGTGACGATCATCGTCTCGTATTGGTGCATGTGCCCATGACCCATATATTGACCTCGCAAGTTTTGCCTTACTGTCCAATACGTCTCGCAGGTCCCGTGTGTTGCTCGGGCCTTGGTATTTTTGATTGAGTGGCGGCGGGGTGCAGGCTGAACTTCAGGCTGAAACGCCTCTCTGGCTCGGCCACGTAGTGGCCGGTCAGCCGCATCGTACGCTGGTGAATGAGGTTTCAATGCTTCCTCCTCGAGGTGAGGTAGCAACCTGCATTTTGGGTAACTCTTGGAGGGGCGCTCGAGTTCGTATTCCTCGGCCGCAAGGACTTCGGTCCATCTGTCTGCTAGCAAGTCTTGATCAGCTTGAAGCTGTTGTTGCTTTTTCTACAGGCTATGTGTTGTGGCCACAAGCCGGCGCTTGAAGCGCTCCTTCTCGATGGGGTCCTCAGGCACGATAAATTCTTCGTCGCCGAGGCTTGCTTCGTCTTTGGAGAGAGGCATGTAATTGTCCTCCTCCGGTTCTCCATCTGCTGCCTGCTCTGGAGGGCTAGCTTGTTCGTCCTCCGGCTCTACATCATGCTGGAGGGTATTGTGGTTGTCTTCGGCACTATCCGGAGTGTTATTTTCTCCTGTGCTGGTATCACTACTTTTGCTGTGGCGGGACTTAGAGCGGCGCCGCTGACATCGGTGCTTGGGTTGCTTCTTGGAGGGGTCATCCTCCGCTGTCTCGTCGCCATTGCCTTCTTTAGGGGTGTCCACCATGTATATGTCGTATGATGAGGTAGCGGTCCGGCACCCTGTGGGCGGTGGTTCCTACATCGTCGTCCATACCATCGATGTCTTCGGAGACGAAGTCGAGCATGTCGGTTAAATCGTCGACAGTGGCTACTAAGTGGGTGGTGGGTGGGCAGCGAATTTCTTCGTCGTCCGTATCCCATTCTAGCCGGACATAGTTCGGCCAAGGTTCTCCTGACAGGGAGAGAGACCTTAATGAATTTAGCACATCGCCGAAGGGCGAGGGCTGAAAGATATCCACAGAGGTGAACTCCATGATCGGCGCCCAGTCGGATTCAGCGGGCACGGATGTAAGCGGCTCGGAGTCCGTGGCCGGAGGTGAATCCAGTGGTTCGGCGACACGGCTCTCGTAAGGGGTGAAGTCAGTATGTTACTCTATCGCCACTAAGAGTGCAACCTCCATGGCGGGGTCTATCCCTCCGCTCTCGGATGGCGCGATTTGCTCCAGATTGACGGCCGGAGTAGTTGCAGATGCGATCTCCCAAATATTGTCCGACGGCAGAGTTACGTCATGCTCGTCGTGACTGTGCGGCGCACCTGACATGGGCTTCAATCCGTCGAAGATCAAGTATCCGCGGATGTCAGCATTGTAGTTTAAGTTTCCGAACCTAACCTGATGGCCAGGGGTGTAGCTCTCGATCTTCTCCAGATGGCCAAGCGAATTGGCCCGCAGTGCGAAGCCGCTGAATACAAAGATCTGTCCAGGGAGGAAAACCTCACCCTGGACTGCATCATTACCGATGATTGAAGGAGCCATTGGGCCTTACGGGGACGGCACAGTGGAACTCTAAATGAAAGCACCAATGTCGGTGTCAAAATCGGCAGATCTTGGGTAGGGGGTCCCAAACTATGTGTCTAAGGCGGATGGTAACAGGAGGCAGGGGACACGATGTTTACCCAGGTTCGGGCCCTCTTGATGGAGGTAATACCTACGTCCTGCTTGATTGTTCTTGATGATATGAGTATTACAAGAGTTGATCTACCACGAGATCGTAGAGGCTAAACCCTAAAAGCTAGCCTATGGTATGATTGTATGTTGTCCTACGGACTAAACCCTCCAGTTTATATAGACACCAGGGGGGGCTAGGGTTACACAGAGTCGGTTAAAAGGGAGGAGATCTACATATCCGTATTGCCTAGCTTGCCTTCCACGCCAAGGAGAGTCCCATCCGGACACGGGACGAAGTCTTCAATCTTGTATCTTCATAGTCCAACAGTCCGGCCAAAGGATACAGTCCGGCTTTCCGGAGACCCCCTAATCCAGGACTCCCTCAATTATCTTATCATATCTATCAGATCTCACTCTCGTAAGTGACCGTGTAGGGATTGACAACCCCTTATCGCGTTGGTTGCGAGGATTTATTTGTTTTGTGTAGGTGCAAGGGACTGGCGCGTAGCCTCCTACTGGATTGATACCTTGGTTCTCAAAAACTAAGGGAAATACTTACGCTACTTTGCTGCACCACCCTTTCCTCTTCAAGGGAAAACCAATGCAAGTCCTCAAGAGGTAGCAAGAAGGATTTCTGGCGCCGTTGCCGGGGAGGTCTACGCAAAAGTCAACATACCAAGTACCCATCACAAACCCTTATCTCCCGCATTACATTATTTGCCATTTGCCTCTCGTTTTCCTCTCCCCCACTTCACCCTTGCCATTTTATTCGCCCTCTCTCTCTATCCTCCCTCTCTTTCTCTATTTGCTTCTTTTTGCCCGTTTCTTGTTTGCTTGTGTGTTGGATTGCTTGCTTGTCACGATGGGTCTTCCCCGATTTGGTGATCTTCACCTTAAAAGGTTAGAAGAAATCGAAAACAACGTTAGGAGTTTTATTGTCTTGCAATTTGAGCATAATAGTTTCTTTAGAAACGAGCTTAAGGAAGAAAAAAGCTTTATGAGTTATATGAATAAAGAGCTCGATGATATGTCTAAAGAATTTGATGGTTTGAGATCCCAAATTGCTTGTCTTGAGAAGTTAATAGCTGAAGTTTCGGATAAGCAGGCTACCTTAGTTAATAAGATGGCCGCTAAACCGGAAGACCATGATAATAAAGGTGAAGATCTAAAAGTTATTGATGTGTCCCCTATTAAATCTTTGTTTTGCAATATGAATCTGGATAATGATGGGACTGAATATGATCCACCTTTACCTAGAAGGCGTTCCAAAAATCCGGAGTTTTTAGATCTTGATGCTAAAATTGATAAAAATAGGATTGAAGAGATCAAAACTCTAGATGTTAATGAACCTACTATTTTGGATTTCAAGGAATTTAATTATGATAGCTGCTCTTTAATAGATTGTATTTCCTTGTTGCAATCCGTGCAAAATTCTCCTCATGCTTATAGTCAAAATAAAGCTTTTACCAAACATATTGTTGATGCTTTGATGCAATCCTATGAAGAAAAACTTGAGTTGGAAGTTTCTATCTCTAGAAAACTTTATGATGAGTGGGAACCTACTATTAAAATTAAAATTAAAGATCATGAATGCTATGCTTTGTGTGATTTGGGTGCTAGTGTTTCCACGATTCCAAAGACTTTGTGTGATTTGTTAGGTTTCCATGATTTTGATGATTGCTCTTTAAACTTGCACCTTACGAATTCCACTATTAAGAAACCTATGGGAAGAGTTAATGATGTTCTTATTGTTGCAAATAGGAATTATGTGCCCGTAGATTTTATCGTTCTTGACATAGATTGCAATCCTTCATGTCCTATTATTCTTGGTAGACCTTTCCTTAGAATGATTGGTGCAATTATTGATATGAAGAAAGGAAATATTAGATTCCAATTTCCGTTAAGGAAAGGCATGGAACACTTTCCTAGAAAGAAAATTAAATTACCTTATGAATCTATTATGAGAGCCACTTATGGATTGCCTACCAAAGATGGCAATACCTAGATCTATCCTTGCTTTTTATGCCTAGCTAGGGGCGTTAAACGATAGCGCTTGTTGGGAGGCAATCCAATTTTATTTTTATTTCTTGGTTTTTTCTCCTGTTTAGTAATAAACAATTTATCTAGACTATGTTTTGGTTGTGTTTTTTGTGTTTAATTAGTGTTTGTGCCAAGTAGAACTGTTGGGAAGACTTGGGGAAAGTCTTGTTAATCTTGCTGTAAAAAACAGAAACTTTAGCGCTCACGAGAATTGCTGCCATTTTTATTTGGAAAGTGATATTTAGTTAATTCTTTTTGAAGATGATTAATAGATAAATTCCTCACGTCAAGAAATTTATTTTATAATTTGTGGGGTTCCAGATCTTGTGCTAGCTACAGATTACTACAGACTGTTCTGTTTTTGACAGATTCTGTTTTTCGTGTGTTGTTTGCTTATTTTGATGAATCTATGGCTAGTAAAATAGTTTATAAACCATATAGAAGTTGGAATACAGTAGGTTTAACACCAATATAAATAAATAATGAGTTCATTACAGTACCTTGAAGTGGTCTTTTATTTTCTTTCGCTAACGGAGCTCACGAGATTTTCTACCTTAAGTTTTGTGTTGTGAAGTTTTCAAGTTTTGGGTAAAGATTTGATGGATTATGGAACAAGGAGTGGCAAGAGCCTAAGCTTGGGGATTCCCATGGCACCCCCAAGATAATTTAAGGACACCTAAAAGCCAAAGCTTGGGGATGCCCCGGAAGGCATCCCCTCTTACGTCTACTTCTATCGGTAACTTTACTTGGAGCTATATTTTTATTCACCACATGATATGAGTTTTGCTTGGAGCGTATTGTATGATTTGAGTCTTTGCTTTTTAGTTCCACAATCATCTTTGCTGTACACACCTTTTGAGAGAGACACACATGATTCGGAAATTATTAGAATACTCTATGTGCTTCACTTATATCTTTTGAGTTATATAATTTTGCTCTAGTGCTTCACTTATATTTTTTTAGAGCGCGGTGGTGGATTTGTTTTATAGAAACTATTGATCTCTCATGCTTCACTTAGATTATTTTGAGATTCTTAAATAGCATGGTAATTTGCTTAAATAATCCTAATATGCTAGGTATACAAGATTAATAATAAAATTTTCTTATGAGTGTGTTGAATACTATGAGAAGTTTGATACTTGATAATTGTTTTGAGATATGGAGATGGTGATATTAAAGTTGTGCTAGTTGAGTAGTTGTGAATTTGAGAAATACTTGTGTTAAAGTTTGTGATTCCCGTAGCATGCATGTATGGTGAACCGTTATGTGATGAAGTCGGAGCATGATTTATTTATTGATTGCCTTCCTTATGAGTGGCGGTCGGGGACGAGCGATGGTCTTTTCCTACCAATCTATCCCCCTAGGAGCATGCGCGTAATACTTTGCTTTGATAACTTGTAGATTTTTGCAATAAGTATATGAGTTCTTTATGACTAATGTTGAGTCCATGGATTATACGCACTCTCACCCTTCCACCATTGCTAGCCTCTCTAATACCACGCACCTTTCGCCGGTATCATACACCCACCATATACCTTCCTCAAAACAGACACCATACCTACCTATCATGGCATTTCCATAGCCATTCCAAGATATATTGCCATGCAACTTTCCACCATTCCGTTTACTATGACACGCTCCATCATTGTCATATTGCTTTGCATGATCATGTAGTTGACATTGTATTTGTGGCAAAGCCACCGTTCATAATTCTTTCATACGTGTCACTTATGAGTCATTGCATATCCTGGTACACCGCTGGAGGCATTCATATAGAGTCATATCTTGTTCTAAGTATCGACTTGTAATTCTTGAGTTGTAAGAAAATAAAAGTGTGATGATCATCATTATTAGAGCATTGTCCCAAGTGAGGAAAGGATGATGGAGACTATGATTCCCCCACAAGTCGGGATGAGACTCCGGATGAAAAATAAAAAATAAAATAAAAAGAGGCCATAAAAAAAGAGAAGGCCCAAATAAAAAATAAAAAAAATATGAGAGAAAAAGAGAGAAGGGACAATGCTACTATCCTTTTACCACACTTGTGCTTCAAAGTAGCACCATGATCTTCATGATAGAGAGTCTCCTTTGTTATCACTTTCATATACTAGTGGGAATTTTTCACTATAGAACTTGGCTTGCATATTCCAATGATGGGCTTCCTCAAAATGCCCTATGTCTTCATGAGCAAGCAAGTTGGATGCACACCCACTTAGTTTCTTTTTGAGCTTTCATATACTTATAGCTCTAGTGCATCCATTGCATGGCAATCCCTACTCACTCACATTGATATCTATTGATGGGCATCGCCATAGCCCGTTGATACGCCTAGTTGATGTGAGACTATCTTCTCCCTTTTTGTTTTCTCCACAACCACCACTCTATTCCACCTGAAAGTGCTATGTCCATAGCTCACACTCCTGTATTGCGTGAAGATTGAAAAAGTTTTGAGAATGTCAAAAGTATGAAACAATTGCTTGGCTTGTCATCAGGGGTTGTGCATGATTTAAAAACTTTGTGTGGTGAAGATAGAGCATATCAAGACTATATGAATTTGTAGGGATAACTTTCTTTGGCCATGTTATTTTGAGAAGACATAATTGCTTAGTTAGTATGCTTGAAGTATTATTATTTTTATGTCAATATTAAACTTTTGTCTTGAATCTTTCGGATCTGAATATTCATACCACAATTAAGAAGAATTACATTGAAATTATGCCAAGTAGCATTCCACATCAAATATTCTACTTTTATCATTTACCTACTCGAGGACGAGCAGGAATTAAGCTTGGGGATGCTTGATACGTCTCCAACGTATCTAAAATTTTGATTGCTCCCTGCTATATTATCTACTGTTTTGAACATTATTGGGCTTTATTATCCACTTTTATATTATTTTTGGGACTAACCTATTAACCGGAGGCCCAGGCCAGAATTGTTGTTTTTGCCTATTTTAGGGTTTTGAAGAAAAGGAATATCAAACGGAGTCCAAACGGAATGAAACCTTCGGGAATGTGATTTTTGGAACGAACAAGATCCAGGAGACTTGGACCCTACGTCAAGCAACCAACAGGGAGGCCACGAGGTAGGGGGCGCGCCTACCCCCCCCCCCCCAAGCGCGCCCTCCACCCTCGTGGGCCCCTTGTTGCTCAACCGACGTACTTCTTCCTCCTATATATACCTACGTACCCCCAAACGGTCAGATACGGAGCCAAAACCCTAATTCCACCGCCGTAACTTTCTGTATCCACGAGATCCCATCTTGGGGCCTATTCCGGACCTCCGCCGGAGGGGGCATCGATCACGGAGGGCTTCTACATCAACACCATAGCCTCTCCGATGAAGTGTGAGTAGTTTACCTCAGACCTTCGGGTCCATAGTTATTAGCTAGATGGCTTCTTCTCTCTTTTTGGATCTCAATACAAAGTTCTCCCCCTCTCTTGTGGAGATCTATTCGATGTAATCTTCTTTTTGCGGTTTGTTCATTGAGACCGATGAATTGTGGGTTTATGATCAAGTTTATCTATGAACAATATTTGAATCTTCTCTGAATTCTTTTATGTATGACTAGTTATCTTTGCAAGTCTCTTCGAATTATCAGTTTGGTTTGGCCGACTAGATTGATCTTTCTTGCAATGGGAGAAGTGCTTAGCTTTGGGTTCAATCTTGCGGTGTCCTTTCCCAGTGACAGTTGGGGCAGCAAGGCACGTATTGTATTGTTGCCATCGAGGATAACAAGATGGGGTTTTCATCATATTGCATGAGTTTATCCCTCTACATCATGTCATCTTGCTTAAGGCGTTACTCTATTCTCATGAACTTAATACTCTAGATGCATGCTGGATAGCGGTTGATGTGTGGAGTAATAGTAGTAGATGCAGGCAGGAGTCGGTCTACTTGTCTTGGACGTGATGCCTATATACATGATCATACCTAGATATTCTCATAACTATGCTCAATTCTGTCAATTGCTCAACAGTAATTTGTTCACCCACCGTAAAACACCAAAAATATTATCTTATCATATCTATCAGATCTCACTCTCTTAAGTGACTGTGTAGGGATTGACAACCCCTTATCGCGTTGGTTGCGAGGATTTATTTGTTTTGTGTAGGTGTGAGGGACTGGCGCGTAGCCTCCTACTGGATTGATACCTTGTTTCTCAAAAACGGAGGGAAATACTTACGCTACTTTGCTGCACCACCCTTTCCTCTTCAAGGGAAAACCAACGCAAGTGCTCAAGAGGTAGCAGCATGCTATCATCATAATAAATTTGCTCATCAAAACTTGGGAAACAAAAAATATCATCTTTATCAAACATAGCTTCCCCAAGCTTGTGGCTTTGCATATTATTAGCATCATGGGTATTCGAAGAATTCATACTAACAACATTGCAATCATGCTCATCATAAAAAGATTTAGTGCCAAACATTTTAATACATTCTTCTTCTAACACTTCGGCACAATTATCAGAATCCTTATTTTCATGAAAGACATTAAAAAGATGAAGCATATGAGGTACCCTCAATTCCATTTTTTTGTAGTTTTCTTTTATAGACTAAACCAGTGATAAAACAAGAAATTAAAAGATTCGATTGCAAGATCTAAAGATATACCTTCAAGCGCTAACCTCCCCGGCAACGGTGCCACAAAAGAGCTTGATGTCTACTACACAAACTTCTTCTTGTAGACGTTGTTGGGCCTCCGAGTGCAGAGGTTTGTAGGACAGCAGCAAATTTCCCTCAACTGGATGACCTAAGGTTTATCAATCCGTGGGAGGCGTAGGATGAAGATGGTCTCTCTCAAACAACCCTTCAACCAAATAACGAAGAGTCTCTTGTGTCCCCAACACACCCAATACAATGGTAAATTGTATAGGTGCACTAGTTCGGCGAAGAGATGGTGATACAAGTGCAATATGGATGGTAGATAAATGTTTTTGTAATCTGAAAATATAAAAACAGCAAGGTAACGAATGATAAAAGTGAGCGTAAACGGTATTGCAAGGCTAGGAAACAAGGCCCAGGGTTCGTAATTCACTAGAGCAAGTTCTCTCAACAATAATAACATAATTGGATCATATAACTATCCCTTAACATGCAACAAAGAGTCAGTCCAAAGTCACTAATAGCGGAGAACAAACGAAGAGATTATTGTAGGGTACGAAATCACCTCAAAGTTATTCTTTCTAATCGATCTATTCAAGAGTCCGTAGTAAAATAACACGAAGCTATTCTTTCCATTCGATCTATCCTAGATTTCGTACTAGAATAACACCTTAAGACACAAATCAACCAAAACCCTAATGTCACCTAGATACTCCAATGTCACCTCAAGTATCCGTGGGTATGATTATACGATATGCATCACACAATCTCAGATTCATCTATTCAACAAACACAAAGAACTTCAAAGAGTGCCCCTAAGTTTCTACCGGAGAGTCAAGACGAAAACGTGTGCCAACCCCTATACATAAGTTCACGAGGTCATGGAACCCGCAAGTTGATCACAAAAACATACATCAACTAGATCATGTGATATCCCATTGTCACCATAGATAAGCACATGCAAGACATACATCAAGTGTTCTCAAATCCTTAAAGACTCAATCCGATAAGATAACTTCAAAGGGAAAACTCAATCCATTACAAGAGAGTAGAGGGGGAGAAACATCATAAGATCCAACTACAATAGCAAAGCTCACGATACATCAAGATCGTGCGAATCAAGAACATGAGAGAGAGAGAGAGATCAAACACATAGCTACTGGTACATACCCTCAGCTCCGAGGGTGAACTACTCCCTCCTCGTCATGGAGAGCACCGGGATGATGAAGATGGCCACCGGAGAGGGATTCCCCCCTCCGGCAGGGTGTCGGAATGGGTCTAGATTGGTTTTCGGTGGCTACGGAGGCTTGCGGCGGCGGAAATCCTGATCTAGGTTTCTTTCTGGAAGTTTGGGTATATATAAGAGGTGTTGGAGTCGGGAACAAGTCAGGGGGGTCCCGAGGCGGCCACGAGGTAGTGGGCGCTGTTGGTAAGCGTAGTAATTTCAAAACAATTCCTACGCACACACAAGATCATGGTGATGCATAGCAACGAGAGGGGAGAGTGTCATCCACATACCCTCGTAGAAAGTTAAGAGGAAGCGTTATGACAACGCGGTTGATGTAGTCGTACGTCTTCAGGATTGACCGATCCTCGGTACTGAACGTACGGCACCTCCGTGTTCAGCACACATTCAGCTCGGTGACGTCCCGCGAACTCACGATCCAGTAGAGCTCGGGGAAGAGTTTCATCAGCACGACAGTGTGGTGACGATGTTGATGAAGCTACCATTGCAGGGCTTCGCCTAAGCACCGCTACAATATGATCGAGGTGGATTATGGTGGAGGGGGGCACCGCACACGGCTGGGAGAGATCAATGATCAACTTGTGTGTCTAGAGGTGCCCCCCTGCACCCATATATAAAGGAGCAAGGGGGGAGGCCGGTCGACCCTAGCGGGCGCGCCAGGAGGAGGAATCCTCCTCCTAGTAGGAGTAGGATTCCCCTCTTTTCTACTCCTACTAGGAGGGGGAAAGGAAGGGGGAGAAGGAGAAGGAAAGGGGGCGCCCCCCCCCCCCCTCTCCTAGTCCAATTCGGACCAGAGGGGGAGGGGGCACGCAGCCTGCCCTCGCCGGCCCCTCTCTCTCCACTATGGCCCAATAAGGCCCATTAACCCCCGGGGGGTTCCGGTAACCCCTCCCACACTCCGATAAAATCCCGATTTCACCTGAAACTCTTCCGATGTCCAAATGTAGGCTTCTAATATATCAATCTTTATGTCTCGACCATTTTGAGACTCCTTGTCATGTCTGTGATCATATCCGAGACTCCGAACTAAAGTTGAACAAACTGACACCCGCCATCCACCTGTGTGCAAAGCACGTCGGTAGAACCAGTCTCACGTAAGCGTACGCGTAATGTCGGTCTGGGCCGCTTCATCCAACAATACCGCCGAACCAAAGTATGACATGCTGGTAAGCAGTATGACTTGTACCGCCCATAACTCACTTGTGTTCTACTCGTGCATATACCATCTACGCAATAACCTGGCTCGGATGCCACTGTTGGTAAGCATAGTGATTTCAAAATTTTCCTACGCACACGCAAGATCATGGTGATGCATAGCAACGAGAGGGGAGAGTGTCATCCACGTACCCTCATAGACCGTTAAGCAGAAGTGTTATGACAACGCGGTTGATGTAGTCGTACATCTTCACGATCGACCGATCCTCAGTACCGAATGTACGGCACCTCCGCATTCAGCGCATGTTCAGCTCGGTGACGTCCCACAAACTCACGATCTAGTGGAGCTCGGGGAAGAGTTTCGTCAGCACGACGGCATGGTGACGATGTTGATGAAGCTACCGTTGCAGGGCTTTGCCTAAGCACCTCTACAGTATGACCGAGGTGGATTATGGTGGAGGGGGGCACCGCACACGGCTGGGAGAGATCAATGATCAACTTGTGTGTCTAGAGGTGCCCCCTGCCCCGCGTATATAAAGGAGCAAGGGGGAGGCCGGCCGGCCCTAGAGGGCGCACCAGGAGGAGGAATCCTCTTCCTAGTAGGAGTAGGATTCCCCTCTTTCCTACTCCTACTAGGAGGGGGAAAGGAAGGGGGAGAAGGAGAAGGAAAGCCCCCCCCCCCCTCTCCTAGTCCAATTCGGACTAGAGGGGGAGGGGCGCGCTGCCTGCCCTGGCCGGCCCCTCTCTCTCTCTACTAGGGCCCAATAAGGCCCATTAACCCCCGGGGGGTTCCGGTAACCCCTCCGGCACTCCGGTAAAATCCCGATTTCACCCGGAACTCTTCTGATGTCTAAATGTAGGCTTCCAATATATCAATCTTTATGTCTCGGCCATTTCGAGACTCCTCGTCATGTCCGTGATCATATCCGGAAGTCCAAACTACCTTCGGTACATCAAAACATATAAACTCATAATACTGATCGTCACAGAACTTTAAGCGTGCGGACCCTACGGGTTCGAGAACTATGTAGACATGACCGAGACATGTCTCCGGTCAATAACCAATAGCGGAACCTGGATGCTCATATTGGTTCCTACATATTCTACGAAGATCTTTATCGGTCAAATCACATAACAATATACGTTGTTCCCTTTGTCATCGGTATGATACTTGCCAGAGATCCGATCATCGGTATCCTAATACCTAGCTCAATCTCGTTACTCATAAGTCTCTTTACTCGTTCAGTAATGCAACATCCCGCAACTAACTCATTAGTCACATTGCTTGCAAGGCTTATAGTGACGTGCATTACCGAGAGGGCCCAGAGATACCTCTCCGACAATCGGAGTGATAAATCCTATTCTTGATCTATGCCAACTCCACAAACACCATCGGAGACACCTGTAGAGCACCTTTATAATCACCCAGTTACGTTGTGACGTTTGGTAGCACACAAAGTGTTCCTCCGGTATTTGGGAGTTGCATAATCTCATAGTCATAGGAACATGTATAAGTCATGAAGAAAGCAATAGCAGTAAACTTAAACGATCAAGTGCTAAGCTAACAAAATGGGTCAAGTCAATCACATCATTCTCCTAATGATGTGATCCCGTTGATCAAATAACAACTCATGTCTATGGCTAGGAAACTTAACCATCTTAGATCAATGAGCTAGTCAAGTAGAGGCATACTAGTGACACTATGTTTGTCTATGTATTCACACATGTATTATGTTTCCGGTTAATACAAATCTAGCATGAATAATAAACATTTATCATGAAATAAGGAAATAAATACTAACTTTATTATTGCCTCCAGGGCATATTTCCTTCAGTCTCCCACTAGCACTAGAGTCAATAATATAGATTACACAGTAATGATTCTAACACCCATGGAGTCTTGGTGCTGATCATGTTTTGCTCATGGAAGAGGCTTAGTCAGTGGGTCTGCAACATTCAGATCCATATGTATCTTGCATATCTCTATGTCTCCCATCTGGACTTGATCCCGAATGGAATTGAAGCGTCTCTTGATGTGCTTGGTTCTCTTGTGAAATCTGGATTCCTTTGCCAAGGCAATTGCACCAGTATTGTCACAAAAGATTTTCATTGGACCCGATGCACTAGGTATAACACCTAGATCGGATATGAACTCCTTCATCCAGACTCCTTCATTTGCTGCTTCCGAAGCAGCTATGTACTCTGCTTCACACGTAGATCCCGCCACGACGCTTTGTTTAGAACTGCTCCAACTGACAGCTCCACCGTTCAATATAAACACATATCCGGTTTGCGATTTAGAATCGTCCGGATCAGTGTCAAAGTTTGCATTGATGTAACCATTTACGACGAGCTCTTTGTCACCTCCATAAACGAGAAACATATCCTTAGTCCTTTTCAGGTATTTTAGGATGTTCTTGACCACTGTCCAGTGATCCACTCCTGGATTACTTTGGTACCTCCCTGCTAAACTAATAGCAAGGCACACATCAGGTCTGGTACACATCATTGCATACATGATAGAGCCTATGGCTGAAGCATAAGGAACACCTTTCATTTTCTCTCTATCTTCTGCAGTGGTCGGGCATTGAGTCTTACTCAACTTCACACCTTGTAACACAGGTAAGAACCCTTTCTTAGCTTGATCCATTTTGAACTTCTTCAAAACTTTATAAGGTATGTGCTTTGTGAAAGTCCACTTAAGCGTCTTGATCTATCTCTATAAATCTTGATGCCTAATATATACGCAGCTTCACCGAGGTCTTTCATTGAAAAACTCTTATTCAAGTATCCTTTTATGCTATCCAGAAATTCTATATCATTTCCAATCAACAATATGTCATCCACATATAATATTAGAAATGCTACAGAGCTCCCACTCACTTTCTTGTAAATACAAGCTTCTCCAAAAGTCTGTATAAAACCATATGCTTTGATCACACTATCAAAACGTTTATTCCAACTCCGAGAGGCTTGCACCAGTCCATAATGGATCGCTGGAGCTTGCACACTTTGTTAGTACCCTTTGGATCGATAAAACCTTCAGGTTGCATCATATACAACTCTTCTTCCATAAATCCATTCAGGAATGCAGTCTTTACATCTATTTGCCAAATTTCATAATCGTAAAATGCGGCAATTTCTAACATGATTCGGACAAACTTAAGCATTTCTACGGGTGAGAAGGTCTCATCATAGTCAACTCCTCGAACTTGTCGAAACCTTTTGCAACAAGTCGAGCTTTAGTAACATTACCGTCAGCGTCAGTCTTCTTCTTGAATATCCATTTATTCTCGATGGCTTGCCGATCATCGGGAAAGTCAACCAAAGTCCACACTTTGTTCTCATACATGGATCCCATCTCAGATTTCATGGCTTCAAGCCATTTTGCGGAATCTAGGCTCATCATCGCTTCCTCATAGTTCGTAGGTTCGTCATGGTCAAGTAACATGACCTCCAAAACATGATTACCGTACCACTCTGGTGCGGATCTTACTCTGGTTGACCTATGAGGTTCAGTAGTAACTTGATCTGAAGTTTCATGATAATCATCATTATCTTCCTCACTAATTGGTGTAGGTGTCACAGGAACCAGTTCCTGTGATGAACTACTCTCCAATAAGGGAGCAGGTATAGTTACCTCATCAAGTTCTACTTTCCTCCCACTCACTTCTTTCGAGAGAAACTCCTCTAGAAAGGATCCATTCTTAGCAACAAATGTCTTGCATTCGGATCTATGATAGAAGGTATACCCAACAGTCTCCTTTGGGTATCCTATGAAGACACATTTCTCCGATTTGGATTTGAGCTTATCAGGTTGAAGCTTTTTCACATAAGCATAGAAGCCCCAAACTTTAAGAAACGACAACTTTCGTTTCTTGCCAAACCACAGTTCATAAGGCGTCGTCTCAACGGATTTTGATGGTGCCCTATTTAATGTGAATGCAGCTGTCTCTAAAGCATAACCCCAAAACGATAGCGGTAAATCAGTAAGAGACATCATATATCGCACCATATCTAGTAAAGTACGATTACGAAGTTCGGACACACCATTACGCTGTGGTGTTCCGGGTGGCGTGAGTTGCGAAACTATTCCGCATTGTTTCAAATGTAGACCAAACTCGTAACTCAAATATTCTCCTCCACGATCAGATCGTAGAAACTTTATTTTCTTGTTACGATGATTTTCCACTTCACTCCGAATTTCTTTGAACTTTTCAAATGTTTCAGACTTATGTTTCATTAAGTAGATATACCCATATCTGCTCAAATCATCTGTAAAGGTGAGAAAATAACGATACCCGCCGCAAGCTTCAATATTCACCGGACCACAGACATCAGTATGTATCATTTCCAATAAATCTGTTGCTCGCTCCATTGTTCCGGAGAACGGTGTTTTAGTCATCTTGCCCATGAGGCATGGTTCGCAAGTACCAAGTAATTCATATTCAAGTGATTCCAGAAGTCCATCAGTATGGAGTTTCTTCATGCGCTTTACACCAATATGACCTAAATGGCAGAGCCACAAATAAGTTGCACTATCATTATGGACTCTGCATCTTTTGGTTTCAACATTATGAATATGTGTATCACTACTATCGAGATTTAACACAAATAGAGCACTCTTCAAGGGTGCATGACCATAAAATATATACTCATATAAATAGAACAACCATTATTCTCAGATTTAAATGAATAACCGTCTCACATCAAACAAGATTCAGAAATAATGTTCATGCTTAGCGCTGGCACCAAATAACAATTATTTAGGTCTAAAACTAATCCGAAGGTAGATGTAGAGGTAGCGTGCCGACGGCGATCACATCGACTTTGGAACCATTTCCCACGCACATCGTCACCTCGTCCTTAGCCAGTCTTCGCTTAATCCGTAGTCGTTTCGAGTTGCAAATATTAGCAACAGAACTAGTATCAAATACCCAGGTGCTACTGCGAGCTCTGGGAAGGTACACATCAATAACATGTATATCACATATACCTTTGTTCACCTTGCCATCCTTATTATCCGCCAAATACTTGGGGCAGTTCCACTTCCAGTGACCAGTCCCTTTGCAGTAGAAGCACTCAGTCTCAGGCTTAGGTCCAGACTTGGGTTTCTTCTCTTGAGCAGCAACTTGTTTGTCGTTCTTCTTGAAGTTCCCTTTCTTCTTCCCTTTACCCTTTTTTTGAAACTGGTGGTCTTGTTGACCATCAACACTTGATGCTCCTTCTTGATTTCTACCTCCGCAGCCTTTAGCATTACGAAGAGCTCGAAATCGTCTTATCCATCCCTTGCATATTATAGTTAATCATGAAGCTCTTGTAGCTTGGTGGCAGTGATTGAAGAACTCTGTCAATGACGCTATCAATCGGAAGATTAACTCCCAGCTGAGTCAAGTGATTATGGTACCCAGACATTCTGAGTATATGTTCACTGACAGAACTATTCTCCTCCATCTTGCAGTTGTAGAACTTATTGGAGACTTCATATCTCTCAATTCGGGCATTTGCTTGAAATATTAACTTCAACTCCTGGAACATCTCATATGCTCCATGACGTTCAAAACGTCATTGAAGTCCCGGTTCTAAGCCATAAAGCATGGATACCGAACTATTGAGTAGTCATCAGCTTTGCTCTGCCAGACGTTCATAACATCTGGCGTTGCTCCTGCAACGTGTTTGGCACCCAGCAGTGCTTCCAGGACGTAATTCTTATGTGCAACAATGAGGATAATCCTCAAGTTACGGACCCAGTCCGTGTAATTGCTACCATCATATTTCAACTTTGCTTTCTCAAGGAACGGATTAAAATTCAATGGAACAACAGCAAGGGCCATCTATCTACAATAACATAGACAAGCAAAATACTATCAGGTACTAAGTTCATGATAAATTTAAGTTCAATTGATCAGATTACTTAAGAACTCCCACTTAGATAGACATCTCTAATCATCTAAGTGATCACATGATCCATATTAACTAGACCACAACCGATCATCACATGAAATGGAGTAGTTTTCAATGGTGAACATCACTATGTTGATCATATCTACTATATGATTCATGCTCGACCTTTCGGTCTCAATGTTTCGAGGCCATATCTGCATATGCTAGGCTCGTCAAGTTTAACCCGAGTATTCTGCGTGTGTAAAACTGTCTTACACCCGTTGTAGATGAACATTGAGCTTATCACACCCGATCATCACGTGGTGTCTCGGCACGACGAACTTTGGCAACGGTGCATACGCAGGGAGAACACTTTTACCTTGAAATTTAGTGAGAGATCATCTTATAATGCTACCATCAAACAAAGCAGAATAAGATGCATAAAGGATAAACATCACATGCAATCAATATAAGTGATATGATATGGCCATTATCATATTGTGCCTTTGATCTCCATCTCCAAAGCACCGCCTTGTTCTCCATCGTAGCATCGTTGTCTTCTCGCCAACTATTGCTTCTACGACTATCGCTACCGCTTAGTGATAAAGTAAAGCAATTACAGGGCGATTGCATTGCATACAATAAAGCGACAACCATATGGCTCCTGCTAGTTGCCGATAACTCTGTTACAAAACATGATCATCTCATACAATAAATATAGCATCATGTCTTTAACATATCACACCACAACATGCCCTCCAAAAACAAGTTAGACGTCCTCTACTTTGCTGTTGCAAGTTTTACGTGGCTTCTACGGGCTGAGCAAGAACCGTTCTTACCTACGCATCAAAACCACAACGATAGTTTGTCAAGTTAGTATTGTTTTAACCTTCTCAAGGACCGGGCGTAGCCACACTCGGTTCAACTAAAGTTGGAGAAACTGACACCCGCCAGCCACCTGTGTGCAAAGCACGTCGGTAGAACCAGTCTCACGTAAGCGTAAGCGTAATGTCGGTCCGGGCCGCTTCATCTAACAATACCGCCGAACCAAAGTACGATATGCTGGTAAGCAGTATGACTTGTACCGCCCACATCTCACTTGTGTTCTACTCGTGCATATAACATCTACGCAATAACCTGGCTCGGATGCTACTGTTGGTAAGCATAGTAATTTCAAAATTTTCCTATGCGCACGCAAGATCATGGTGATGCATAGCAACGAGAGGGGAGAGTGTCGTCCACGTACCCTCATAGACTGTTAAGCAAAAGCATTATGACAACGCGGTTGATGTAGTCATACGTCTTCACGATCGACCGATCCTTAGTACCGAAAGTACGGCACCTCTGCGTTCAGCACATGTTCAGCTCGATGACGTCCCACGAACTCACGATCCAGTAGAACTCGGGGAAGAGTTCCGTCAGCACGGCAGTGTGGTGACAATGTTGATGAAGCTACCATTGCAAGGCTTCGCCTAAGCACCGCTACAGTATGACCGAGGTGGATTATGGTGGAGGGGGGCACCACACACGGCTGGGAGAGATCAATGATCAACTTGTGTGTCTAGAGGTGCCCCCTGCCCCTGTATATAAAGGAGCAAGGGGGAGGTCGGCCGGCCCTAGAGGGCGTGCCAGGAGGAGGAATCCTCCTCCTAGTAGGAGTAGGATTCCCCTCTTTCCTACTCCTACTAGGAGGGGGAAAGGAAGGGGGAGAAGGAGAAGGAAAGGGGACCGCCCCCCCTCCCTCTCCTAGTCCAATTCGTACTAGAGGGGGAGGGGGCGCGGCCTGCCCTGGCCGGCCCCTCTCTCTCTCTCCACTAGGGCCCAATAAGGCC
>NC_041390.1:115020663-115024003 GCF_002162155.2 Triticum dicoccoides
AAATCCTGATTTCACCTGGAACTCTTCCGATATCCAAATGTAGGCTTCCAATATATCAATCTTTATGTCTCGACCATTTCGAGACTCCTCGTCATGTCTGTGATCATATCCGAGACTCCAAACTACCTTTGGTACATCAAACCATATAAACTCATAATATCGATCGTCACAGAACTTTAAGCATGTGGACCCTACGGATTCGAGAACTATGTAGACATGACCGAGACATGTCTCCGGTCAATAACCAATGGCGGAACCTAGATGCTCATATTGGTTCCTACATATTCTACGAAGATCTTTATCGGTCAAACCGCACAACAATATACGTTGTTCCCTTTGTCATCGGTATGTTACTTGCCAGAGATTCGATCGTCGGTATCCTAATACCTAGCTCAATCTCGTTACCGGTAAGTCTCTTTACTCGTTCCGTAATGCAACATCCCGCAACTAACTCATTAGTCACATTGCTTGCAAGGCTTATAGTGATGTGCATTACCGAGAGGGCCCAGAGATACCTCTCCGACAATCGGAGTGACAAATCCTATTCTTGATCTATGCCAACTCCACAAACACCATCGGAGACAACTGTAGAGCACCTTTATAATCACCTAGTTACGTTGTGATGTTTGGTAGCACACAAAGTGTTCCTCCGGTATTCGGGGGTTGCATAATCTCATAGTCATAGGAACATGTATAAGTCATGAAGAAAGCAATAGTAGTAAATTTAAATGATCAAGTGCTAAGCTAATGAAATGGGTCAAGTCAATCACATCATTCTCCTAATGATGTGATCCTGTTGATCAAATAACAACTCATGTCTATGGCTAGGAAACTTAACCATCTTTAATCAATGAGCTAGTCAAGTAGAGGCATACTAGTGACACTATGTTTGTCTATGTATTCACACATGTATTATGTTTCCGGTTAATACAATTCGAGCATGAATAATAAACATTTATCATGAAATAAGGAAATAAATAATAACTTCATTATTGCCTCTAGGGCATATTTCCTTCAGGCGCGCCCAGGGGGGGTAGGGCTCGCCACCACCCTCGTGCTAGCCTCGGGACTCTTCTGGCCCATCTCCGGTACTCCGTGGGCTTCTTCTGGTCCAAAAATGATCTCCGTGAAATTTCAGGTCAATTGGACTTCATTTGATTTTTTTTCTTTTCTGCGATACTCAAAAACAAGGAAAAAACAGAAACTGGCACTGGGCTCTAGGTTAATAGGTTAGTCCCAAAAATCATATCAAATAGCATATATATATATATATATGCATCTAAAACATCCAAGGTTGATAATATAATAGCATGAAACAATAAAAAATTATAGGTACGTTGGATACATATCATGGATCAGTAGGAGGCACGACATTAGAAGCAAGACCAATTATTTCATCCTTACTGGGCAATTCTTTCTTATGATGCTTTCTACTAAAATTAGAAAAATTAAACTCATGAGACTCATCACCAAAACTAACACCGGCAGTTTGTTTCTCACAATCTATTTAGCATTAACAGTGTTCAGGAAAGGTCTACAGAAGATAATGGGACAAAAGTCATCTTTTGGGGAACCAAGAACAAGAAAATCAGTTGGATATTTTATTTTCCCATACAATACTTCAACATCTCTAACCATCCCAAGTGGTGTGATGGTGTCTCTATTAGCAAGTTTAATAGTAACATCTATGTCTTCTATTTCAGCGGGTGATATATCATTCATAATTTCTTGATATAAGGTAAGAGGAATAGCACTCACGCTAGCACATAAATCACATAAACCATGCTAACAGTGATCTCCTATCTTAACTGAGACAGCAGGTGTCGGTGTCAAAACCGGCGGATCTCGGGTAGGGGGTCCTGAACTGTGCGTCTAGGCCGGATGGTAACAGGAGGCAGGGGACATGAAGTTTTACTCAGGTTCGGGCCCTCTCGATGGAGGTAAAACCCTACGTCCTGCTTGATTAATATTGATGGTATGGGTAGTACAAGAGTTGATCTACCACGAGATCAGAGAGGCTAAACCCTAGAAGCTAGCCTATGGTATCATTGTTGATGTGTATGTTGTCCTACGGACTAGAACCCTCCGGTTTATATAGACACAGACAGGGTTAGGGTTACATAGAGTCGGTTACAACGGTAGGAGATCTGAACATCCGTATCGCCAAGCTTACCTTCCACGCCAAGGAAAGTCCCTTCCGAACACGGGACGGAGTCTTCAATCTTGTATCTTCATAGCCCAGGAGTCCGGCTGAAGGTATAGTCCGGCTATCCGAACACCCCCTAATCCAGGACTCCCTCAGTAGCCCCTGAACCAGGCTTCAATGACGACGAGTCCGGCGCGCAGATTGTCTTCAGCATTGCAAGGCGGGTTCCTCCTCCAAGTACTTCATAGAAGATTTTGAACACAAAGATAGTGTCCGGCTCTGCAAAATAAGTTTCCACATATTGCCCTAGAGAGAATAATAATATTAACACAAATCTAATCTGCTGACGTATTCCGTGGTGCGACACACCATGGTCAAGCCTTTATCCAAATCGTTTCATTATCCCACCTCAGCGTGTTATGCGAGGCGGTTTCCTTGGCACGTCTTGTCAAAGCAGAGATTGTGTCCCTTTATTCCAGGATTCTCATCAATACGGGTGTGGGTAACCCAACCGTGCCATTGATTACGACGCTTGGAGATAAGCGAGTTTTACCAGGCTAGTGGGGACACGTTGTTGTGTCCACCCATATAAGGGGATAAGGATCCACCTTTTCACCCACGCCTTCTTCCTCCTTTGCCTATCCATTCTTGCGCACTCGAGCTCCAGCGCCCAAGTCCGCACTACCACCTCAACCTTCTCCAGTCATGTCCGGAGCGGGAGGCAAGTGGATGGTCTCCTCCGTCACGGAGGGACACATAAAAAAGCTGAGGAAGGCTGGATATCTGGCCTGCGACATCGCGCATCAACTCCCCGAGAAGGGGCAGCTCATCCCCACTCCTATGCCCCATGAGAGGGTGGTATTTCTCCCCCATTTCCTCCGCGGACTGGGCTTCCCTCTGCATCCATTTGTCCCGGGGCTCATGTTCTACTACGTCCTGGTTTTCCGCGATCTGGCCCCGAACTTCGTCCTCAACATCTCGGCGTTTATCGTCATGTGCGAGGCGTTCCTCCGCATCCGCCCCCAATTCGGCCTATGGCTTAAGACTTTCAACGTCAAGCCAAAGGTGGTGCGCGGAAGCCAGGCGGAGTGCGGTGGCGCCATGGTTGGCAAGATGGCCAACGTCCTGTGGCTCGAGGGCTCCTTTGTGGATACCCTAAAGGGGTGGCAATCAGGGTGGTTTTACAGCACCGAG
>NC_041390.1:115024253-115033018 GCF_002162155.2 Triticum dicoccoides
ACAGGCCTATCTTGGGGTACAAAAGGAGAGCTGACCGGACTCCAAACATGCATCCAAACCCTGGTGGACAAGAAGCTCAAGCTTGTCAATGTAGTCCAGGTTATGCTCGTCCGCCTGATCCTCCCATGTCAACGACGGGCCTTCAACCTTTGGGAATTCGACCCGGTGCAGCATCAAACTCTTAACAGGCTCTTCGACATGACGTACGAAGATGCCTGGAGGGTGCTTTTCAAGGGCGCCGAGGCTCCCGCATCCGCTGCCGAGGATCACGGATTCAGTACTCAGCATCATGCTCATGCGGTAAGCTGTTTTTCTCCTTTTATAGGGTATCGGTTTTTCATAGTTTGACTCTATGTGGGATCTGAGTTCCCTTATCTTGGATAGGATTGGGTGGTGACGTCCGGACATATCAATTGTCTGGCTCCCCTGCCAGAAGGCCCAGCGGACGCTCGCTTGGCGAAGCTGCTGGTTCCGGCGCCCTATGTGGTGCCGGAGAAGATGGCCACGAAAAGGGTTGCGGGGACTCGAAAGAGTGCCCGATGCCAGGAGGTGTCGGATTCGTCATCCGACGGTCCCGAAGCGCCTTCCTCTCGTGAAGACGAGGAGGAAGAAGAAGAGACCTCTTCCCCTCTAGCGGGAGGAGAGAAGAAAAGGAAGGCCGCCCTCTCAGAGGAGGCCGGAGGGTCCAAGAAGGGGAAAATCCTTCCCCCGGATTGCTCCACCGACGACAATGACGACGAAGAGGAGTGGCAGCCCAGGACCAAGCCCCTGGCGAAATCGTAAGTGTCCGGATACCGGGGTAGTTTATAGTATTTGTTTTTCGCACAGCTTTCCCTTATGTCGAATATGTTTATGCAGCCCACCCAAAGACCGGCTCGACGCATCATCGAGCGGCTCACTGGACCCGTCGAAAGTGAACTCGCTTCCGACGGCTTCATCCCCCCGCCCTGCGGACGACACCGAAGTGTTGTCCCAACAGGTTCCAAGCCGGGAGGAGGTGGTCCTGGAGGCGCCGCAAGGCGACCTCCCGGTCTCCAGGAGTAAAGGGGATGAAACCCCCCAGGGCTCCAAGTCTGGCTTAAGGCCGGACACAGCTCCGGAATCTTCAAGGGTTCTAGAGTCCGGCGGGCGACCTCCTTCCAAGAGGAGCAAGCCTACCATGCCGGTGACCTCCGTCCAACCGGAGGCGCCGGACAATATGTTGGAGGTGCTCCAAGGTGCCTCCATCGATGAGGGGCACCGCACTATTATGAGTGCAGTGATCCAGAAGGTTCAGTCCGCCAAAAGCAGACTGACTGAAGCTTGTACAAGCCTTCTAACAGGCTTTGAGGTAAGTAAAGAATGTTCACATAATGTTACCGCATAGACAGTATCCCCTGATGCTCTGTTGGGCGTTCGGGAAGAAAAGCCGAATAGAGGATCAAAGAATTCGCAGGAGTCTAACAAAAGGAGTCAATATGCGTATGCGGGCTTCTTTGCTAGCGTCCGCCGCACTGACTGCGGAAGCGGACATGCTGAAGCAGAGTCTCGAGAAGTCCGAGCAAGAGCTCGGGCGTGCCAAGAAGCAACTCGAGGAGAAGGAAGGTAAGAAATACCTTGTTTGAATATGTATATAAAAAAGGTGCAATTGCAAAAAATGATAGGACTGACATGGCTATTGCAGGGGCCATGTCTGAGGTGGCGACCCTTAAGCAAGCGCTGCTCGAGGCCGAGAAGAGTGCGGCCGTGGAGCGCACCGAGCGGGAGAGGTATGAGGCTGAGGTTGGCAAGGTGTAGCAAGAGCTCCAGGTTCTCATGAAGAAACATGAGAGTTTGGAGCTTGACTCAAAGGCGCGAGCGTCCGAGCTCGCGACAGCTATAGAAAATGCCAAGTCTGCCAAGGCCGAGTGCCAGAAGACCCTCCAGGAGTTGGATGAGGTGAAGAAGATTGCAGCGGGTAAGGCATTCTTTATGCAAAGCAAACACATAAACGTGAGTTACCTGTTACTTACCCGAATCCGGAGCTCTCCAGGAGCGTTCGCAGATATTCCCCGGAGTGTATCTGATGCCGTCGCATTCTATCGAGCCAAGGAGGCCAGCTCGACGGAGAAGGTGTTCTGGTCTCAGTACGCTGAGGCCGGACACCCCGTGCCCCTGAGCGACCAGCTGAAGCAACTGGTCGAGCTCCACAAGGCGGCCGAACAGGCCATGAAGGGCCTCCTAGTTCGGCTGTGGCCTGGAGAGGCTCTGCCTGGGAGCTATTTCGGGCTGGTGCGGCGGCTGGTGGAGGCCTGTCCGAGGCTTGAAGACATCAAGCGCTCCATCTGCATTGAAGGTGCCCGTAGGGCCCTCGCCCGTGCTAAGGTGCACTGGGGCAAGCTAGATGCGGAGAAGCTTGTGAAGGACGGGCCACCGCCGGGGAAGGAGCATCGCAAGCCCGAGAATTATTATAAGGATGTTCTGAAGGGTGCCCGCCTTGTTGCAGATGAATGTACCAAGGATGTATTTTTTGAGTAAAACCCACTCGTGTTATCCTGTGCGCTGAAAACTCGTTCATATGCGCTAAGCAATGCTGCTTGAATTTAAAATATTACCTTCTGTGCGGCTGTTTATCAATACTAAGAGATGGCGAGTCGTCGGCTTCTGCCCCCATGCTGCTAGTGCTGGGGTGTTCGGGGATAAACCTGGGCGCTCTTTTTCCCATATTTGGGTCCTTCGAGGGAGGCGCTCAGCCCAACGAACGAGGCAATCGGACTATAATGCGTGAACACTCTCACTTAGCCATAGAATTCTATAATTTTAAATTTCGGCGAAGCCCCTAGTATTTGGAAGACCGATTTCGGGGCGCTATCCACGCCTTGGCCGGACAGAGCCGACTCCTCGCCCGAAGCGGCATAAGTCTTTAGGGACTCAAAAAAACCACTCGAACAGCGACCAGCTCCCGCTTCATCATGACAGTCAGTTTTAACTTTCTCCACTGAGGTGCTCGGCCCAGCTCAACTGGGGCACAATCGCAGTGGTTCTCCTAGTGCTACCTTAGCCGATATAGCGGAACGTAAGGCACCAAAACATAGGAGCCGGGCAAACCCAACGAGGAGCAGAAGGAAATGACAAGTGGTTTTCAGCAAGGTATTCTCTGCAAGCACTGAAATTATAAGTAACGAGTAGTTTGATAGCAAGATAATTTGTAATGAGCAAGTAACGATAGTAGTAACAAAAGTGCAGCAAGGTAGCCCAATTCTTTTGAGGCAAAGGACAGGCCAAAATAGTCTCTTATGATAAGCAAAGCATTCTTGAGGGTACACGGGAATTTCATCTAGTCACTTTCATCATGTTGGTTTGATTTGTGTTTTCTACTTTGATAATTTGATATGTGGGTGGATCGGTGCTTAGGTGTTGTTCTTACTTGAACTAACCTCCTACTTATGATTAACCCCCTCACAAGCATCTGCAACTACGAGAAAAGTATTAAGAATATATTCTAACCATAGCATTAAACTTTTGGATCCAAATCAGTCCCTTACGGAATAGCGCATAAACTAGGGTTTAAGTTTCTGCCACTCTTGCAACCCATTATCTAATAACTACTCCACAATGCATTTCCTTAGGCCCAAATATGGTGAAGCGTCATGTAGTTGACGTTCACATGACACCACTAAGGTAATCACAACATACATACCATCAAAATATCGAACACATATAAGATTCACATGATTACTTGCAACAAGATTTCTCCCGTGATCTCAAGAACAAAAGTAATTACTCAGAAATGATAATCCTGCTCAAGATCAGAGGGGTATTAAATAGCATAATGGATATGAACATATAATCTTCCACCAAATAAACCATATAGTAATCAACTACAAGATGTAGTCAACACTACTAGTCACCGACAAGTACCAATCTATAGTTCCAGTACAAAGATTGAACACAAGAGATGAACTAGGGTTTGAGAGGAGGTGGTGTTGTTGAAGATGTTGATGGAGATTACCCTCCCCAACATGGGAGAGTTGTTGGTGATGATGATGATGATGACAATGATTTCCCCCTCCGGGAGGGAAGTTCCCTCGGCGGAATCGCTCAGTCAGAGGGCAAAAGTGCTCCTGCCCAAGTTCCGCCTCGAGACGGTAGCGCTTCGTCCTGAAAGTCCTCTCCTTATTTTTCTAGGTCAAAATGACTTATATACCAGCAGAGGGGCACCGTAGGTGGGCCGAGGAGGGCACAACCCACCAGGGCACGCCTGGCCTCCTAGCGCGCCCAAGTGGGTTATGCCCACCTGGTGGCCCCCCTCTGGTACTTATTGGCTCCAATATTTCTTATATATTCCATAAAAATTCCCTGTAAAGTTTCAACTCATTTGGAGTTGTGCAGAATAGGTAGCTTGACGTAGCTTTTTCAGGTCCAGAATTCCTGCTGCCGGTATTCTCCCTCGTTGTGTGTGCCATGCATATTATGAGAGAAAAGGCATTAGAAATACTCCAAAAAGCATTATTATACATAAAAACAATATAAATAGCAATAGGCAAACATGATGCAAAATGGACGTATCAGTGGCTTGCAGAGAAGAAGGGGATCAACGAGCTTAGGGAGGCGGCAAGGGCAGCAGCGGAGCATGCAGCAAGGATATAGGCAAAGCATG
Source organism: Triticum dicoccoides (assembly GCF_002162155.2). NCBI lineage: Eukaryota > Viridiplantae > Streptophyta > Magnoliopsida > Poales > Poaceae > Triticum > Triticum dicoccoides. The sequence continues at coordinate 115,028,872 of NC_041390.1, forward strand.
TAGCTCAGATGCAGGTGGAGCAGGATGCAAGGATGACCTCGGAGCAGGCGGCATGGATGGCGTTCAGCGAGTGATCCGGCCAGCAAGCGAGACATCCGTCACGATCGGACATTTATTTCATTTTGGTATGTCCAGATTGTTGAACTATGATTTCCTTTGCTTTGTTTCGAACTATTGAATTTGAACAATTAGTATTGTATGATCAATGTGCATGGGTCGTATGGATTTGAAGCTCCACATATGAGGTATGTGGATGTGCAATAACCCATATGAGGGGCCGCGGACGCGCTCGCGGGTGTATAGGGGGCCGGATTTGCCAAGTCCGGCTGTAGATGCTCCTAAGGGCATCTCCAACGCCGACCCTCAAATCATAGGCATATGTTAGACCCCCTGTTCAAGAATTCATCCGATTAACCAGTTAACTTGCCGATTAATCCCTACTCATAGGGTCCCCGAGTAGCCGATTACCCGATAAATCGTCCGATTAATTGATTAAATGGTCGATTAACTTGCCTATTAGCCTATTAATCCCCTACTCACCAGCCGACCGAGTAGCTACCAGTTAACGATTTCCTCAACAATGGTTAGACCGCGTCGTCTGAACCATGGAAGTCATCTAGCCCGAGTTTGTATCGATCCGCTCAGTTGTCCGGACCCAATTTCTCCCACAAAGTGAAGACTAAGTGGGGTTGGTTTTTGTGGGAGTCCAGACAGCAGCCACGTTGGACTCAGACGCCCCAGGCCCACTAAATCCGCCCTCCCGACCCAATTTTCTTCCACTTTGCCACTTCTTTCCCCTGCTTTGCATTCGCACCGTTCACCTATGTCGCAGCCGTTGTACCTCTTCAGCCGCCACACAAGCATTATCAGATGTTTGTAACCAGCACCGACACGCCCGCTCGCCTTTACGGTGACGTTGTCCACTCTGGAGCCGTTTGTACCCAGGTACACTCCGTCACCTTTTCAACGACCTCCATGGCGGCCACCCGTCCGGAAGGTGTTCGATCAAATGCCATTGAGCTTATTTTCGGACGCTAAGTCGTTTTTTCAGAAGAAGGATGCTGGGGGTACTCAACCATGGAGGATGAGTTGTTATGCGATGCATAGTTGGCCGTATCTGCGGATTTCGTAGGAAGTAGCAAAGAGGGCACCTTTCTTGCAGCAAGTGCATGAATCGTTTCACGAACGAAAACACATTGTGCCCAACGACATGCACATTATCTATGATCGCAACGTGAGGTCGTTATTGTATTGATGGCACGCCATCCAAACCGTCATCACCAGGTTTTGTCACGTAGTTGCTCAGTTGGAGGCAAGGTGACCATTGCACGCGACAGAGGAGGAGATCATAAGCTTTGCTTCTTCTTTCTCAACTTGTCGATTGAAGCATTCTTTCACTTGATGTTGCTATTCACATTGTGTAGCCCGTGCGCACTGTCGTGATGTATCACATGACAGAGAAATGGCCATTTACGTACACACACTATTGGATGAAGCTGAAGGGCAGTATGTGTGGGATGACATGATCCGTTGAAAACTTGTTGGACATTGAATTTGAGACATTGTTGTACTTGCATATTATGTATGAATGATTTATGTCATTTTTCTTTTGAATTTTGATGAATATCAGCCGGTTTGCATGATGTCGTCTGCTAAGTCGAAACATCCACTCCTGAAAAAAATTGAAACATCCACGGGCGCATACCAGAGCAAATTTGCTGGTAAGGGTTGAAGATGCTCTTATTAGAGCATCTCTAGCAGACCTCGCAAATCTCGCAAACCCGCATAAGTCCGGCGAGTATACGGGTTCCACCCAATTTTCTGGCCAGAATAGAGCCTGTATACTCGTCCGACCCATAAATTTTTTTATCACGGCCCGCAAATCGCCCAGCAGAAGCACTATATCTACGGGTTTGTGAGGGGGGATACGGGTCGAAACCCTATCCCTCCGCCGCCGCGTTCCACCGCGATTCCCCATTGCCCCCTCGCATTTCTCGCCGTCGGCGAGCCGCAACTGCCTCGAAACACCATGTGGAGCTTCGGCCGCGGCTCCGGCGGTCGTCGTGACCCTGAGCGCGAGCTCGTGTCCGCTCAGACGACGCGAGGAAGCGCGGGGCCAAGAAGTGGACGAACCGGGGCCTCTCGCCGCCGTCGAGGTTCATATTATGCAGTTTCATATATGGTTTCTGTTCTGCCGCGCACGTTTTCAACCGGCAAACGAGATCTTCATCGACCTATAAACGGCTTATGCGGATAGGGGTTGCGGGGTCTGCTAGAGATGCTCTTAGAGCATTACTAGTAGAACCCTCAAACCCTCAAACCCTTATAGCAGTTTTAAGGGTTGAGAAGTGCCAGTTTTTGACACTTTTAAGGGTTGAAAAATAGGGGCAAAGACTAGAACCCTCAAGCCCAACGCTTAAACTGCTTTAAGGGTTGGATTTGAGGGTTCTAGTCTTTGCCTCAACCCCAACCTTTAAACTGTCATTTCATATATCACACATTTCATCACATTTCATCATATGACATATCACAAATTCCATCACATTTGACATAAAACAATAATCATTCTAGTTATTATTACAACACCGAATAAAACAATAATCATTCCAATTATTACAACAATGTTTGAGCAAATTACACTAATTGTTCGAATCAAATAGGACATAGAAAAGTAAAACAAAGATACATCATGGGCCAATGCGCCGCCCATCCAACTGCCAGTGGTGCTCTACTAGATCATCCCGGAGCCGACCATGAGTGGTTGCATCCTCAATCTCACGATGTGCTTGAAGAAAAGCGTGTATGCGAGAAGGGTTTCTTTCCGGTTGCACACGGGTACCAACATTGTCATAGAAACAAGGGAGGTTTAACCCTCTCTCATCCTCTAGGATCATGTTGTGTAGAATCACACAATATTTCATGATGTTCACCAAGGTTTTTTTGTCCCAAAACCGAGCTGGACCACGAACTATGGCAAACCTTGCTTGCAAAACACTGAAAGCTCTCTCAATATCCTTGCGTGCTGCCTCTTGTGCCTTGGTGAAATGAGCCTCTTTTCTTGTTAAGGGCACCCCATTTTTCTCCTTGATGGATTTCACAAGAGTTGCCCATTCGGGATAGATGCCATCGGTGAGATAGTATCCCATTGAGTACCCATTGTCCATGATTTTGTAGTTGCATTATGGAGCATCCCCAGAAATTAATCTTTTGAACAAATGAGATCTATTGAGGATATTGATATCATTGAGTGTTCCCGGCAACCCAAAGAATGCATGCCAAATCCATGTGTCCTGAGATGCTACGGCCTCAAGCACAATGGTAGCATCACGGCTTTTATCGCAATACATTCCGTGCCATGCCTTTGGGCAATTTTTCCACCTCCAATGCATGCAATCGAGACTACCTATCATCCCCGGCCATCCCCTTTTTTCATTCATTTCCATTAATCTCTTTGTATCTTCCTCGTTTGGTGCCCGAAGATACTGCTCACCGTACAACCGGATGACCAACTTGGCAAACCTACGGACTGACTCCGTGGTTGTATCTTGCCCAATGCGAAGATACTCGTCGGTATAATCCGCCGGTATGCCATAAGCGAGTACCCGCATTGCCGCCGATATCTTTTGATATGCACTAAACCCCATGATACCGGCGGCGGATCTACCACGTTTAAAGTAATAGGAGGCGGCCTCATAATCGGTGACAATCTTCACAAACAAACTACGCCGCATTTGGTACCTTATGCGGGAGAGACGAGGAGGGTATGTATGTACCTCCGCGAAGTAGTCTTCCATCAAATGCTCGTGTCCGAGAGCGTGGTTCCGGTAGATGGTGACTCGCCCCATCTTTGACCCTCTCCTCTGATCCATCAGCTTCATGCGGTTTTCAAACGATTGCACGTCGATGAGGAGGCTCATCATCTCGACATCATCGTCTTGCAACAACTCGTCGATGTCCGGATCGTCGGATGACGACCAACCCGACGAATCGGACAACGAGTCCATGGCGTCGTTGTTCACCTCCATCTACACAATACAACAAACAATAAATTGTGAGTGCCAACAATGAATCAGAAAGGAAAAAATAAAACAATACACAATACAACAAACAATAAATTGTGAGTGCCAACAATGAATCGGACAATGAA
>NC_041390.1:115033563-115034521 GCF_002162155.2 Triticum dicoccoides
ACGGCGGATCCGGCGGCGGGGAGTGTGGCGCAGTCTGCAACGGCCGGCGTGCGTCGAGGGGAGGCGGGGGCCGGCCGGATTGACGGCGGGCGATGGCCGGCGGCTTGGGAGGGAGGAGGCGGGAGGTTGGGGACGGGAAATTTCCCTCCCGTGCGACGGGGAAAGGGGTGCGGGTTGGGGTCGAGTGCCCCTCTCCAACCCTCACTTCTACAGATTGGAATTGGTTTGAGGGTTGGACCCTTACTCTTTTTTTAGGGTTTAAGAGTTTAGGGGTTCTAGTCTTTGTGTTTTTTTTATTACAATCCGAAAAAAACACGGTTATTTTTTAGGATTTGAAGGTTTAGGGGTACTACTAGTAATGCTCTTAGACCAGTACGAAAACGCGATTTGACCATGCCACCGCGCAACCGCAGCATCCCTTCCACAGCCGTGCAGCGACAGCGACGCCACACCAAAACCAGCACGGGGAACACAGAGCGGTTGAGCCTTCCACATCTCCTCACCCCACCCCACCATCACCACCCTCCGCTGCAAGCAAGTGGAGGGAACTCAGCAGCAGCAGCCTGCAGACGCATGTGAAAAGCCACCGTGGTCCTCGTGGAACTCCATCCATCCATCTATCCGCGCCGGGAAGGGACGAGGTCCCGCCATTAAAAAACAGCGCGGGACCGCGCTCCCGCGAGCCTCGAGGATCTCGAATCCCGGGAGAACCATCCCTGCGCCGAGCTCTGATCCGGCAACAAGTGGCCGGCTTGATTCGATTCGACTGGCTGCTTGTTTTACCCGCCGCCACCACCTCTGCCGCTCCTCGGTTGTTTTCTTGACGCTGCCGACGGACCGTCCGTCCATCCACCCCCACCTCGGGGCTTACCGTCCCCCCGCTGTCGCGTTTAGATTAATCAATGCGGGCGGGGCTAATGGCGTGCGCCAGTGGACACTGACTGACCTCCGCACCACA
>NC_041390.1:115034765-115116612 GCF_002162155.2 Triticum dicoccoides
TGCGTGCGAGACCGCCAAGGGCAACCCGCCAAGAACGAGGGCTCCTTCCTGCTCCCTCCTGCATGCACTGTGGGAGAAGGTGAGGGACTGAGGAGAGGAGGAGACGGTGCTGTCAGTGGCGACGAGCGTCTGCAGCGGCGGCGGCGGCCATGAGCTGGAGGAAAGCCGGAGGGGATGGAGGCGTGTCCAAGCGGTGGGCCGTGCTCCTCTGCCTCGGGAGCTTCTGCCTCGGCCTGCTCTTCACCAACAGGTAAACCAGCACCCCCAATTCCCCCTCCCGCTTCTTCAATTTCTCTTCCAGATTCCCAGCTCAGCTCAGCACGCGGAGCTCAGCTCAGCTCCGAGACTAGCTCGAGTTCAGCTGGATCCGCGACGTCTCGCCAGCCTCTGCACCTCGAATTTGTGAGATTAGAGATCGGATGGCTGGCAGATAGGGGGTGCCAAGGCTCGATTTGGGGGTTTCTCGATTCTGTCGGCAGCGTCTTCATTCTGCCCCGCCATCGAATAATCCATGTGTTTTGGCTACTCTGGTGGTCACGCAAAGTCTGATTCTGATGCTGCCGAATTGCGGGTGCGTTAAGTAAGGCTCCATGAATTTAGAAATTCGGTGGGTTTGCTGCCACATCGGGCAATTTTCCCTTACCACAATCGGGGCCGAGTGCGGATGATCCTGCGCAGAATCTCGATATAATTGTAGAGACGAGTTATTATTGCTAGGTGATGTATCCTCCAACATTGAATAACTGTACTCCTACCCAGAACTGTAAAATGTGATCACATCTTAATCTTATGAACGTCTACCTCTGTTCGGTCTCTTGATGAATTGGACTAGTCTTTTCCATTGCGATGCTATTCGACCGCAAAGTTTAGGAAATGATTCTTGTGCATTCGGATTGCTTGATCCAGAATGTGGACACTGCCTGAGGCAACTGAGGTTCCATTACCGGATCAAAGCGTTGAGGAAGGCAAAGCTCTAGTTGCTGCAGATTGTGGTTCAAAAAAGGTACTGGTGGTGTACTTCTCCCTCCATTAATCTCTGTCAAGTATTCCATAATTGCACATTGATATTCATATTGTACAGCAGCTGCACAAGTCAGTGTTATAAAAGCAGATTGCTGCTGTGTGATGTGTATTGTAAATTTGTTATATTGTACCACCTGCGGTAATTGCTGATACATAGTTTGATTATCATGTGCTGCTAGGTTCAAGAACTGCAAAAATACAAAGATGTGTTACCAGACCAAGATACTCATCATGATGTACAGTACGTACCAACTTTGTCATTCTTGAGCACATATTTGTTCCTTTATTGAAAGTATCTTTTTACGAAAAAAATGGTTCTGACTGACTGGCATTTCCAAATGTTTTGGTTGTAGGACACTAGATAAGACAATAGCGACCTTAGAGACAGAACTCTCGGCTGCTAGAACCCTGCAAGAGTCATTGCTCAACGGTTCCCCTGTTTCAGAAGACTTCAAAGTTTCTGAGTCGATTGGGAGGAGAAAGTACCGTATGGTGATTGGCATCAATACCGCTTTTAGCAGTCGCAAGAGAAGAGATTCCATACGTTACACCTGGATGCCTCGAGGTTGCTGACGACATTCAACTTTATAGCTAACTTGCTTCGGAACATTTCTTACCCTGCGAACTTTGAAATAACTAATAACAAAGTCTGAAAATAGGTGAGAAAAGGAAACAACTTGAAGAACAGAAGGGGGTCATAATTCGGTTTGTCATTGGTCACAGGTATGGTGCATAAAGATTTTTATGTGCATTTAACTATCAAGGCATGATATTTGAATAGTGAGAAGTTCTAGATTATTTATTTATTCATGGTAATAACGTGTCATAAATTGTACACAGTAACTCTTTTGTCACAACTTTTTTGCCAACGCAGTTGTATATCTTTTGTCATTTTTTTTGCGAAATGCAACTGCATGATACTCCCTCCGTTCCATAATGTAGTGCGTATAGATTTTTTAGGAAGTCAAACTTCATCTATTTTGACCAAGTATATAGAGAAAAGTATCTACATATATATTATCAAATTCATACCACTGCATACAACACAAGACAGACTTTCATATTATATTAAATTTGTATTATTATTGTTTATATTTTCTATCTAAATAAACTTGGTCAAACTGTGATGTTTGACTTTGAGAAAAAACTACGCGCGCTACATTGTGAAGGGAGTATGATTTAGGAGTGGTTTCATCCAACTTTTGAGTTTAGTAATATCCGCATACTGATCTTGAGGCTTGAGGGGTCCTTTTATTTGTTCTTTTCTGCAAGAGAAGGCTGTAGAATAATGGTTGTTAAGTAGTGTAGTCTCAGTTTTCCACTTTAAAAGTGGCTTCAGAGTTTGGACAAGGTATTTATCGACGGAGAGGATATTGTTAAAATAATTTTTATGCAATATATAAAGGTTAAGTCATGCATAGCTTATAGTAGTAGACGAGAATGAATGTACGTTTATGGCAAGACATGCATAACCTCATTCTCCACATGATGTGCAGTGCTATAGCAGGCGGAATTATTGATAGAGCAATTGAAGCAGAGGACAGGAAACATGGGGATTTCATGAAGATAGTAAGTTGTTTGTTACTTAAAAGGATATTGGTTTCACATGGGAGTGACGCTGTTATTGTTGCCCTCATTTGGACTGAAATGCTATTTTGTCCTCCCTGTTTACTGTGGTTACAACTTTGTGCAGGATCATGTCGAAGGATACCTTGCCCTATCTGGCAAAACTAAGACATACTTTGCTACAGCTGTTTCATTATGGGATGCAGATTTTTATGTGAAAGTTGATGACGACGTGCATGTGAACATAGGTAAAATCTCTATATTTATGCCCTTTACAGCTCCAAGGTTAGGGGCTAAATGAGTGTGTGCGTCCATCTGTCATTTCTGTACTCAAAGCTCTTATTAATTTCTTGATGATTATCAATGATGTACCCTTTGTATGTGTAGTTAACCACCCTAACTAGGATAATATGCGGCTATTTTTGCATTCCTGTGCGTGAAAAAGGCCTTGACATCCGATCTTTCATTTCCAGCAACGCTTGGACAGATATTGTCCAAACAGGCATGGAAGCCAAGAGTATATATGGGCTGCATGAAATCTGGCCCTGTCCTATCTGAAAAGTAAGTAGTACATTATAGTCCATACATTATATGGATCTCTCCTTCTCTTAGAGTTCAAAGGTGTTAAGATCTGTTGTCTTTTTTTTTTCTCCAGGGGTGTGAGATACTATGAGCCTGAGCATTGGAAGTTCGGCGAACCAGGAAATAAGTATTTCCGACATGCTACCGGTCAATTATACGCCATTTCAAAAGATCTAGCAACCTACATATCAATAAACAAGTGAGAAATCATAAGTTCTCATGTAATCTCGCACTTCCATCTTTTATGGTTCTGGTGAAAGCTAATTTTCTTGCTGCAAATTTCCATTTAACGCCAGGCACGTCCTACACAAGTATATAAACGAGGACGTTTCGCTAGGATCTTGGTTCCTCGGGTTAGATGTCGAGCACATCGATGACCGGAGACTCTGTTGTGGTACTCCACCTGGTGAGCTTCCATTACTCCCATGTCTTATAACTCCTTAATTTCCGTGACAATAGCACGTCGATGAGGACATTCAATCACATCCTGAACTCGACTCTGCTCACAGACTGCGAATGGAAAGCTCAGGCAGGGAACACCTGCGCGGCGTCATTCGACTGGAAGTGCAGCGGCATATGCAACTCGGAAGGCAGGATCTGGGAGGTGCACAATAAGTGCGCCGAGGGCGATAAGGCGCTGTGGAATTCCACTTTCTAGCGTGGTCGGAACCCTGACTGAACCAGAAGAAGCTCTCCTCTCCTTCATGTTTGTTAGTTGTTGTATACTAGATCGCCCCACGGTGCTGTGTATGTAATTCATCCTGTAGGTATAGCTGTGGTTTTGACTGTGGGACTGGCTGACACCGACGAAGCGGACCACAATTTTACGTAGCGTCTGTCCGCCGGTGGCGCCGGAGGCGAAGGTGAAGGCGAAGCAGGGTATACGAGCTGTCGCCGCATTCTTTTGGTGGATAAAATGTTGCAGGTGGCCATTCTGTACCGATCTCCTGTGCTGTTTGGCTACCACAGATGTATGACCGAAATAAAACGTCCCTGAATCCTGCATTTCAGTGCATTCTGGACTAGTTTTGTGTTTGTAACAGCTGAGGCTCACTCTAAATGAAAGGGAAAATTCATGATCTGCCGTTCCAAAGATTTTGTAAATATGTGATGTGATTTGCCGCTTTACCGAAAAAGGCTTTCACCCTGCTTTATATATAAAGCAAACAACTAGAGCCAAAAGATCTCATAAAGGTTCACACCGCACACACACAAAGTACGAGAGAGGGGCCTGCTGAGGGCACAACTCAACGGGCCCTTGATAAAACGAAAAGAAAGGCGGTGGCTCAGGCCTCCAAGAGGCTAATCCGGCTCGGGAGGTGGCGGAGGAAGCGGCGGCGCCAAGCGGAGTGCCATCACGCGAAGATCTACAATGATGATGTTGATGGCGTCTCGGTCCGCGGCTAAGAGGCCGCCAAATCTGCAAATAGCCACATATTTTGAAAGCCGCATCAGTAGCACGTTGAAGAAGCACACAGTGGATCACAATTTTATTACGGACCATTCAAAGCGTCCAAGTTAGAACCCCAATACCCAGTCACGTAATGTGGCGGAAACGCTGTGGAGAGGGCTGGATTTCCGCGAAGAGGTCGGGGAAGTTGTTGTTGCATCAACGTCCACCGACCACCTCCCGGAAGCAACTCCAAAAGAATTGCGCGGACACGGACGTGTAGAAGATGTGATTCGAGTCCTCCTCCATCCCACACAAGGGGCATATCCCATCACCAGGGCCATTCCTTTTGAGTACATCCACCCCCGAAGGAACCCGGCCCCGGATCTATTGCCACAGAAAGATCCGAATCTTCAATGGTAATCTAATCACCTAGATATCAACTATAGGCCCTGGCCAGGAGCGGCCGCTATGGCCTGGTATAGTGATTTGGTGGAGAACCGACCCGAAGAATCCAGATGCCAGAAGACGCGATCGTTTGAGTGATCCACGTTAGATTACTGTAGCGCAATGCACTCCAGAAGGCCGTGCCAAATGGCAAGTTTCGAAGGCCCAAATGGTCGCGGAAACGCGAGGCGCCCTAAGTCAATAAGGGTCACCTCGACGGAGATCCTAGACTCCACCGCGATGGAGAACAAGTCTTGGAATCGAGCAGCGAAGGGGCGATCCCCAACCCACCCGTCGAACCAGAAGAGGGTCGACGCACCCAACCCCACCACGATGGAGGTCCCAATGTGGAGGACCGGAAGCATCTGTATGATGGACTGCCAGAACTGTGTACCGCGAGACCGCTGACAGAAGGCGAGCGGTTGACCTCAGAGATATTTTTGCTTCGGATGATGTCAAGCCAAAAGGCCGCCCTCCCCATTTGCAATCGCCACAACCATCGAGTCGGCAGGGCAATATTCATGCGTTTGGACGACATGATTCCGAGCCCGCCCTGGTCACGTGGTTTGCAAATATGGGGCCAGCGAACCATATGGTATTTTTGCTTATCACCCTCGAGAAGAATTTCGTCTGATATTTGATGATCTCATGATGTAAGGTCCCATGAAGGTTGTAGAAACTCATGATGTACAGGAGCGGGCTGGAGAGTGAGGAGTTGACGAGCATGGTCCAAACCACCTTGGACAGCCATATGCCCTACCAAGGTTTGACAATGTGTTGGAGCTTGGCCACATATGGTCATAAGTCGGCCACGAAAAACTGAGTCACTAATGGGTATCCCAGGTAGTATGTAGGCAGGAACTCATCTAACAGTTAAGCCGGTCAGCAATGCTCTGCCGCTCGGCAGGCGAGTATCCTATAACCATCACTTCGCTCTTGTGAAGTTGATCGTTAGACCGGACATATGTTAAAAGTAGAAAAGAGGATCTAATCCACGTCCCTTACCCCTGAAAGCATGAAACTAAACCCTAATTTCCAGAAATTCCAAATTATGAACTACAACGTCAAATAAAGTCATGAACTGAAAAAAAAAGGTGAGCACAAATGTCAGGCACTTCATCATAGAAAGGCGTAGGAGTCTATGAAAAAAGCAAAAATATCTCATTCCAGAAACAAAATCTGAATTGGTGATAGGGACCGGGCACACCTGTCAGTGGCACCCTGCTCGTGTGCTTGCACGGTTGTGCCGACGCTGCGTGCCCGTAGCGTAGCGCCAGCAAATGGTTTCGTCTCCTTTTTACAATTTTCCCTCCTGTTTTTCCGTTCCCGCCATCGTTTCCCTCCACTGCTCGTTTCGTCGCGTCCGGCCGTATTAAATCTCCCACCCGTCCCCCGCCAATCCTCCCCGCTCCGCACGATTCCGCGCCTCCTCGCCGCAAGCGCCGACGACCGAGCCTCCTTGCCGCTCCCGTCCCCGGCGACGCGATGACCATGGACCGCCGCGCCCGCGCAGCCCCGCGCGCGGAGGAGGAGCGCCCGAGCCACGGCCGCTTCCTCCGCCCCGGCGCGCTCGCCCGGCTCCGGGACTGCAGGATCGTCGCCCGCTCCCTGCGGTCGGCGGCGGCGCGCCTCCCGATCCCGTCCGCCCCTCCGTCCCCCGCGGCGGAGCAGCAGAGGCAGGACGGCGTGCCGCACTTCCTGGTGGGGCCCACGAGGGGCCTCTGCGGCGCGGCGCGGTACCCGCTCAGGAGGAGGATGGCCGCGGCGAGGTGCGTGGTGTTCTTGCCGCCGCCGGAGGCGTTCCTGGACGCGCCCGCGCCGTCGTGGGTCCTCGCCACCGCGCGCTGACGGGGGCCGAGATCAGCCGCGGCCGTGCGTTTAGATTCGCGAGTAGTTAGAACTCTGTGCAGATGGCTCGCTGAACTTTCTTCCTTTCAACAGTTTTAGGATCTGATGCGACTGTTTTAGATCTGCTACCTTTCCGGTCTAATTTTGTTTAGTGGAATTGATCCAAATTTACAAGTTTGTGACTTGCATTTGTAGCTGGGTGCGTTGGTTTTCCTTTGGTTACATAGCTTTCTTAGTTTCTTGTTTTCATATAATAAAGTTGCATCAACCGGTTTCGTCAAGAGAAAAGAATTCTCATCAAACGGATAGAGCAGGACAAATATTTATTTCTGTCTTTGCATATGGATGGACATCGCCAAACAATGAATCTACTGACCTGGAAATGTCAAGGTTTGGGGTTGAATTTCGATCGTGGACGAACTAAGCGACTGAGTGAAACAAATAGACAAGGTGAATTGGGGCCTGGGCTTTAGAAGTTGTGTGGTGGTGGATTGTGTTGGAAGGAGTGGAGGGCAAGCACTTTGGTGGAGAGAGTGTACATGTGGTAGTAAGGCTATGGTGTTAATACTATATTAATGCTGAAGTGAAATTGGAGGTAAATACATGTAGATTCATTGATTTCTATGGGAGCCTCCCACAAAGCTTAGGAAGAAGTCGTAGGATGTCATTCGTTACCTTTGAGCTCAAGATGTTCTACCTTGACTGTCCGTGGGTGATGTTAACAAAGCTCTCTTCCAATTTGCTCAGCTAGGAGGAAATCTGAGGAGCTTCATGCAAATGGAGGATTTCAAGGATTCCTTGGCTGTCTGCGGCCTTGCGACCTAAGTTTCTAGGGATATCCTCATTCGTTACCTTGGAGTGAATATTCAGGTGCGGCTTGGTTGGGTTACATGCAATGATGGGTTTTTGTTGTTCCGAGAAACTTCAGCCAACCACATTGTAATGGAGGAATTTGATCGTGTTGCTTTTGCTCATCCGGGCGACGGAGACAGCTCCTTATCAGGAGCAGAGAGGTGACCGGCCATTTCAATGTGATGCTATGGTGGTTGGCGCATGAGCCAAAGTAGTAACAAGCGAGTGTGCCTTTCGGCTCTTTCGCAAAAACCAGGGCACGTGTCTACGAGCATGCAGGCATGGCGCTGTGTGGTGTTCGGATCTAGACGGTGATAGATTGCCCAGCTCAAAGAGCAGCTCCGGGATGGAAAAGTGAGGGCACTCGAGACTGGATACTCACTTGAGATCATGTTCACTTGAGATCATGTATACACAACATTAAAGGGTTTTCTTTTGGGAGCAATGCCCCCTGATGGCTCCATATTTTATGCATCTTTAGAACTCATTTGTTGCACATCATCTCTATATATCAAGTCATATCATGTTGCATTGAGCCAATTACCCACAAATTAATCATGTTGGGCCTCTGCCCCCTTTGAATGCTAACTCGTTTACTAAGTGGAAATTAGCTATGGAGTGTCACATTCATAGTGCATCAAAGCAACTATGGTGGATCATGGTCAATGGTTTCAAGCCAAGGATCCCACAAGTCTCACTCCAAGGGAGGCCGTTGATGATCAACTCAGTGCTACCGCTCTCAATATGTTGCGTCTTGTCATGACAGATGACTAGAGTGACTCAATTGCTCTCTTCAAGACCACCAGAGAAATCTAGGATTGTCTATAAGATATATTCTATGGTGATGAAGCTATTCAAAGGTCTCGGACCTTCCTGTGTGTGGTGCTTGAGTGAAGGGGGTTTGATGGCTGGTTGTGCTCATGGATCATGTAGTTAGTCTGGAGTGGCAGTAAGGTGATCAATATCAATGGGGCGGTGGGGTCCTTCTTTAGGTTATCTGGGGGGTGAGTCAGGGGGGCCTTATTTGTCCTCTCCTATTCAACCTCGCGGTCGATGCCCTGGTGACAATCTTGGACAAAGCTAGGATGGTTGGGCACCTAATCCCTGGGCTGGTGTCATACACCTTCAATATGCAACTACTAGGGATAACCCTAGCAGTAGCGCTGGATTTATATCTACCAATAGTGCTTGTACAAGCGCTACCACTAAGACGCTACAGCTAACTGGTAGCAGTAGCGCTGATTTTCCAGTGCTATTGCTATACCTAGTTAGTAGTAGCGCTCGGTTAGGAACAACGCTAGTGTTAATAGTAAGTAGTGGTAGTGTTTTTTATGAAAAGCGCTACTGTTAAATTTTTCTGTATTTTTTAAAATGCAGCTTATTGTCGCTGTATTTGTATATGTTTTATATAAAGTACTTTCATCATATGGTTTTATGACCATGATTAGATTCACCACATGTTGCCTCCACTTGAATCTAATCCACGTGTTGCCTTGCCTCCACTTGAATCTAACCCACTGATATATATATAATAACTCATCATGCTCATATAACAACTTAGCATCATGCATCATCATCATAATGTATAACTCATCATTGTTATCATAATAACAAGTCCTACTCATCATCATCATACAACTTCTACTCGTTATCATAATAACAAGTCATACTCATCATCATCTTAGTCATCTAACCAACCCTATTTAATTGTTCTTAGCACATGATCATGAGTATTAGCTAGGACTTACTTGTTGGGGAACGTAGTAATTTCAAAAAAATTCCTATGCACACACAGGATTATGGTGATGCATAGCAAGGAGAGGGAAGAGTGTCGTCCACGTACCCTCGTAGACCGTTAAGCGGAAGCGTTATGACAACGCGGTTGATGTAGTCGTACGTCTTCACGATCGACCGATCCACAATACCGAACGTACGACACCTCCGCGTTCAGCACACGTTCAGCTCGATGACGTCCCGCGAACTCACGATCCGGTAGAGCTCGGGGAAGAGTTTCGTCAGCACGACGGCGTGGTGACGATGTTGATGAAGCTACTGCAGCAGGGCTTCTCCTAAACACTGCTATAGTATGACCGAGGTGGACTATGGTGGAGGGGGGGGGCACCGCACACGGCTAGGAGAGATCTTTGTGATCAACTTGTGTGTCTAGAGGTGTCCCCCTGCCCATGTATATAAAGGAGCAAGGGGGAGGCCGGCCGGCCCTTGTTGGCGCGCCTAGGAGGAGGAATCCTCCTCCTAGTAGGAGTAGGATTCCTCCCTTTCCTACTCCTACTAGGAGGGGGAAAGGCAGGGAGAGAAAGAGAAGGAAAGGGGGGCGCCGCCCCCTTCTCCTAGTCCAATTCGGACAGGGGGAAGGGTGCGCGCTGCCTGCCCTAGGCCGGCCCCTCTCTCTTTCCCTTATGGCCCAACAAGGCCCATTAGTCCCCGGGGGGTTCTGGTAACCCCTCCAGTACTCCGGTAAAATCCTGATTTCATCCAGAACTATTCCGATGTCCAAATGTAGGCTTCCAATATATCAATCTTTATGTCTCGAGCATTTCGAGACTCCTCGTCATGTCCGTGATCACATCCGGGACTCCGAACTACCTTCGGTACATCAAAACATATAAACTCATAAAACTGATCGTCACAGAACATTAAGCGTGCGGACCCTACGGGTTCGAGAACTATGTAGACATGACCGAGACACGTTTCAGATCAATAACCAATAGCGGAACCTGGATGCTCATATTGGTTCCTACATATTCTACGAAGATCTTTATCGGTCAAACCGCACAACACTATACGTTGTTCTCTTTGTCATCGGTATGTTACTTGCCCGAGATTCGATCGTCGGTATCCAATACCTAGTTCAATCTCGTTACCGGCAAGTCTCTTTACTTGTTCCGTAATACATCATCCCATAACTAACTCATTAGTTATCATGCTTGCAAGGCTTATAGTGATGTGTATTATCGAGAGGGCCCAGAGATACCTCTCCGGCAATCGGAATGACAAATGCTAATCTTGATCTATGCCAACTCAACAAGTACCATCGGAGACACATGTAGAGCACCTTTATAATCACCCAGTTACGTTGTGACGTTTGGTAGCACACAAAGTGTTCCTCCGGTATTTGGGAGTTGCATAATCTCATAGTCATAAGAACATGTATAAGTCATGAAGAAAGCAATAGCAATAAACAAACGATCAAGTGCTAAGCTAACAGAATGGGTCAAGTCAATCACATCATTCTCCTAATGATGTGATCCCATTGATCAAATAACAACTCATGTCTATGGTTAGGAAACTTAACCATCTTTGATCAATGAGCTAGTCAAGTAGAGGCATACTAGTGACACTATGTTTGTCTATGTATTCACACATGTATTATGTTTCCGGTTAATATAATTCTAGCATGAATAATAAACATTTATCATGAAATAAGGAAATAAATAATAACTTTATTATTGCCTCTAGGGCATATTTCCTTCAGTCTCCCACTTGCACTAGAGTTAATAATCTAGATTACACAGAAATGATTTTAACACCCATGGAGCCTTGGTGCTGATCATGTTTTGCTCGTGGAAGAGGCTTAGTCAACAGGTCTGCAACATTCAGATCCGTATGTATCTTGCAAATCTCTATGTCTCCCACCTGGATTTGATCCCGGATGGAGTTGAAGCGTCTCTTGATGTGCTTGGTTCTCTTGTGAAATCTGGATTCCTTTGCCAAGGCAATTGCACCAGTTTGTCACAAAAGATTTTCATTGGACCCGATGCACTAGGTATGACACCTAGATCGGATATGAACTCCTTCATCCAGACTCCTTCATTCGCTGATTCCGAAGCAGCAATGTACTCCGCTTCACATGTAGATCCCACCACGACGCTCTGTTTAGAACTGCTCGAACTGACAGCTCCACCGTTTAATATAAACACGTATCCGGTTTGTGATTTAGAATCGTCTGGATCAGTGTCAAAGCTTGCATCAACATAACCATTTACGATGAGCTCTTTGTCACCTCCATAAACGAGAAACATATCCTTAGTCCTTTTCAGGTACTTCAAGATGTTCTTGACCCCTGTCCAGTGATCCACTCCTGGATTACTTTGGTACCTCCCTGCTAAACTTATAGCAAGGCACACATCAGGTCTGGTACACAACATTGCATACATGGTAGAGCCTATGGCTGAAGCATACGGAACACTTTTCATTTTCTCTCTATCTTCTGAGTGGTCGGGCATTGAGTCTTACTCAACTTCACACCTTGTAACACAGGCAAGAACCCTTTCTTAGCTTGATCCATTTTGAACTTCTTCAAAACTTTATCAAGGTATGTGCTTTGTGAAAGTCCAATTAAGCGTCTTGATCTATCTCTATAGATCTTGATGCCCAATATATAAGCAGCTTCACCGAGGTTTTTCATTGAAAAACTTTTATTCAAGTATCCTTTTATGCTGTCCAGAAATTCTATATCATTTCCAATCAACAATATGTCATCCACATATAATATTAGAAATGCTACAGAGCTCCCACTCACTTTCTTGTAAATACATGCTTTTCCAAAAGTCTGTATAAAACCATGTGCTTTGATCACACTATCAAAACGTTTATTCCAACTCCGAGATGCTTGCACCAGTCAATAAATGGATCACTGGAGCTTGCACACTTTGTTAGCTCCCTTTGGATCGATAAAACCTTCAGGTTGCATCATATACAACTCTTCTTCCAGAAATCCATTCAGGAATGCAGTCTTTACATCCATTTGCCAAATTTCATAATCATAAAATGCGGCAATTGCTAACATGATTCGGACGGACTTAAGCATCGCTACGGGTGAGAAGGTCTCATCGTAGTCAACTCCTTGAACTTGCCGAAAACCTTTTGCAACAAGTCGAGCTTTGTAGACAGTAACATTACCGTCAGCGTTTGTCTTCTTCTTGAAGATCCATTTGTTCTCGATGGCTTGTTGATTATCGGGCAAGTCAACCAAAGTCCATACTTTGTTCTCATACATGGATTCCATCTCAGACTTCATGGCCTCAAGCCATTTTGCAGAATCTAGGCTCATCATCGCTTCCTCATAGTTCGTAGGTTCGTCATGGTCAAGTAACATGACCTCCAGAACTGGATTACCGTACCACTCTGGTGCGAATCTTGCTCTGGTTGACCTACGAGGTTCGGTAGTAACTTGATCGGAAGTTTCATGATCATCATCATTAGCTTCCTCACTAATTGGTGTATATGTCACAGGAACCGGTTTCTATGATGAACTACTTTCCAATAAGGGAGCAGATACAGTTACCTCATCAAGTTCTACTTTCCTCCCACTCACTTCTTTCGAGAGAAACTCCTTCTCTAGAAAGGATCCATTCTTAGCAACGAATATCTTGCCTTCAGATCTGTGATAGAAGGTGTACCCAATAGTTTCCTTTGGGTATCCTATGAAGACACATTTCTCCGATTTGGGTTCGAGCTTATCAGGTTGAAGCTTTTTCACATAAGCATCGCAGCTCCAAACTTTAAGAAACGACAACTTTGGTTTCTTGCCAAACCATAGTTCATAAGGTGTCGTCTCAACGGATTTTGATGGTGCCCTATTTAACGTGAATGCAGCCGTCTCTAAAGCATAACCCCAAAACGATAGCGGTAAATCAGTAAGAGACATCATAGATCGCACCATATCTAGTAAAGTACAATTACAACGTTCGGACACACCATTACGCTGTGGTGTTCCGGGTGGCGTGAGTTGCGAAACTATTCCGCACTGTTTCAAATGTAGGCCAAACTCGTAACTCAAATATTCTCCTCCACGATCAGATCGCAGAAACTTAATTTTCTTTTTACGATGATTCTCCACTTGACTCTGAAATTCTTTGAACTTTTCAAATGTTTCATACTTGTATTTCATTAAGTAGATATACCCATATCTGCTCAAATCATCTGTGAAGGTGAGAAAATAACGATACCCGTCACGAGCCTTAATACTCATCGGACCACATACATCAGTATGTATGATTTCCAATAAATCTGTTGCTGGCTCCATAGTTCCGGAGAACGACATTTTAGTCATCGTGCCCATAAGGCATGGTTCGACAGTACCAAGTGATTCATAATCAAGTGATTCCAAAAGTCCATCAGTATGGAGTTTCTTCATGCGCTTTATACCAATATGACCCAAACGGCAGTGCCACAAATAAGTTGCACTATCATTATCAACTCTACATCTTTTGGCTTCAACATTATGAATATGTGTATCACTACTATCGAGATTCAACAAGAATAGACCACTCTTTAAGGGTGCATGACCATAAAAGATATTACTCATATAAATAGAACAACCATTATTCTCAAATTTAAATGAATAACCGTCTCTCATCAAACAAGATCCAGATATAAAGTTCATGCTTAACGTTCTCACCAAATAACAATTATTTAGGTCTAAAACTAATCCCGAAGGTAGACGTAGAGGTAGCGTGCCGACGGCGATCACATCGACTTTGGAACCATTTCCCACGCGCATCATCACCTCGTCCTTAGCCAGTCTTCGCTTAATCCGTAGTCCCTGTTTCGAGTTGCAAATATTAGCAACAGGACCAGTATCAAATACCTAGGTACTACTGCGAGCTCTGGTAAGGTACACATCAATAACATGTATATCACATATACCTTTGTTCACTTTGCCATCCTTCTTATCCGCCAAATACTTGGGGCAGTTCCGCTTCCAGTGACCAGTTTGTTTGCAGTAGAAGCACTCAGTCTCAGGCTTAGGTCTAGACTTGGGTTTCTTCTCCTGAGCAGCAACTTGTTTGCCATTCTTCTTGAAGTTCCCCTTCTTCTTCCCTTTGCCCTTTTCCTTGAAACTGGTGGTCTTATTGACCATTAGCACTTAATGCTCCTTCTTGATTTCTACCTCCGCAGCCTTTAGCATTGCGAAGAGCTCGGGAATAGTCTTATTCATCCCTTGCATATTATAGTTCATCACGAAGCTTTTGTAGCTTGGTGGCCTTGATTGAAGAACTCTGTCAATGACACTATCAATAGGAAGATTAACTCCCAGTTGAGTCAAGTGATTATGATACCCAGACATTTTGAGTATATGCTCACTGACAGAACTATTCTCCTACATCTTGCAGCTATAGAACTTATTGGAGACTTCATATCTCTCAATCCGGGCATTTGCTTGAAATATTAACTTCAACTCCTGGAACATCTCCTATGCTCCATGACGTTCAAAACATCGTTGAAGTCCCGGTTCTAAGCCGTAAAGCATGGCACACTGAACTATCGATTAGTCATTAGCTTTACTCTGCCAAACGTTCTTAATGTTGTCAGCAGCATCTGCAGCAGGCCTGGCACCCAGCGGTGCTTCCAGGTCGTAATTCTTCTGTGCAACAATGAGGATAATCCTCAAGTTACGGACCAAGTCCGTGTAATTGCTACCATCATCTTTCAACTTTGCTTTCTCAAGGAACACATTAAAATTCAACGGAACAACATCACGGGCCATCTATCTACAACAACATAGATAAGAAAAATACTATCAGGTACTAAGTTCATGATAAATTTAAGTTCAATTAATCATATTACTTAAGAACTCCCACTTAGGTAGACATCCCTCTAATCATCTAAGTGATCACGTGATCCATATCAACTAAACCATAACCAATCATCACGTGAAATGGAGTAGTTTTCAATGGTGAACATCACTATGTTGATCATATCTACTATATGATTCACGCTCGACCTTTCGGTCTTAGTGTTCCGAGGCCATATCTGCATATGCTAGGCTCGTCAAGTTTAACCCGAGTATTCTGCGTGTGCAAAACTGGCTTGCACCCGTTGTAGATGGATGTAGAGCTTATCACACCCGATCATCACGTGGTGTCTCGGCACGACGAACTTTGGCAACGGTGCATACTCAGGGAGAACACTTTTATCTTGAAATTTAGTGAGAGATCATCTTATAATGCTACCGTCAAACAAAGCAGAATAAGATGCATAAAGGATAAACATCACATGCAATCAA
Organism: Triticum dicoccoides; assembly: GCF_002162155.2. Lineage (NCBI taxonomy): Eukaryota > Viridiplantae > Streptophyta > Magnoliopsida > Poales > Poaceae > Triticum > Triticum dicoccoides. The sequence goes on from NC_041390.1 coordinate 115,050,503, forward strand.
TATAAGTGATATGATATGGCCATCATCATCTTGTGCTTGTGATCTCCATCTCCAAAGCACCGTCATGATCACCATCGTCACTGGCGCGACACCTTGATCTCCATCGTAGCATCACTGTCGTCTCGCCAACTATTGCTTCTACGACTATCGCTACCACTTAGTGATAAAGTAAAGCAATTACAGGGCGATTGCATTGCATACAATAAAGCGACAACCATATGGCTCCTACCAGTTGCCGATAACTCCGTTACAAAACATGATCATCTCATACAATAAATATAGCATCATGTCTTGACCATATCACATCACAACATGCCCTGCAAAAACAAGTTAGACGTCCTCTACTTTGTTGTTGCAAGTTTTACGTGGCTGCTACGGGCTGAGCAAGAACCGTTCTTACCTACACATCAAAACCACAATGATAGTTCGTCAAGTTGGTGCTGTTTTAACCTTCTCAAGGACCGGGCATAGCCACACTCGGTTCAACTAAAGTTGGAGAAACTGACACCCGCCAGCCACCTGTGTGCAAAGCACGTCGGTAGAACCAGTCTCGCGTAAGCGTACGCATAATGTTGGTCCGGGCCGCTTCATCCAACAATACCGCCGAACCAAAGTATGACATGCTGATAAGCAGTATAACTTGTATCACCCACAACTCACTTGTGTTCTACTCGTGCATATAACATCTACGCATAAAACCAGGCTCGGATGCCACTGTTGGGGAACGTAGTAATTTCAAAAAATTTCCTATGCACACACAGGATCATGGTGATGCATAGCAATGAGAGGGAAGAGTGTCTTCCACGTACCCTCGTAGACCGTTAAGCAGGAGCGTTATGACCGGTTGATGTATTCGTACGTCTTCACGATCGATCGATCCACAGTACCGAACGTACGACACCTCCGCGTTCAGCACATATTCAGCTCGGTGATGTCCCGCGAACTCACGATCCAGTAGATCTCGGGGAAGAGTTTCGTCAGCACGACAGCGTGGTGACGATGTTGATGAAGCTACCACAGCAGGGCTTCGCCTAAACACCGCTATAGTATGACCGAGGTGGATTATGGTGGAGGGGGGCACCGCACACGGCCGGGAGAGATCTTTGTGATCAACTTGTGTGTCTAGAGGTGCCCCTACCCCTGTATATAAAGGAGCAAGGGGGAGGCCAACCGACCCTTGTTGGCGCTCCTAGGAGGAGGAATCCTCCTCCTAGTAGGAGTAGGATTCCTCCCTTTCCTACTCCTACTAGGAGGGGGAAAGGCAGGGAGAGAAAGAGAAGGAAAGGGGGACGTCGCCACCCTTCTCCTAGTCCAATTCAGACAGGGGGAAGGGGGGGTGCTGCCTGCCCTAGGACGACCCCTCTCTCTTTCCCTTATGGCCCAACAAGGCCCATTAGTCCCCGGGGGGTTCCGGTAACCCCTTCGGTACTCCGGTAAAATCCTGATTTCATCCGGAACCATTCCGATGTCCAAATGTAGGCTTCCAATATATCAATCTTTATGTCTCAACCATTTCGAGACTCCTTGTCTTGTCAGTGATCACATCCGGGACTCCGAACTACCTTTAGTACATCAAAACATATAAACTCATAAAACCGATCGTCACAGAACTTTAAGCGTGCGGACCCTACAGGTTCGAGAACTATGTAGAAATGACCAAGACATGTCTCCGTTCAATAACCAATAGCGGAACCTGGATGCTCATATTGGTTCCTACATATTCTACGAAGATCTTTATCGGTCAAACCGGACAACACTATACGTTGTTCTCTTTGTCATCGGTATGTTACTTGCCCGAGATTCGATCGTCGGTATCCAATACCTAGTTCAATCTCGTTACCGGAAAGTCTCTTTACTCGTTCCGTAATACATCATCCCGTAACTAACTCATTAGTTATCATGCTTGCAAGGCTTATAGTGATGTGTATTACCGAGAGGGCCCAGAGATACCTCTCCGACAATCGGAGTGACAAATCTTAATCTTGATCTATGCCAACTCAACAAGTACCATCGGAGACACCTATATATAGAGCACCTTTATAATCACCCAGTTACGTTGTGACGTTTGGTAGCACACAAAGTGTTCCTCCGGTATTCGGGAGTTGCATAATCTCATAGTCATAAGAACATGTATAAGTCATGAAGAAAGCAATAGCAATAAACAGACGATCAAGTGTTAAGCTAACGGAATGGGTCAAGTCAATCACATCATTCTCCTAATTATGTGATCCCATTGATCAAATAAAAACTCATGTGTATGGTTAGGAAACTTAACCATCTTTGATCAATGAGCTAGTCAAGTAGAGGCGTACTAGTGACACTATGTTTGTCTATGTATTCTCACATGTATTATGTTTCCGGTTAATACAATTCTAGCATGAATAATAAACATTTATCATGAAATAAGGAAATAAATAATAACTTTATTATTGCCTCTAGGGAATATTTCCTTCATTACTACCCTCTCTAAGGTAAAATTACTTAATAAATATGTTTGAGAAACTCACATAAGGTAGAAGTGGAGGCGTATCAACAAAGACACAAATGCCATCGTCATGATCACCAAGATTGAAGGTGACATACATGCCCTCCTGAAAATCATATGCCTTGCACAGTGCTTCCCAATTCGAACAACCAAAATGGGATATGCTCTCCGAATTGTATAGCTTTACAACAAAATCATAACCATGATAGGTCCTGAGATGCACTATCTTTCTCTCCATATTTTCATGATCTTCGAAATCCAGATGCTCCAAGACATAGTGTCTTGCATGGCATGGGATAAGCTAGTCGAATTGTAAAATACAAAAATTACATGTTGAAAAAGCATAAGTCATGCTTAATTACGAAAAAAGACTTGTCATTGCGTACAGTTTCAACATCGAAGGTCTCATCGAGCTTAACACTGAAGCACCGACCGTCCACCAGGTGAGGCCTGTCGCAAAGTGATACGTCCATTTTGCATCAGGTTTACCTACTGTTATTTATAATGTTTTGATGCATAATAATGCTTTTTGGATTAATTCTAATGCCTTTTCTCTCATAATATGCAAGGTTCACACAAAGAGGGAGAATTCCGACAGCTGGAAATCTGGATCTGAAAAAGCTACATCAGGCTACCTATTCTGCACAAATCCAAATAAGCTAAAACTTCATGAGGAATTTTTGTGGAATAAATAAGAAATACTGGAGCAAATAACTACCGGAGGGGGCCCACCTGGTGAGCACAAGACACCAGGGCACGCCCTAATTGGTTGTGCTCAGCCCAGCCCACCTCCGGTGCCCATCTTCTGGTATATAAGTAATTTTGACCAAGAAAAAAATAAGGGAAGGACTTTAGGGACGAAGTGCCACCGTCTCGAGGCGGAACTTGGGCAGGAGCACTTTTGCCCTCCGGCGAAGTGATTCCACCGGGGGAACTTCCCTCCCGGAGGGGGAAATCATCGTCATCATCATCACCAACAACTCTTCCATCTTGGGGAGGGCAATATCCATAAACATCTTCAACAACACCATCTCCTCTCAAACCCTAGTTCATCTCTTGTGTTCAATCTTTCTACCGGAACTATAGATTGGTACTTGTGGGTGACTAGTATTGTTGATTACATCTTGTAGTTGATTACTATATGGTTTATTTGGTGGAAGATTATATGTTCTGATCCAATATGCTATTTAATACCCCTCTGATATTGAGCATGATTATCATTTGTAAGTAGTTACTTTTGTTCTTGAGGTCACGGGAGAAATCTTGTTGCAAGTAATCATGTGAACTTGATATGTGTTCGATATTTTGATAGTATGTATGTTGTGATTCCCTTAGTGGTGTCATGTGAACGTCGACTGCATGACACTTCAGCATATTTGGGCCTAAGGGAATGCATTATGGAGTAGTAATTAGATAATGGGTTGCAAGAGTGATAGAAGCTTAAACCCTAGTTTATGTGCTATTCCATAAGGGACCGATTGGATCCAAAAGTTTACTGCTATGGTTAGAATTTATTTTAATACTTTTCTCGTAGTTGAGGATGCTTGCGAGGGGGTTAATCATAAGTAGGAGGTTTGTCAAGTAAGAACAACACCTAAGCACCGATCCATTTGTTGGGATCCAATGAATTTTGGGTTTATGATCAGATTATTCATTGAAACTAATTGCTTATTTTCTAAACTTTATTATGTGTGATTGTTATAGCTATGTAATGCTTTCCGATCTATCCATTTGGTTTGGACAACTAGATTGATTTATCTTCAGTGGAAGTGGTGCATAGTAGTAGGTTCAATCTTACAGTGTCCTCACCTCGTGGCAGAAGGGGTAGCAAGGCACGTATTTGTATACATATTGATTGGTCTTACTTTGTATACATTATGTCATCATGCTTGAAGCATTACTCTATTTGTTATGAATTTAATACCTAGAGAGTCAAGCATAGAAGCGCTCTCAAAGTGGAGTAATAGTAGTAGGCGTCAGTAAGTTTAACGGTCTACTTGTCATGGACGTAATGCCTATGTACTGATCATGCCATTAATAATATCATAACTATGTGTTTTTCTATCAATCGTCCAACAGTAATTTGTGTACCCACCATTGCTATGTTCTTGAGAGATATGCCTCTAGTGAAAGCTATGGCCGCGGGTCCATTCACTTCATATTGCTGAAACCCTAAATACCTTGATGCAATTTATCTACTTTTATTTAGTTTTGCAATTTATCAATCTACCACTATCAAAATTAATCCTTGCAATTAACAAGTACAAGGGGATCGACAACCATCTTGCCTGTGTTGGGTGCAAGTATTTGTTTGTGCGTGTGCAGCTACTGTTGACAATTGTTTGCGTGAATCTTCTACTGGTTCGATAAACCTTGATTCTATACTAAGGTAAATACTTCCTCTTCAGGGAAATCTCAACGCCTATCACGAGTAGCATAGAGTAGGCAAATTTGTGAACCACCGGTGCTCTTGGAATATCCGGACACCATTTCCTAGCGTCTTGCTTCGGTTGTTTTCTCTGTCGCCTCGGCATACTAAGGTCTGTGCCGCCGACTAACTATTACTTTCGTTATGGAAGAAACACCCTTAACCTTGAAGATCAAATTTTTTTTGTTTGCAATTGTTGAGGGATTGGCTCACATCTGGGACAGAGGTGATTAAGAGACACGAGCCGGGGAATGGGTTGTGCCCTCTTTGTGGAGTCCTAGAGACAGGGACCCACATCCTCTACTCTTGCACGACGGCAAGAGTTCTTTGGAGTTTTGTCTATGAGGCTCTAGGACTTGATCGGGAGGCCTTGGACCTGGTTGAGTTCCTTCAAACCAGAGTCAACCAGACCAGTAGGAGGAGACATCTCTTCTGGCTTGTGTTTGCAGCGTTAGCTTGGACACTATGAACGATGCACAATAAGATGATGATTAAGAGGGTCTTTCCGAGACGGGCTTCTGACTCAATTTTCAAATTCCTTGCAGTTTTGCAGCACTGCACCCGCTGTCTAGGCAACGTGACCGTGAGCATCTATGACTTATGATGGACGTGATGCATGTTGCTGATTACCGTATGTCCTCACAACAAGCCCCTTAGTCTGTGGTCACTTGGTGGGTTTTTTCGTCTACTTCTCTCATACTTTTCTTGGGCATGTTTGTGTTGATGACCCAATAGACTTTTTTTTATTTCGTTACACTTGAACTTGATGTATGGATATGATGATGGCTCTATTTATAAAGTTGAGTGAAAATTTTATTTTGAGTTTCTCTTGAAAAAACAAACAAACATATTTCATCTAAATTTATCACTCATGTCTTCTCTTTCTGAAATAATAATTTATCACTCTTATGTGAAACATCGCAAGGTCGATATAAGTTGGATCCCACGTAGACCATATAGAGGAAGAAAGATTGCAATGCAAGAACACATGCTTAGAGCATCTCCAACAGCCGCGCTAAACAAGCGCCGCGCCGCAAATTTTGCCATTTTAGCGCGCGTGCAACCTGTAGACAAGCTCCAGCGGGCGCGCAATAACCGCGTGCACGGCATATGTAGTTGGGCACGCGGTCCGAAACGCCAACTCGCGCTGTGTATTTGGGGTGCCGGCTTCCGCGCGCGGCACACACGAGCGCTCGCGCCGCACTCTCTCCTCCCCGCCACCTTCGCCCCGCGCGCACCAACGCCGGCGAACTTGACCCGATGGACCCACGCGCCGGCACCCCGCTCACCCCATCCTACAGCCATGACCCTTCCCCCGCCGCCGCCGCCAGAAACCCTAACGCGGGGAGTGTTGGCCTCACCACCGCCGGAGCTCCTCTGAGCATCGGCCTCGCGCGCGACCTCTTCATGTCGCCGCGGATGACCACGGCGGCGGGTGTGATACGTCCATTTTGCATCATGCTTTTATATCGATATTTATTACATTATGGGCTGTTATTACACATTATGTCACAATACGTATGCCTATTCTCTCTTATTTTACAAGGTTTACATAAAGAGGGAGAATGTCGGCAGCTGGGATTCTGGGCTGGAAAAGGAGCAAATATTATAGACCTATTTTGCACAGCTCCAAAAGTCCTGAAACTTCATGGAAGATGTTTTCAGAATATATAAAAAGTACTGAGCGCAAGAAGTCCACCAGGGGGGCCACACCCTGCCCACGAGGGTGGGGGCGGGCCCCCTACCTCGTGGGCCCCTTGGTGGACCTCCGGTGGCCATCTTCTGCTATATGAAGTATTTTGATGAGGAAAAAAATCAGAAGCCGTCTTCTCGGACGAAACTCTGCCGCCACGAGGCAAAACCTTGGCGGAACCAATCTAGGGCTCTGGCAGAGCTGTTCTGCCGGGGAAACTTCCCTTCGGGAGGGGGAAATCATCGCCATCGTCATCACCAATGCTCCTCTCATCGGGAGAGGGCAATCTCCTTCAACATCTTCACCAGCACCATCTCCTCTCAAAACCCTAGTTCATCTCTTGTATCCAATTCTTGTCTCCAAGTCCGGGATTGGTACTAGTAGGTTGCTAGTAGTGTTAATTACTCCTTGTAGTTGATGCTAGTTGGTTTATTTGGTGGAAGATCATATGTTCAGATCCTATATGCATATTAATACCCCTCTGATTATGAACATGATTATGCTCTGTGAGTAGTTACGTTTGTTCCCGAGGACATGGGAGAAGTCTTGCTATTAGTAGTCATGTAAATTTGGTATTCATTCGATATTTTGATGAGATGTATGTTGTCTCTCCTATAGTGGTGTTATGTGAACGTCGACTACATAACACTTCACCATTATTTGGGCCTAGAGGAAGGCATTGGGAAGTAATAAGTAGATGATGGGTTGCTAGAGTGACAGAAGCTTAAACCCTAGTTTATGCGTTGCTTCATAAGGGGCTGATTTTGTAACGCCCTCGATGCGGCTATGTCTCCCACGTGTCGAAGCACGACTTAAAGGCATAACCGCATTGAAAGCAATGTCGCAAGTGAGGTAATCTTCGCAAACAACCCATGTAATACAATAGGGGAAACGATACATAGTTGGCTTACAATCGCCATTTCACACAAATACATGAATAAAGCATTACATCAACCAGATACAATCAAGGTCCGACTATGGAACCAAAATAAAAGAAGACTACCCCAAATGCTACACAGATCCCCGATCGTCCCGACTGGGCTCCACTACTGATCAACTAGAATGAAACAACACAAAGGACGAGATCTTCATCGAGCTCCTCCTGAGCTTGGTTGCGTCACCTACTCGACAACATCGGCACATGCAAACTGGTTTTGGAAGTATCTGTGAGTCACGGGGACTCAGCAATCTCACACCCTCGCGATCAAGACTATTTAAGCTTATAGGAAGGGTAAAAGGTATAAGGTGGAGCTGCAGCAAGCGACTAGCATTTATGGTGGCTAACATACGCAAATGAGAGCGAGAAGAGAAGGCAAAAGCACGGTCGAACAACTATGATCAAGAAGTGATCCTAGAACAACCTACGTCAAGCATAACTCCAACACCGTGTTCACTTCCCGGACTCCGCTGGAAAGAGACTATCACGGTTACACACGCGGTTGATGTATTTTAATTAAGATCAACTTCAGGTTTTCTACAACCGGACGTTAACAAATTCCCATCTGCCCATAACCGCGGGCACGGCTTTCAAAAGTTCAAATCCCTGTAGGGGTGTCCCAACTTAGCCCATCACAAGCTCTCACGGTCAACGAAGGATATTCCTTCTAGTGGGAAGACCCGATTAGGGTCGGAATCCCGGTTACAAGACATTTCGACAGGTAAAACAAGACCAGCAAGACCGCCCGATGCGCCGACATCTTGATAGGAGCTGCACATATCTCGTTCTCAGGGCAACACCGGATGAGCGCTCCGTACAACTAAAACCAGCCCTCAAGTTTCCCTGAGGTGGCGCTGCAAAGGACTCTAGTTCGGACCAACACTTAGACAAGCACTGGCCGGGGGGGTTAAAATAAAGATGACCCTCGGGATGCGCAACTCCTAAGGGAAAAAGGCTAGGTGGCGAATGGTAAAACCAAGGTTGGGCCTTGCTGGAGGAGTTTTATTCAAGGCGAACTGTCAAGGGGTTCCCATTATAACCCAACCGCGTAAGGAACGCAAAATCCGAGAACATAACACCAATATGACGGAAACTAGGGCAGCAAGAGTGGAACAAAACACCAGGCATAAGGCCGAGCCTTCCACCCTTTACCAAGTATATAGATGCATTAATTAAATAAGAGATATTGTGATATCCCAACAAGTAAACATGTTCGGACAAGGAACAACATCTCCATGTTCCAACAAGGAACAAACTTCAATCTTCATCTGCAACTACCAACGCTATAAGAGGGGCTGAGCAAAGCGGTAACATAGCCAAACAACGGTTTGCTAGGACAAGGTGGGTTAGAGGCTTGGTTCAACAATATGGGAGGCATGATAAGCAAGTGGTAGGTATCGCAGCATAGGCATAGCAAAAGAGCGAGCAACTAGCAAGCAATGATAGAAGTGATTTCGAGTGTATGGTCATCTTGCCTGAAATCCCGCAAGGAAGAAGAACGAGTCCACGAAGAAGATAAACGGACGTAGTCGAACGGATCCTCACACACACGACGTTATCGGAACCAACCCGAAGAAGCAACACCGAAAAGAAGCAAATGACATAGTAAACAACCAACACATCAACATGGCATGATGCACAATCGAGTATGATGCATGTCCGATTTAATGAAGCATGGCATGGCAATGTGCACAAGCAATCCTACAAATTAAGTGGAGCTCAATATGCAACGGGATGCATATTGATGGAACACCACATTCGAGTTACTTAGTTCGATCTCGTTTATGTACCCAACAAGATTAAATGTTGTTAGCATGGCAAGAGGGTGAAGCAAAGTAAAACTACCTATCTAGTCAAGTTTAAATGAGGCCGGAAGCAACGAACAACAATTCCGGTAAATCCCCATATGCATATATTAGGTTTGGTGCTGTTCTGCCCTAAACCTTATTTTATAGTTGTTAAACATGCAAAGTGATGCCACCATGTTAAACTAGGCATTTTTCTACCCCATTTACATATAAAGTTTGTTAGGTTTGGAGCTATGGTTATTTAGTTATGAAATAAATCATTTTAGCAAGTTAATTAAGCAAGTTTAAACAAATAACATCTTAAGCATTTTAAACATAGATGAAAGTTGTATATTATTAAACTAGATGGAATTCTAAGCAAGTTTCATATTAAGTTTGTTTTAATCCGATGCATGGTTGTGAAGTTATTAAATGAATGAAGTATGAGGGTTTCCTGCAAAACTGCAGTCTCAGGTTTAATTGCTAAAATCGCAGACAAGGGAAAAAATAGATTGGGCCGACTCTATTCTTGGGCCAACAGAGAGGCGCTGGGGGGGTAGCTCACCCCTTGAGCTTCGGCCCGATCGCTGGAGAGGCCAAGGCAGGCTGCAGAGGGGTGCTGGCGCGTTGGGCCTTGCACGACCGAAGAGAGCTGGTGCTGGGCCGTAGTCAACCCGCGACGGCGCAGATTGTGCTGCGCTTCTCGTCTCGCTCGGGAAAAACAGGGGCGCGACGACGGACCAATGGGAAGAGGATGGCAGCGGGCGAAGGCGAGATGGTGGGGTCGGCAGGCGCGAGAAGTGGCGGGTCGGCGAGGCAACTGGCGACGGGGAGAGCTCGGCCACGAGGATCCATGGGGAGGTCTCTGTAGAACCACAAAGGAAGAGAGATGAAGTGAGCCAGAGAGTAGAGAGAAGACAGCGGGATTCAGAGGAGGACGAAGCCACCAAGTCTGCTCCAAGGTGCGGAGGCGCTGGAGACAGGGAACTTGCGGCGCGCGATCCAGGCGACGGGACAAAGGGGACGCGAGCAGCCTTGACGGCGGGGCGATGGCGTGGTGCTCGGGACCGGATGGTGCTCTTGGTTGGGGACGAGGAGGTCCTTGAAGCAGAGGCGCGGGCGGCTTGGAGGTCGAGGTCGGGCACAGCCGGCGCTCAACGGCGGCGGAAGGGCGGCTGCGCTCCGGTGGTGGTTGGTGCAAGGAGCAGCAGAGAGCTCGGGCGCGCTGGGATCTAGGAGACGGGGATGGTGGGCGAGGAGGTGGAGCTCGGGCTCCTGCGGGATTTGAGCGTCGACGGTCGTTGACTCGAGATGGGTTGATGGGATGGATGGATTGGATCTGGGTGTGGCTGATGGTTGGTGCAGGGGGAATGAGAGGATCCCGAGGTGGGAAAAGAGTGCGGGGCGACTAGGAGGATCCCTAGAAATTAGGGATTTGGTCTGAAATTAGACTAGGGGTGGACTATATATATACATCACAGATTAGGTTAGGGGCTACCTCATCCCTACGATCGTAATCGGACGGTCGCGAATAAAATAGTTAGGGAGCCCAATTAACAAAATGGAGATGTTTTGTAGACGTTAGGGGATGATCCGGACACAACAGTGACGACTGCCCGGGTTGGGTCCGGGACAGATTTCGGACGCGCGCGGGAGGAGGTCCGCGGGCTGACGAGAGAGGTTAGGTAGGGCCTGGCAGTGAGAGGTAGTGCAGCAAAGGTCTGAGAAGAGAGAAGAGGAGAGGCCCGACAACTGTTTCCGGAGACCGAAAACGTCCGACGATAGACCGGCTATACTGCCGCTATAGTTAATCGTTGGGGCGTCAAACAAACTTCAAATGTGATGAAACTTGACAGGCGGTCTATCTACACTATAATAAGACCACACGTCAACTCTCATCCCATTCCGAGAACATTTCCCGGCCGCTTATAAAATAATATTTCGGACATGCCGCGGGTGCGTGCAAGTGTGTCTGGACTCGGAACGGACAACAGAGAGAACTGGGGAAACCCAGACGGATGCAAGTTTTGAAAACATGATGATGCAATGCACATGATGACATGGCAAGATGCAACACGCAAGCAAATGACAAGGCAACAACAACAAAACACCAGAAGACACCTGGCGCAACGGTCTCGGGGCGTTACAACACTCCACCACTACGAGAAGATCTCGTCCCGAGATCTAGAATGGCACCGGAGGGAAAAAACGGAAGAGCAAGAGAAGAGGTAAAACTAAGTTGCTCCTTTGACAAACGAGTGAAACCAAAGAACCTTGAAAAGGTTAAGCCAAATTGAAAGAAAGAATACAACTAAGATGAATAAAGTTGAAAACCTCCGTTAGAAAAGAGAAACAAGGATCAATACTAGAACCTTGTAGGTTGAAAGACATAAGAAAAAGGTTGCAATGAACAAGAAGTACATGCAAGCACTCCGGTTGAAACGAGAAGCACAAGGAACGATAAAGATCAATTACGACAACACTCTGGTTGGAAATGGAAGGAATTGAACATGATCTTGACAAGATGCGAGGATACTTGAAAAGAGGACACGACACTCCGGTTAAAAGGATAAGCACGAAAAGAACACGGTCCTGACAACACAAGAAGTAGGGTTGAAGAGAGCAACATCACAATGCCTCCAGACGGAAGAAATAGAAGATAGATAATTGAAATAAAAGAATGGAGGAGAAAATGCCAACTTCTATCACAATTGAGCTTGAAAAGGCATCCTTAGGAGAAGGGTCAAATGGAGTTGTTGGAAAAAATCCACAACGAAAAGGATAAGCTTGATGTGGGCTTATGGAAGACATCTCAAAATATGAGGTGACAACCTGCCACTCACTAAAAAGAATTGGATTGGTATGAACAAGGAGACGGGAAAGCTATTTCACCGGGAGGATAAATGAAGAAGTTGGATCATTTATAAGCACCATAATTGCAACAATCCTTAGGGAAGGCTTAAGGTGAAAAATAGCCCAAGATAACTCCAATGAAGAGATTGATGGATTTAAAATACTCCATTCTTAACAACCTGTGAATCATGAAGCATGAGCTCAAATTATCAAGAATGACATAATACCACCTCCAATGATAAGGTAGAAAGAATTGCACTCCGGATTGCAAGATGAAGAATGCTTGAGCTCCTTAGAAAAGAATCTCGATGAACACTCCGAGAAGGAATTAAATCCTTAAAGAACCATCATGTAGAGCCTCCATGAAGAACTCCGGTAACAAAAGGACGATCAAACGGAAGGAAAGAGAGGTTGAAAACACAAGGTGAATCCTTGCAATGATTGGATGAAACTTTGCGATGAGATAAAGTGGAAACTTGGAACTCTGGAAGGAAAGATAAAGCATCTTGAACCGAGAGTGTGATAAGATGAACCTCTGGAATAAGGAATTGAATTCACTCGATGAAACAAGAATAAGAATTACATTATGCTTATCCTTCACCAATTAAATTGATGACAAAGAATGGATTGAATACAACTTATTCTTGTAGAAAGGATTAAGATAGATATAGCGCAAAACTTGAGAAGGTCTTCGACGAACCACCGGTAGGGTTGAAACAACGAATAAATTGATATGATAAGAAAGAAGAAGAAATCTTGAACGAACCACCGTATGAATTGAAAATGAATGAATAAAAGATAACGAATCACCGGGAAGAATTTGCAAATGAACGAAGATGCTCGAGAGAATCTAGATACATGAGAACGAAGGGATCACGAACTGATTAGAGATCACTTGAACGAAGCACCGGTAAGATTTGGAGAACCATAGCTGAAAGCTGAGAATGAATAAATTCTGAGATGATGGGCTCCAGAGAAACAAACTGAAAAGAATCTTGAATTGCTCCGGATAGGTGAAAAAAATTCTCACAATCCAAAAACAACTATGAGATGATGGCCGAGAATGGGGCAAGATTTGAGAGAAACTCTTCTTCGAACTTCAAATTCTGAGAATTACGACGGGACACACCATGAAGAATTGTTGAAGCACTCCGTAATGAAGAAGAATGGAGAAGTTGAACCAACGATGAAAAGAATTTGAAAGATCTTGGAGAAAGGCACTTGACTGATGAAAATTCATTCTTACGTCAAAACTTCGAAAAGAATTTGAGGATAGCTCCAGACAAATAAGAAGAGTCGGGTAAGATCCTGGGAAAAGACCTGAGGGTTAGGGCCCACTCAAAAGAAACACCATTGAATGATTGCTTGAAAAGAAGATTGCACCGTTTGAATTAAACGTCTTGAATGAGATAACAACATTGAAATAAGTTGAACGGATCTTGAATGACAAGACGAGCCTTCTGAGATATCTTCGGCACTCCGAAACAAATGAATAGCGAGGAGTAGATGATTAAGAGGTGCACCGGTATGAGAAGGTATTGAAATGAGGAAAAAACATGATCAACAAAGCTTGTATTGGATCCTCCGGAGATGGAAAGAATGAAGAATGATGAACTAGTAGAACATCTTCTTGAGAACCACCGGGTAAGAATATTGACGGAAAAGAATGGAGAGACTTCACATGAATAAAAGGATACTTGATAAAGAAATCTTAGTCCTTGAAGAAAAAGGGTGGGTGGGCGGGAAAACAAAGGCAACTTGGGGACGGATGAAACAAACACCATTGAGACGAACTGATAATTGATATTGTGAATGTTGACAAGATTGGATCCATTTGAAGAGGAGCACACCGGTTGAAAAGAAATTGAAAATACAAACTCGATGATCGAGAAGGATTAGTATTCGCATCGGAGTATGAGAACACCATTTGGGGAAGGTATGGAATCAAACACTTGACATCGAAGCAACTCGAATACCACAACTCAAAACAAAACAAAGGATTGGCTTGCAAAATAAGCCGGAACAAACATATGGTAGAGATTTCGTCCGAAGTTTTCGTGGTGGGGCCTACACGGGCTCGATCGTACAACACCATCATGTACAAGGTAGTGCACATGACATACGAAGCGTCCCCGAGTCGGCATAGCCAAGGACTCTTTAAGACACAATGAGACCACTGTAAAACCAACCATGGATAGGCGGACCACTCGATGTCGAACCCCAATTTCATATCATACATCTGTCGGAAAGATATCCTAAGAGCTACTTGAATTCCCACTTATAAACTCCCGAAACTTTCCGGTTATGCAATCAAGTGTTGGGGATACAGGGGAAGTATAATATCTCACCCAAAACTAGCAAATCCTACATCCAGTTGTATCCATCCTTCAACACATAACCAAGAAACCTTCGGAAATCATTTACCTCAACCTTCGAAAAGCATCCGTTATACGAGTTATGACAATACTCCCGAACTCCCGCCCCAGTACTGGGTGGCGCCGAGGTTATCTCACCAACAACTGCATAAAAGAGATTTTCGATGTCGGCGAAACTAAACTCAGGTATTCCAGAACTGCAACGATAAAATTGTGACGACAACACCTCGAAGCTCAACTCCCCGGGACACTGCCACAACCCCTAAATGACAGGAGGCACCAAGAACAATGTTCTCGTCACAAAACCATCGGAACGATTCCAAGATACCCGCGTGATCCTAAATTTTTTTAGTGAAATTTGAGAAGAGAAGAGTCAAAACTCTACGTCAGGATGCCTCACCAGAGCGATGAAGGGACTGGGGAGTAAAAAGAATTCCTAACTCTACGATATATAATTCTTAAATGACTCAAAACTTTTTTCTAGACTCAACAACGTTAGCTAATTCGATCAAGCAGGGGGGCTCCTAAGGTCGGGGAAGGCTCTGATACCAACTTGTAACACCCTCGATGCGGCTATATCTCCCACGTGTCGAAGCACAACTTAGAGGCATAACCGCATTGAAAGCAATGTCGCAAGTGAGGTAATCTTCGCAAACAACCCATGTAATACAATAGGGGAAAAGATACATAGTTGGCTTACAATCGCCACTTCACACAAATACATGAATAAAGCATTACATCAACCAGATACAATCAAGGTCCGACTACGGAACCAAAATAAAAGAAGACTACCCCAAATGCTACACAGATCTCCGATCGTCCCGACTGGGCTCCACTATTGATCAACTAGAACGAAACAACACAAAGGACGAGATCTTCATCGAGCTCCTCCTGAGCTTGGTTGCGTCACCTGCTCGGCAACATCGGCACCTGCAAACTGGTTTTGGAAGTATCTGTGAGTCACGGGGACTCAGCAATCTCACACCCTCGCGATCAAGACTATTTAAGCTTATAGGAAGGGTAAAAGGTATAAGGTGGAGCTGCAGCAAGCGACTAGCATTTATGGTGGCTAACATACGCAAATGAGAGCGAGAAGAGAAGGCAAAAGCACGGTCGAACAACTATGATCAAGAAGTGATCCTAGAACAACCTACGTCAAGCATAACTCCAACACCGTGTTCACTTCCGGGACTCCGCCGGAAAGAGACCATCACGGTTACACACACGGTTGATCTATTTTAATTAAGATCAACTTCAGGTTTTCTACAACCGGATGTTAACAAATCCCCATCTGCCCATAACTGCGGGCACGGCTTTCGAAAGTTCAAATCCCTGCAGGGGTGTCCCAACTTAGCCCATCACAAGCTCTCACGGTCAACGAAGGATATTCCTTCTAGCGGGAAGACCCGATCAGGCTCGGAATCCCGGTTGCAAGACATTTCGACTGGTAAAACAAGACCAGCAAGACCGCCCGATGCGCCGACATCTTGATAGGAGCTGCACATATCTCGTTCTCAGGGCAACACCGGATGAGCGCTCCGTACAACTAAAACCAGCCCTCAAGTTTCCCTGAGGTGGCGCTGCAAAGGACTCTAGTTCGGACCAACACTTAGACAAGCACTAGCCGGGGGGGGTTAAAATAAAGATGACCCTCGGGATGCGCAACTCCTAAGGGAAAAAGGCTAGGTGGCGAATGGTAAAACCAAGGTTGGGCCTTGCTGGAGGAGTTTTATTCAAGGCGAACTGTCAAGGGGTTCCCATTATAATCCAACCACGTAAGGAACGCAAAATCCAGGAACATAACACCGATATGACGGAAACTAGGGCGGCAAGAGTGGAACAAAACACCAGGCATAAGGCCGAGCCTTCCACCCTTTACCAAGTATATAGATGCATTAATTAAATAAGAGATATTGTGATATCCCAACAAGTAAACATGTTCGGACAAGGAACAACATCTCCATGTTCCAACAAGGAACAAACTTCAATCTTCACCTGCAACTAGCAACGCTATAAGAGGGGCTGAGCAAAGCGGTAACATAGCCAAACAATGGTTTGCTAGGACAAGGTGGGTTAGAGGCTTGGTTCAACAATATGGGAGGCATGATAAGCAAGCGGTAGGTATCGTAGCATAGGCATAGCAAAAGAGCGAGAAACTAGCAAGCAAAGATAGAAGTGATTTCGAGGGTATGGTCATCTTGCCTGAAATCCCGCAAGGAAGAAGAACGTGTCCATGAAGAAGATAAACGGACGTAGTCGAACGGATCCTCACACACACGACGTTATCGGAACCAACCCGAATAAGCAACACCAGAAAGAAGCAAACGACATAGTAAACAACCAACACATCAACATGGCATGATGCACAATCGAGTATGATGCATGTCCGGTTTAATGAAGCATGGCATGGCAACGTGCACAAGCAATCCTACAAATTAAGTGGAGCTCAATATGCAACGGGATGCATATTGATGGAACACCACATTCGAGTTACTTAGTTCGATCTTGTTTATGTACCCAACAAGATTAAATGTTGTTAGCATGGCAAGAGGGTGAAGCAAAGTAAAACTACCTATCTAGTCAAGTTTAAATGAGGCCGGAAGCAACGAACAACAATTCCGGTAAATCCCCATATGCATATATTAGGTTTGGTGCTGTTCTGCCCTAAACCTTATTTTATAGTTGTTAAACATGCAAAGTGATGCCACCATGTTAAACTAGGCATTTTTCTACCCCATTTACATATAAAGTTTGTTAGGTTTGGAGCTACGGTTATTTAGTTATGAAATAAATCATTTTAGCAAGTTAATTAAGCAAGTTTATACAAACAACATCTTAAGCATTTTAAACATAGATGAAATTTGGATATTATTAAACTAGATGAAATTCTAAGAAAGTTTCATATTAAGTTTGTTTTAATTCGATGCACGGTTGTGAAGTTATTAAATGAATGAAGTATGAGGGTTTTCCTGCAAAACTGCAGTCTCAGGTTTAATTGCTAAAATCACAGACAAGGGAAAAAATAGATTGGGCCGACTCTATTCTTGGGCCAACAGAGAGGCGCTGGGGGGCAGCTCACCCCTTGGGCTTCGGCCCGATTGCTGGAGAGGCCAAGGTAGGCCGCAGAGGGGTGCTGGCGCGCTAGGCCTTGCATGACTGAAGAGAGCTGGTGCTGGGCCGTGGTCAACCCGCGATGACGCAGATTGGGCTGCGCTGCTCGTCTCGCTCAGGCAAAACAGGGGCGCGATGGCGGACCACCGGGAAGAGGCTGGCAGCGGGCGAAGGCGAGATGGTGGGGTCGGCAGGCGCGAGAAGTGGCGGGTCGGCGAGGCAACTGGCGACTGGGAGAGCTCGGCCACGAGGATCCATGGGGAGGTCTCTGTAGAACCACAAAGGAAGAGAGATAAAGTGAGCCAGAGAGCAGAGAGAAGACAGCGGGATTCAGAGGAGGACGAAGCCACCAAGTCTGCTCCAAGGTGCGGCGGCGCTGGAGACAGGGAACTTGCGGCGCGCGATCCAGGCGACGGGACAAAGGGGACGCGAGCAGCCTTGACGGCAGGGTGATGGCGTGGTGCTCAGGACCGGATGGCGCTCTTGGTTGGGGATGAGGAGGTCCTTGAAGCAGAGGCGCGGGCAGCCTGGAGGTCGAGGTCGGGCATAGCCGGCGCTCGACGGCGGCGGAAGGGCGGCTGCGCTCCGGTGGTGGTTGGTGCAAGGAGCAGCAGAGAGCTCGGGCGCGCTGGGATCTAGGAGACGGGGATGGTGGGCGAGGAGGTGGAGCTCGGGCTCCTGCGGGATTTGAGCGTCGGCGGTCATTGACTCGAGATGGGTCGATGGGATGGATGGATTGGATCTGGGTGTGGCTGATGGTTGGTGCAAGGGGAATGAGAGGATCCCGAGGTGGGAAAAGAGTGCGGCGACGGCTAGGAGGATCCCTAGAAATTAGGGATTTGGTCTGAAACTAGACTAGGGGTGGACTATATATATACATCATAGATTAGGTTAGGGGCTACCTCATCCCTACGATCGTAATCGGACGGTCGCGAATAAAATAGTTAGGGAGCCCAATTAACAAAACGGAGATGTTTTGTAGACGTTAGGGGATGATCTGGACACAACGGTGATGACTGCCCGGGTCGGGTCCGGGACAGATTTCGGACGCGCGCGGGAGGAGGTCCGCGGGCTGACGAGAGAGGTTAGGTAGGGCCTGGCGGTGAGAGGTAGTGCAGCAAAGGTCTGAGAAGAGAGAAGAGTAGAGGCCCGGCGACTGTTTCCGGAGACCGAAAACGTCCGACGATAGACCGACTATACTACCGCTATAGTTAATCGTTGGGGCGTCAAACGGACTTCAAATGCGATGAAACTTGACATGCGGTCTATCTACACTATAATAAGACCACACGTCAACTCTCATCCCATTCCGAGTACATTTCTCGGCCACTTATAAAATAATATTTCGGACATGCCACGGGTGCGTACAAGTGTGTCTGGACTCGGAACGGACAACAGAGAGAACTGGGGAAACCCGGACAGATCCAAGTTTTGAAAACATGATGATGCAATGCACATGATGACATGGCAAGATGCAACACGCAAGCAAATGACAAGGCAACAACAACGAAACACCGGAAGACACCTGGCGCAATGGTCTCGGGGCGTTATAGATTTGGATCCATATGTTTCATGCTATGGTTAGGTTTGCCTTAATACTTTTGTTGTAGTTGCGGATGCTTGCAATAGAGGTTAATCATAAGTGGGATGCTTGTCCAAGTAAGGACAGTACCCAAGCACCGGTCCACCCACATACCAAATTATCAAAGTACCGAACGCGAATCATATGAACGTGATGAAAACTAGCTTGACGATATTCCCATGTGTCCTCGGGAGCGCTTTTCTCTATATAAGAGTTTGTACAGGCTTGTCCTTTTCTACAAAAAGGATTGGGCCACCTTGCTACACTTTATTTACTGTTGTTACTTGTTGCTCGTTACAAATTATCCTATCACAAAACTATCTGTTACCACTTATTTCAGTACTTGCAAAAAATACCTTGTTGGAAACCGCTTATCATTTCCTTCTGCTCCTTGTTGGGTTCGACACTCTTACTTATCGAAAGGACTACGATAGATCCCCTATACTTGTGGGTCATCAAGACTCTTTTCTGGCGCAGTTGCCGGGGAGTGAAGCGTCTTTGGTAAGGAAAAATTTATATAGTGTGCTGAAATCTACTGTCACTTGTTACTATGGAAAGTAATCCTCTAAGGGGCTTGTTCGGGGTATCTTCACCCCGACCAGTAGAGCAAAGAGTTGCTCCTCAACCTACTGAACCTATTGAAAATGAAAATGTCTGCTTTGAAATTCCTTCGGGTATGATGGAAAAACTGCTAGCTAATCCTTTTGTAGGAGATGGAATAAAGCATCCTGATGAGCACCTTATATATGTGGATGAAGTTTGTGGATTATTTAAGCTTGCAGGTGTACCCGGAGATGTTGTTAAGAAGAAGGTCTTCCCTTTATCTTTGAAGGAAGACGCATTGACATGGTATATGCTATGTGATGATACGGGGTCATGGAACTACAAACGATTGAAATTGGAATTTCAGTAGAAGTTTTATCCTATGCATCTTGTTCATCGTGATCGCAATTATATATATATATATATATATATATATATATATATAAAATTTTTGGCCTCACGAAGGAGAAAGTATCACTCAAGCTTGGGGGAGGCTTAAATCAATGTTATATTCATGCCCCAATCATGAGCTCTCAAGAGAAATGATTATTCAAAATTTATATGCTCAACTTTCTGATAGCAATCGCACCATGCTCGATACTTCTTGTGCTGGCTCTTTTATGATGAAGACTATTGAATTCAAATGGGATTTATTGGAAAGAATTAAACGCAACTCTGAAGATTGGGACCTCGACGAAGGTAAGGAGTCAGGTATGACACCTAAGTTTGATTGTGTTAAATCTTTCATGGATACCGATGTTTTCCGTAAATTTAGCACTAAATATGGACTTGACTCTGAAATAGTAGCTTCTTTCTGTGAATCTTTTGCTACTTATGTTGATCTCCCCAAGGAGAAGTGGTTTAAATATCATCCTCCCATATAAGTAAAAGTAGCTGCACCTATTAAAGTTAAAGAAAAGACTATCACTTATAATGATCTTATTGTTCCTACTTCTTATGTTGAGAAACCACCTTTCCCTGTTAGGATAAAGGATCATGCTAAAGCTTCAACTGTGGTTCGTAAAAGCAATATTAAAACTTATACACCTTCTGAGCAAATTAAAGTTGAACCTGATATTGCTATTGTTAAAAATCTCTTGGCTGATAATATTGATGGGCATGTTATTTATTTCTGTGATGAAACTGCAAGAATTGCTAAACCTTGTGCTAAAGATAAACCTAGACCTATGGAAGGCATGCCTGTTATTTCTGTTAAAATAGGAAATCATTGTTATCATGGTTTATGTGATATGGGTGCCAGTGCTAGTGCAATACCTATTAGCCTATATAGAGAAATTATGCATGATATTGCACCTGTTGAGTTAGAAGATATTGATGCCACAATTAAACTTGCCAATAGAGATACTATTTCACCAATGGGAATTGTTAGAGATGTTGAAGTCTTGTGTGGGAAAACTAAATATCCTGCTGATTTTCTTATTCTTGGTTCCCCACAAGATAGCTTTTGTCCCATTATATTTGGTAGACCCTTCTTGAACACTGTTAATGCTAAGATAGATTGCAAAAAGGATGTTGTTACTATCGGTTTAGATGATATGTCTCATGAATTTAATTTCTCTAAATTTAGTAGACAACACCATGAAGAAGAATTACCTAGTAAGGATAAAATTGTTGGTCTTGCTTCTATTGCCGTACCTCCTAGTGATCCTTTAGAACAATATTTGCTTATGAATGAAAGAAGGGAAATAGATGAAGTATTCTTTAAACGGGAACCTATTCTGAAACACAATTTGCCTATTGAAATCCTAGGGGATCCTCCTCCACCCAAGGGTGATCCCGTGTTTGAGCTTGAACCGTTGCCCGATACTCTTAAATATGCTTATCTTGATGAGAAAAGGATATATCCTGTTATTATTAGTGCTAACCTTTCAGAGCATGAGGAAGAGAGATTATTGAAAACTCTGAAGAAACACCGTGCTGCTATTGGGTATACTCTTGATGATCTTAAGGGCATTAGTACCACTCTATGTCAACATAAAATAAATTTGGAAGATGATGCTAAACCAGTTCGTGATCATCAACGACGGCTAAATCCTAAAATGAAAGAAGTTGTAAGAAAGGAAATACTAAAGCTCCTTGAGGCAGGTATAATTTATCCCGTTGCTGATAGTCAATGGGTAAGCCCTGTCCATTATGTCCCTTAGAAGGGAGGTATTACTGTCGTTCCTAATGATAAAGATGAATTGATTCCTCAAAGAATTATTACAGGTTATATGATGGTAATTGATTTCCACAAATTAAATAAGGCCACTAAAAAGGACCACTACCCCTTACCTTTTATCGATCAAATGCTAGAAAGATTATCCAAACATACACATTTTTGCTTTCTAGATGGTTATTCTGATTTCTCCCAAATACCTGTGTCGGCCAAGGATCAATCAAAGACTACTTTTACTTGCCCTTTTGGTACTTTTGCTTATAGACGTATGCCTTTTGGTTTATGTATTACACCTGCTACCTTTGAAAGATGCATGATGGCTATATTCTCTGACTTTTGTGAAAAGATTTGTGAGGTTTTCATGGACGATCTCTTCGTCTATGGATCTTCTTTTGATGATTGCTTGAGCAACCTTGATCGAGTTTTGCAGAGATGTAAATAAACTAATCTTGTCTTGAATTGGGAAAAGTGCCACTTTATGGTTAATGAAGGTATTGTCTTGGGGCATAAAGTATCCGAAAGAGGTATTGAGGTTGATAAAGCCAAGGTTGATGCTATTGAGAAGATGCCATGTCCCAAGGACATCAAAGGTATAAGAAGTTTCCTTGGTCACGCCGGATTTTATAGGAGGTTCATTAAGGACTTCTCAAAAATTTCTCGGCCTCTGACTAATTTATTACAAAAAGATATACCCTTTGTTTTTGATGATGATTGTGTAGAAGCATTTGAAATACTTAAGAAAGCATTGATCTCTGCACCTATTGTTCAGCCACCTGATTGGAATTTACCCTTTGAAATTATGTGTGATGTTAGTGATTATGCTGTAGGTGCTGTTCTATGGCAAAGAGTTGATAAGAAATTAAACGTTATTCAATATGCTAGTAAAACCCTAGACAATGCCCAAAGAAATTATGCTACCACTGAAAAAGAATTCTTAGCAGTTGTATTTGCTTGTGATAAGTTTAGACCTTATATTGTTGATTCTAAAGTAACTATTCACACTAATCATGCTGCTATTAAATATCTTATGGAAAAGAAAGATGTTAAACCTAGACTTATTAGATGGGTTCTCTTGCTACAAGAATTTGACTTACATATTGTTGATAGAAAGGGAGCTGAGAACCCCGTTGCAGACAACTTGTCTAGGTTAGAAAATGTGCTTGATGACCCACTACCTATTGATGATAGCTTTCCCGATGAGCAATTAAATTCCATAAATGCTTCTCATACTGCTCCATGGTATGCTGATTATGCTAATTACATTGTTGCTAAGTTTATACCACCTAGTTTCACATACCAGCAAAAGAAAAAGTTCTATGATTTGAGGCATTACTTTTGGGATGACCCACATCTTAATAAAGAAGGAGTAGATGGTGTTATCAGACGTTGTGTACCTGAGCATGAACAAGAACAGATCCTACGCAAGTGTCACTCTGAAGCTTATGGAGGACACCATGTTGGAGATAGAACTGCACATAAGGTATTGCAATCTGGTTTTTATTGGCCTACTCTCTTCAAGGATGCCCGTAAGTTTGTCTTATCTTGTGATGAATGTCAAAGAATTGGTAATATTAGTAGACGTCAAGAAATGCCTATGAACTATTCACTCGTTATTGAACCATTTGATGTTTGGGGCTTTGACTATATGGGGCCTTTTCCTTCCTCTAATGGTTATACACATATTTTAGTTGCTGTTGATTATGTTACTAAGTGGGTAGAAGCTATTCCAACTAGTAGTGCTGATCATAACACTTCTATTAAAATGCTTAAAGAAGTTATTTTTCCAAGATTTGGAGTCCCTAGATATTTAATGACTGATGGTGGTTCACATTTTATTCATGGTGCTTTCCGTAAAATGCTTGCTAAGTAGATGCTAATCATAGAATTGCATCCCCTTATCACCCTCAGTCTAGTGGTCAAGTAGAATTGAGTAATAGAGAGCTCAAATTAATTTTGCAAAAGACTGTCAATAGGTCTAGAAAGAATTGGTCCAAGAAACTTGATCATGCATTATGGGCCTATAGAACTGCATATAAAAATCCTATGGGTATGTCTCCGTACAAAATGGTTTATGGAAAAGCATGTCACTTACCTCTCGAACTAGAACACAAGGCATATTGGGCTATTAAAGAGCTCAATTATGATTTTAAACTTGCCGGTGAGAAGATGTTATTTGATATTAGCTCACTCGATGAATGGAGAACCCAAGCCTATGAGAATGCCAAATTATTTAAAGACAAAGTTAAAAGATGGCATGACAAAAGGATACAAAAGCGTGAGTTTAATGTAGGTGACCATGTATTGCTATACAACTCTTGTTTAAGACTTTTTGCAGGAAAACTTCTCTCTAAATGGGAAGGTCCTTACGTCATCGAGGAGGCCTATCGTTCCAGTTCCATAAAAATCAACAACTTCGATGGCACAAATCCGAAGGTGGTGAATGGTCAAAGAATCAAACATTATATCTCAGGTAATCCCATAAATGTTGAAACCAATGTTATTGAAACCAGAACCACGGAGGAATACATAAGGGACACTTTCCGGAACGTTTCAGACTCCGAAAAGGAATAGGTATGTGGTACGGTAAGTAAACTGACTCCAAAACAGTTTTTAAGGCAATATTTCTCCGTTTTGGAATATTTAGAAAAATAAGAAGCAGTCTGGGAAGGACACGAGGGCTCCACGAGGGTGGAGGGCGCGCCCTACCCTACTGGGCGCGCCCCCTACCTCGTGGGCACCTGGTGCGCTTTCCAGACTCTGTTTTCTTACACAACACGTATTTTGGTCGGTAAAAATTCATTATATAACCTCCCGAAGGTTTTGATCACCGTATCATGCAAATATCTCTTGTCTTTGTTTTGAGCTGTCCTGCCGCAGACAGAGCAACATGTCGTCCCAGGATTCGGAAGGAGAAAGCTATGTGGCTGATTACCTTGCAGATCTTAAGGTCTATGGGGATGTGGAGCATTGTGGTTGGACTACGGAAGAAGAGGACTATGAACCCAAGGGAAAGGAGGAGACGAGCTCAGATGGAGATGAAGTCCCACTACCTCAACCTAGGGACATGCATGTGGAGTTCAAAAAGCCAGACCTCCCGGATGGAGTAAAGAAACCTAAGATCAAGTTTATCCCTTTTCGCCTCTTGCAGGAAAACAAGCAGGAACTATGCAAAAAGATACTGGGCCTGGAACAGGAGATCGAGGACCTAAGGGACCAAAATTCTGTCCTCAAGCGCAAATTAAGGAAGAAGCCTACGCCATCAACAAAACCATCACCTTCTCCACCAACAAAGAAGAATTGAGAATCGGGTATGGGCACTCCCCTTGGCAACTGCCAAGCTTGGGGGAGTGCCCCGATATCGTATCACCATCACTTTTATCTTTACCGTTTTTCTTAGTTCGATCCTTTTGTCAATATCTTGATCTAGTAGAATAAAGTTTTAGTATGAACTAGTTGTGAGTTTTGCTTTATGATACTTCTATGCAATCGAGTCCGTGAGCTATATATAATAAAGATTAGTGTTGAGTCAAGGGCTTGATTATTTTGCCATGATCCTAAGTGAATAAAAGAAAAGAGAAAGAATAAAAAAGGAAATGAAGAGATCATATGGATCTTATGGAGAGTAATGAGCTCACATAGAAAAAGCATGATGAATAAAAGTTGTTGAGAGTTGACAAACATAGTTTTGGTCATCGTTGCAATTAATAGGAAGTAATAAAGAAAGAGAGGTCTTCACATATAAATATACTATCTTGGACATCTTTTATGATTGTGAGCACTCATTAAAATATGACATGCTAAAGAGTTGACGTTGGACAAGGAAGACAACGTAATGGGTTATGTTTTCTTACATCTGAGATAAATTATATTGTCATGGATCATTCAACATGGCTGAGTTTGCCTTTCCCCCTCATGCTAGCCAAACTCATCGCACCAAGTAGAGATACTACTTGTGCTTCCAAATACCCTTAAACCAGTTTTGCCATGAGAGTGCACCATACCTACCTGGATTGAGTAAGATCCTCCAAGTAAGTTGTCATCGGTGAAAGCAATAAAAATTGCTCTCTAAATATCTATGACTTATTAGTGTAGGAGAAAATAAGCTTTATACGATCGTGTGATATGGAAGAAATAAAAGCGACAAACTGCATAATAAAGGTCCATATCACAAGTGGCAATATAAAGTGACGTTCTTTCACATTAAGATTTTGTGCATCCAACCATAAAAGCGCATGACAACCTCTGCTTCCCTCTGCGAAGGGCCTATCTTTTACTTTTATCTCCTACCTTGCATAAGAGTCATGGTGATCTTCACCCTTCCTTTCTACATTTTATCCTTTGGCAAGCACAGTATGTTGGAAAGATCATGGTATATATGGCTAATTGGATGTGAGTTTTCATGAACTATTATTGTTGACATTACCCTTGAGGTAAAACATTGGGAGGCAAAACTATAAGCCCCTATCTTTCTCTGTGTCCGATTAAAACTTCATACCCATAATTATTGCGTGAGTGTCAGCAATTGTGAAAGACTATATGATAGTTGAGTATGTGGACTTGCTGAAAAGCTTATATATTGACTCTTTCCTATGTTATGATAAATTGCAATTGCTCCAATGACTGAGATTATAGTTTGTTAGTTTTCAATGAAGTTTACGATTCATACTTGAAATTGTGATTGAATTATTACTCTAGCATAAGATATCATATGACAAGAATTATATAAGTTGTTGTTCTAAGAATGATCATGATGCCCTCATGTCCGTATTTTATTTTTATCGACACCTCTATCTCTAAACATGTGGACATATTTTTTGATTTTGGCTTTCGCTTGAGGACAAGCGAGGTCTAAGCTTGTGGGAGTTGATACATCCATTTTGCATCATGCTTTTATATCGATATTTATTGCATTATGGGCTGTTATTACACATTATGTCACAATACTTATGCCTATTCTCTCTTATTTTACAAGGTTTACATAAAGAGGGAGAATGCTGGCAGCTGGGATTCTGGGCTGGAAAAGGAGCAAATATTAGAGACCTATTTTGCACAGCTCCAAAAGTCCTGAAACTTCACGGAAGACATTTTCAGAATATATAAAAAAATACTGAGTGCAAGAAGTCCACCAGGGGGCCACACCCTGCCCACGAGGGTGGGCCTCGTGGGCCCCTTGGTGGCCCTCCGGTGGCCATCTTCTGCTATATGAAGTCTTTCGATGAGGAAAAAATTAGAAGCCATCTTCTCGGACAAAACTCTGCTGCCACGAGGCGGAACCTTGGCGGAACCAATCTAGGGCTCTGGCGGAGCTGTTTTGTTGGGGAAACTTCCCTCAGGGAGGGGGAAATCATCGCCATCGTCATCCCCAGCACTCCTCTCATCGGGAGAGGGTAATCTCCATCAACATCTTCACCAGCACCATCTCCTCTCAAAACCCTAGTTCATCTGTTGTATCCAATTCTTGTCTCCAAGTCCGGGATTGGTACTAGTAGGTTGCTAGTAGTGTTAATTACTCCTTGTAGTTGATGCTAGTTTGTTTATTTGGTGGAAGATCATATGTTCAGATCCTATATGCATATTAATACCCCTCTGATTATGAACATGATTATGCTTAGTGAGTAGTTACGTTTGTTCCTGAGGACATGGGAGAAGTCTTGCTATTAGTAGTCATGTGAATTTGGTATTCGTTTGATATTTTGATGAGATGTATGTTGTCTCTCCTCTAATGGTGTTATGTGAACGTCGACTACATAACACTTCACCATTATTTGGGCCTAGAGGAAGGCATTGGGAAGTAATAAGTAGATGATGGGTTGCTAGAGTGACAGAAGCTTAAACCCTAGTTTATGCGTTGCTTCGTAAGGGGCTGATTTGGATCCATATGTTTCATGCTATGGTTAGGTTTACCTTAATACTTTTGTTTCAGTTGCGGATGCTTGCAATAGAGGTTAAACATAAGTGGGATGCTTGTCCAAGTAAGGACAGTACCCAAGCACCGGTCCACCCACATATCAAATTATCAAAGTACCGAACGCGAATCATATGAACGTGATGAAAACTAGCTTGACGATATTCCCATGTGTCCTCGGGAGCACTTTTATCTATATAAGAGTTTGTCCAGGCTTGTCCTTCGCTACAAAAAGGATTGGGCCACCTTGCTGCACTTTATTTACTTTTGTTACTTGTTGCTCGTTACAAATTATCCTATCATAAAACTATCTGTTACCACTTATTTCAGTACTTGCAGAGAATACCTTGCTGGAAACCGCTTATCATTTCCTTCTGCTCCTCATTGGGTTCGACACTCTTACCTATCGAAAGGACTATGATAGATCCCCTATACTTGTGGGTCATCAGGGTGGCGTCGCGCCGGCGCCGCCCTGTGCCCCCCTCGAAGCTCCCAAATGCGCCGCGGCCGAAGAAGGGCAAGACATCTGCAAAGAAGAACAAGGCGGCAGACGGCTCCGACACCTCGAAGGCGAGGAGAAAGAAACTTGCAGGGCGTGTTGAGGGAGTCCTGGATTAGGGGGTCCCCGGACAACCGGACTATATCATTTTGCCGGACTGTTGGGCTATGAAGATACAAGATTCAAGACTTCGTCCCATGTCCGGGTGGGACTCTCCTTTTGCATGGAAGGCAAGCTTGGCAATTCGGATGTGTAGATCTCCTCCCTTGTAACCGACTCTGCGTAACCCTAGATCCCTCTGGTGTCTATATAAACCGGAGGGTTTAGTCCGTAGGACGAGAACAATCATAATCATAGGCTAGCTTCTAGGGTTTAGCCTCTACGATATCGTGGTAGATCAACTCTTGTAATACTCATATCATCAAGATCAATCAAGCAGGAAGTAGGGTATTACCTCCATCGAGAGGGCCCGAACCTGGGTAAACATTGTGTCCCCCGCCTCTTGTTACCATCCACCTTAGATGCACAGTTCGGGACCCCCTACCCGAGATCCACCGGTTTTGACACCGACATTGGTGCTTTCATTGAGAGTTCCACTGTGTCGTCACCATAACGCTTGATGGCTCCTTCGATCATCGACAACGATGCGATCCAGGGTGAGGTTTTTCTCCCCGGACAGATCTTCGTGTTCGGTGGCTTCACACTATGGGCCAACTCGCTTGGCCATCTGGAGCATATCGAGAGCTACACCCCTGGCCGTCAGGTCAGGTTTGGAAACTTAAACTATACTGCCAACATCCACGGAGACTTGATCTTTGATGGATTCGAGCCCGTGTTAGGTGCGTCGCACAGTCACGACGAGCATGACTTAGCTCTGCCGCCGGACAGTGTTCGGGAGATCACCCCTGTGGCAACTCCGGCCCTCGATCCGAAGCAGATCGCGCCGTCCGAGGACGGGTGGATGGACCCTCCATGGAGGCCGCACACTCAGCAACGATAGAGCCGAATACTGACTTCACCTCCTACGAGACCTGTGTTGCCGGATCCTTGGATTCGTGCCCAGCCACGGGCTCCGAACCGCCTGCGTCCGTGCCTATCGAATCTGATTGGGCGTCGATCATGGAGTTTTCCTCCGCGGATATCTTTCAACACTCGCCCTTGGGCGATGTGCTAAATTCATTAAGGTCTCTCTCCTTGTCAGGAGGCCCTTGGCCAAACTGTGTCCGGCTTGAGTGGGAAGCGGACGACGAACAAATTCGTCCCCCACCCACCACCCACTTAATAGCCACTGTCGACGACTTATCCGACATGCTCGACTTCAGCTTCGAAGACATCGACGGTATGGACGACGATGCAAGTGAAGAACAGGAACCACCGCCCACAGGGCGCTGGACTGCCACCTCACCATATGATATATACATGGTGGACACCCCCAAAGAAATCGATGGCAATAAGGCAACGGAGGATAATCCCCTCGAGAAGCAATCTAAGCACCGGCGTCATCAGCGCCACTCTAAGCCTCGCCATAGCAAAAGCAACAATACCGGCACAAGAGACAATAACACTGCGGATAGTGCCGAAGACAAAGACAATCCCCTCTAGCCAGGCTTCGAGTAGGAGGATGGGCAGGCTAGCCCTAAGAAACAGGCGAAAGATGGAGAATCAGAAGATGACACTTACATGTCCCTCTCCGAAGACGAGGTGAGCCTTGGCGACAAAGAATTTATCGTGCCTAAGGATCCCGTCGAGCAGGAGCGCTTCAAGCGCCGGCTTATAGCAACAGCAAAAAGCCTGAATAAAAAGCAGCAGCAGCTTCAGGCTGACCAAGATTTGCTAACGGATAGATGGACCGCAGTCCTGTCAGCCAAGGAATACAAACTCGAGCGCCCAACCAACAGTTACCCAAAATGCAGGTTGCTACCCCAACTCGAGGAGGAAGCATTAAAGCCTACGCTCCCAGCGTATGATGCGGCTGACCGACCACCTCGTGGCCGAGACAAAGTGGCATATCAGGTCAAAGTCCAGCCCGCACCCCGTTGCTAGTTAAACAAAAATACCAAGGCCCGGAGTAACACGTCGGACCTGCGAGAGGTATTGGGAAACAAATCAGGACATAAAAGATCGGTCTACGGATCTTGGGGGCGCGCCCCAACGCGTGACAACAACCGTCACGCCAGATATACTAAAAGCAAATCCGGCCAGGCCGAACACAGCAGACAAGACTCGTATGTACTGCGTTGTGATATAGCCCGGCACAAAGGCGCCGCACATCCCCTATGCTTCACTGATGAAGTAATGGATCGTCAATTCCCAGAAGGGTTTAAACCCATGAACATTGAATCATATGACGGCACTACAGACCCCGCGGTATGGATAGAGGATTTCTTCCTCCACATTCACATGACCCGCGGGGATGATCTACACGCCATCAAGTATCTCCCGCTAAAACTCAAGGCGCCAGCTCGTCATTGGCTGAATAGCTTGTCGGCAAACTCCATCGGAAGTTGGGAGAACCTGGCAGACGCATTCCTGGACAATGATGTCTACTACACAACCTTCTTCTTATAGACGTTGTTGGGCCTCCAAGTGCAGAGGTTTGTAGGAGAGTAGCAAATTTCCCTCAAGTGGATGACCTAAGGTTTATCAATCCGTGGGAGGCGTAGGATGAAGATGGTCTCTCTCAAACAACACTGCAAATAAATAACAGAGAGTCTCTTGTGTCCCCAACACATCCAATACAATGGTAAATTGTATAGGTGCACTAGTTCGACGAAGAGATGCTGATACAAGTGCAATATGGATGGTAGATAATGGTTTTTGTAATCTGAAAATATAAAAACAGCAAGGTAACTAATGATAAAAGTGAGCGTAAACGGTATTGCAATGCGTTGAAACAAGGCCTAGGGTTCATACTTTCACTAGTGCAAGTTCTCTCAACAATAATAACATAATTGGATCATATAACTATCCCTCAACATGCAACAAAGAGTCACTCCAAAGTCACTAATAGCGGAGAACAAATAAAGAGATTATGGCAGGGTACAAAATCACCTCAAAGTTATTCTTTCCGGTCAAGCTGTTGGGCTATTCCTATAAGTGTCACAAACAGCCCTGGAGTTCATAGTAAAATAACACCATAAGACGCAAATCAACCAAAACCCTAATGTCACCTAGATACTCCAATGTCACCTCAAGTATCCGTGGGTATGATTATACGATATGCATCACACAATCTCAGATTCATCTATTCAAACCAACACAAAGTACTTCAAAGAGTGCCCCAAAGTTTCTACCGGAGAGTCAAGATGAAAATGTGTGCCAACCCCTATGCATAGGTTCATGGGCGGAACCCGCAAGTTGATCACCAAAATATACATCAAGTGGATCAATAGAATACCCCATTGTCACCACGGGTATCTCACGCAAGACATACATCAAGTGTTCTCAAATCCTTAAAGACTCAATTCGATAAGATAACTTCAAAGGGAAAACTCAATCCATTACAAGAGAGTAGAGGGGGAGAAAAATCATAACATCCAACTATAATAGTAAATCTCGCGATACATCAAGATCGTATCACCTCAAGAACACGAGAGAGAGAGATCAAACACATAGCTACTGGTACATACCCTCAGCCCCGAGGGAAAACTACTCCCTCCTCGTCATGGAGAGTGCCGGGATGATGAAGATGGCCACCGGAGACGGATTCCCCCCTCCGGTAGGGTGCCGTAACGGGTCTAGATTGATTTTCGGTGGCTACGGAGGCTTCTGGCGGCAGAACTCCCGATCTATTGTGCTCCTCGAAGTTTTTAGGGTATATGGGTATATATGGGAGGAAGAAGTACGTCGGTGGACCTCCGGGCTGTCCACGAGGTAGGGGGGTGGGCGCGCCCCCACCCTCGTGGGAAGCCCGGGACTCTCCTGGTCCAACTCCAATACTCCGTGGGCTTCTTATGGTCCAAAAATAAGTTCCATGAAGTTTCAGGTCAATTGGACTCCGTTTGATTTTCCTTTTCCGCGATACTCTAAAATAAGGAAAAAACAGAAACTCGCACTGGGCTCTAGGTTAATAGGTTAGTCCCAAAAATCATATAAAATAACATATAAATGCATATAAAGCATCCAAGGATGATAATATAATAGCATGGAATAAACAAAAATTATAGATACATTGGAGACATATCAAGCATCCCCAAGCTTAATTCCTGCTCGTCCTCGAGTAGGTAAATGATAAAAACAGAATTTTTGATGTGGAATGCTACCTAACATATTTATCCATGTAATCTTCTTTATTGTGGCAAGAATATCCAGATCCATAAGATTCAAGACAAAAGTTTAATATTGACATGAAAACAATAATACTTCAAGCATACTAACAAAGCAATCATGTCTTCTCAAAATAACATGGTCAAAGAAAGTTATCCCTACAAAATCATATAGTCTGGCTATGCTCTATCTTCACCACACAAAATATTTAAATCATGCACAACCCCAATGACAAGCCAAGCAATTGTTTCATACTTTTGATGTTCTCAAACTTTTTCAATCTTCACGCAATATATGAGCTTGAGCCATGGACATAGCACTATATGTGGAATAGAATGGTGGTTGTGGAGAAGACAAAAAGGGAGAAGATAGTCTCACATCAACTAGGTGTATCAACGGGCTATAGAGATGCCCATTAATAGATATCAATGTGAGTGGGTAGGGATTGCCATGCAACGGATGCACTAGAGCTATAAGTGTATGAAAGCTAAAAAAGAAACTAAGTGGGTGTGCATCCAACTCGCTTGCTCACGAAGACCTAGGGCATTTTGAGGAAGCCCATCATTTGAGTATACAAGCCAAGTTCTATAATGAAAAGACTCCCACTAGTATATGAAAGTGACAACATAGGAGATTCTCTATCATGAAGATCATGGTGCTACTTTGAAGCACAAGTGTGGTAAAAGGATAGTAGCATTGCCCCTTCTCTCTTTTTCTCTAATTTTTTATTTTTATTTTATTTTACTTTTTATTTGGGTCTTTTCTCTCTTTTTTATGGCCTCCTTTTTTCTCTTTTTTTATTTTTCGTCCGGAGTCTCATCCCGACTTGTGGGGGAATCATAGTCTCCATCATCCTTTCCTCACTGGGACAATGCTCTAATAGTGATGATCATCACACTTTTATTTACTTACAACTCAAGAATTACAACTCGATACTTAGAACAAGATATGACTCTATATGAATGCCTCCGGCGGTGTACCAGGATGTGCGATGACTCATGAGTGACATGTATGAAAGAATTATGAATAGTGGCTTTGCCACAAATACGATGTCAACTACATGATCATGCAAAGCAATATGACAATGATGAAGCGTGTCATAATAACGGGACGGTGGAAAGTTGCATGGCAATATATCTCGGAATGGCTATGGAAATGCCATAATAGGTAGGTATGGTGGTTGTTTTGAGGAAGATATATGGTGGTTTATGGTACCGGTGAAAGTTGCACGGTACTAGAGAGGCTAGCAATGGTGGAAGGGTGAGAGTGCGTATAATCCATGGACTCAACATTAGTCATAAAGAATTCACATACTTATTGCAAAAATCTATTAGTTATAGAAACAAAGTACTACGCGCATGATCCTAGGGGGATATATTGGTAGGAAAAGACCATCGCTCATCACCGACCGCCACTCATAAGGAAGACAATCAATAAATAAATCATGCTCCGACTTCATCACATAACAGTTCACCATACGTGCATGCTACGAGAATCATAAACTTTAACACAAGTATCTCTCAAATTCACAACTACTCACTAGCATGACTCTAATATTACCATCCTCATATCTCAAAACAATCATCAAGTATCAAACTTCTCATAGTATTCAATGCACTTTATATGAAAGTTTTTATTATATCCCTCTTGGATGCCCATCATATTAGGACTAAATTCATCACCAAAGCAAATTACCATGCTGTTTAGGACTCTCAAATTAATATAAGTGAAGCATGAGAGGTCAATTATTTCTATAGAATAAAACCACCATCGTGCTCTAAAAGATATAAGTGAAACACTAGGGCAAATGAAAAACTACTCCGAAAGATGTAAGTGAAGATCAATGAGTAGTCGAATAATTATGCAACTATGTGAAGACTCTCTAACATTTAAGAATTTCAGATCTTGATACTTTATTCAAACAGAAAGAAAAACAAAATAAAATAAATTTACGCTCCAAGCAAAACACATATCATGTGGTGAATAAAAATATAGCTCCAAGTAAAGTTACCGATGAACGAAGACGAAAGAGGGGATGCCTTCCGGGGCATCCCCAAGCTTAGGCTTTTGGTTATCCTTGAATATTACCTTGGTGTGCCTTGGGCATCCCCAATCTCAGGCTCTTGCCACTCATTATTCCATAGTCCATTGAATCTTTACCCAAAACTTGAAAACTTCACAACACAAAACTTAACAGAAAACTCGTAAGCTCCGTTTGTATAAGAAAATAAATCACCACTTAGGTACTGGAATGAACTCATTCTTTATTTATATTGGTGTTAAATCTACTGTATTCCAACTTCTCTATGGTTTATAAACTATTTTACTAGCCATAGATTCATCAAAATAAGAAAACAACACACGAGAAACAGAATCTGACAAAAACAGAACAGTCTGTAGTAATCTGTAGCTAACGCAAACTTCTGTAACCCCAAAAATTCCAAAATAAATTTCTGGACGTGAGGAATTTACATATTAATCTTATGAAAAAATAATTAACTAAATATCACTAACCAAATAAAAATGGCAGCAATTCTCGTGAGCGCTAAAGTTTCTGTTTTTTACAGCAAGATCAACAAGACTTTCCCAAGTCTTCCCAACGGTTCTACTTGGCACAAACACTAAATAAAACATATAAACTCAATCATAACAGAGGCTAGATAAATTATTTATTACTAAACATGAGAAAAAAGCAAGGGACAAAAATAAAATTGGGTTGCCTCCCAACAAGCGCTATCGTTTAATGCCCCTAGCTAGGCATGATGATTTCAATGATGCTCACATAAAAGATAAGAATTGTAACATAAAGAGAGCATCATGAAGAATATGACTAGAACATTTAGGTATAACCCACTTACTATGCTTAGGGATTTTGTGAGCAAACAACTTGTGAGAACAAGAATCAACTTGCATAGGACGGTAAAACAAGCATAACTTCAAGATTTTAAGCATGTAGAGAGGAAACTTGATATTATTGCAATTCTTACAAGCATATGTTCCTCCCTCATAATAATTTTCAGTAGCATCATGAATGAATTCAACAATATAACTATCACATAAAGCATTCTTTTCATGATCTACATGCATAGAAATTTTACTACTCTCCACATAAACAAATTTCTTCTCATGAATAGTAGTGAGAGCAAGCTCAACAAAATAACTATCATGTGAGGCATAATCCAATTGAAAGTTAAAATCATGATGACAAGTTTCATGGATATCATTATTCTTTATATCAAACAAGTCATCACAATAATCATCATAGATAGCAACTTTGTTCTCATAATCAATTGGAACCTCTTCCGAAATAGTGGATTCACACTAAATAAAGTCATGACCTCTCCAAATCCACTTTAATCAATATAATCATCATAAATAGGAGGCATGCTTTCATCATAATAAATTTTCTCATCAAAGCTTGGGGGTCAAAAAATATCATCTTCATCAAACATAGCTTCCCCAAGCTTGTGGCTTTGCATATTATTAGCATCATGGATATTCAAGGAATTCATACTAACAACATTGCACTCATGCTCATCATTAAAATATTTAGTGCCAAACATTTTAATGCATTCTTCTTCTAACACTTTGGCACAATTTTCCTTTCCATCGTACTCACGAAAGATATTAAAAAGATGAAGCGTATGAGGCTGACTCAATTCCATTTTTTTGTAGTTTTCTTTTATAAACTAAACTAGTGCTAAAACAAGAAACAAAAAGATTCGGTTGCAAGATCTAAGGATATACCTTCAAGCAATCACCTCCCCGGCAACGATGCCAAAAAAGAGCTTGATATCTACTACACAACCTTCTTCTTGTAGACGTTCTTGGGCCCCCAAGTGCAGAGGTTTGTAGGACAGTAGCAAATTTTTCTCAAGTGGATGGCCTAAGGTTTATCAATCCGTGGGAGGCGTAGGATGAAGATGGTCTCTCTCAAACAACCCTGCAACCAAATACAGAGAGTCTCTTGTGTCCCCAACACACCCAATACAATGGTAAATTGTATAGGTGCACTAGTTCGGCGAAGAGATGCTGATACAAGTGCGATATGGATGGTAGATAATGGTTTTTGTAATCTGAAAATATAAAAAAAGCAAAGTAACTAATGATAAAAGTGAGCGTAAACGGTATTGCAATGCGTTGAAACAAGGCCTAGGGTTCATACTTTCACTAGTGCAAGTTCTCTCAATAATAATAACATAATTGGATCATATAACTATCCCTCAACATGCAACAAAGAGTCACTCCAAAGTCACTAATAGTGGAGAACAAACAAAGAGATTATGGTAGGGTACGAAACCACCTCAAAGTTATTCTTTTCGATCAATCCGTTGGGCTATTCCTATAAGTGTCACAAACAGCCCTAGAGTTCGTAGTAAAATAACACCTTAAGACGCAAATCAACCAAAACCCTAATGTCACCTAGATACTCCAATGTCACCTCAAGTATCCGTGGGTGTGGGAGTCCTAGATTAGGGGGTCTCCGGACAGCTGGACTATCTCCATTGGCCGGACTGTTAGACTATGAAGATACAAGATTGAAGACTTCGTCTCGTGTCCGGATGGGACTCTACTTGGTGTGGAAGGCAAGCTAGGCAATACGTATATGGATATCTCCTCCTTTGTAACTGACCTTGTGTAACCCTAACCCTCTCCGGTGTCTATATAAACCGGACGGTTTTAGTCCGTAGGACAACAATCACAACATACAAACATACCATAGGCTAGCTTCTAGGGTTTAGCCTGTCTGATCTCGTGGTAGATCTACTCCTGTAACACCCATATCTTCAATATTAATCAAGCAGGACATAGGGTTTTACCTCCATCGAGAGGGCCCGAACCTGGGTAAAACTTCGGGTCCCTTGCCTCCTGTTACCATCCGGTCTAGACGCACAGTTCGGGACCCCCTACCCGAGATCCACCGGTTTTGACACCGACATTGGTGCTTTCATTGAGAGTTCCTCTGTGTCGTCGCCGTTAGGCTTGATGGCTCCTACTATCATCGGTAGCGATGCGGTCCAGGGTGAGACTTTTCTCCCCGGACAGTTCTTTGTATTTGGCGGCTTTGCACTGCGGGCTACTTCGCTTGGCCATCTGGAGCAGATTGAAAGCTAGGCCCCTGGCCATCAGGTTGGTTTTGGAAGTTTGAACTACACGGCGGACATCCGCGGAGACTTGATCTTCGACAGATTCGAGCCACAGCCGGGCGCGCCGCACTGTCTCGATGGGCGTGACCTAGCTCTGCCACCGGACGGTACTCCAGAGGCCGCGCCCACACCAGCTCCGACCCTTAGCTTGGAGCCAACTGCGCCAATCGAGGACGGGTGGCTAGACACCGCCTCAGGGGCTGCAGTCTCGACGGCGATCGAGCCAAACACCAGCATAATCCTCTGTGCAACCCGTGACTCCAAGGTGCCGGACTCTCTTCCGGACCCCGAACCATCCACGCCGCTGCCAATCGAATCCGAGTGGGCGCCGATCATGGAATTCACTGTCGCGGATATCTTTCAGCACTCGCCCTTCGGTGACATTCTGAATTCACTAAGGTCTCTCTCTTTGTCAGGAGAGCCCTGGCTGAATTATGGCCAATAGGATTGGGATGCGGACGACGAAGAAATTCGATGCCCACCCACCACCCACTTTGTAGCCACTATCGAGGATTTAACTGACATGCTCGACCTCGACTCTGCAGACATCGACAGTATGGACAACGATGTGGGAGGCGAAGATGAACCACCGCCCACAGGGCGCCAGATGTCCACTTCATCATATGACGTATACATGGTGGACACACCAAAAGAAAACGACGACGAGGAACGGAAGGACGCGCCAAAGGCTTGTCCCCTCGAGAAGCAGTTAAAGCGGCAGCGCAAGCGCCGCCCCAAATCCCGCCTCGCCAGAAATAACGACCACACAGACCCAGCGTTGGAGCCGGGCGAATCACTGCGGGACCACGGCAATACGGAAAATCAAACCGAACAAAACAATTCTGTCAAAGATAATAGTCCGGACGACATAACGCCGGACAGGCACCCGGAGCAGCAGAATGCCCGTCAAAGGCTTGTTGCCACCGCAAGGAGCCTAAAAAAGCAGAAGCAAAGGCTCAAGGCTGCGCAGGACACACTCCAAATCAGATGGATTAAAGTACCCAACACAGCAGTGAAGTACGGCGACAATCGCCCCACAAAGAGCTACCCAAAGCGGAAATTGCTACCTGAATTCGATGAGGAGGCCTTAGACCCCTCACAACCAAAAATCAAAACGGCCACCTGGTCGGATAAGACCTCACGGCCAACATCAAGCGGCAAACAACGCCACCCACAAGTCAATACGCGACCCACGTGAGGGCTCGCACCAAAAGGACGGCGCAACCAGATCCATCTATGGACCACGCAAGCGCGCCCCAGCTTACAATGTAACACAACAAACATCCAAACAACGCGGTACACCCAGATACAGGGGTGCAACACACCCCCTATGTTTCACCAATGAGGTGATGGACCATGAATTTCCAGATGGATTCAAACCCGTGAACATAGAGGCATACGACGGAACAACAGACCCTGGGGGTCTGGATTGAGGACTATATCCTCCATATACATATGGCTCGAGGAGATGATCTCCACGCCATCAAGTACTTACCCCTCAAGCTCAAAGGGCCAGCCCGCCACTGGCTTAAAGGCCTCCCCAAAAACTCCATTAGAAGTTGGGAAGAGCTTGAAGACGCTTTTCGGGCAAATTTCCAAGGAACTTATGTCCGGCCTTCGGTCGCGGATGATTTAAGCCATATAACTCAACAGCCCGGAGAGTCAGCCCGAAAACTTTGGAACATGTTTCTTACTAAAAAGAACCAAATTGTCGACTGTCCGGATGCCGAAGCATTGGCAGCTTTTAAACATAGCGTTCGTGACGAATGGCTCGCCAGACACCTCGGCCAAGAAAAGCCGAGAACGATGGCAGCATTAACAAGCCTCATGACCCGCTTTTGCGCGGGTGAGGACAGCTGGCTAGCCAGATGCAGCACCAGCGACCCCAGTACATCCGAAGTTAGAGATGGAAACGGGAAATCACGGTGCAACAGCAATAACAAACGCGGGAACAAAGGAGACAGCATGAAGAGCACGGCAGTAAACGCCGGATTCAAAAGCTCTCGGCCAGGTCAGAAGCCGCCCTCTAAAGGTGCTAGAGACGAACTGTCCAGCCTGAATAAAATTCTGGACCAAATATGTCAGGTCCATAGCACCCCTGGCAAACCAGCCAATCATACCCACAGAGAATGTTGGGTCTTCAAGCAGTCCAGCAAGCTCAACGCCGTACGCAAGGGGGAGGATACACCAAGCGAAGATGAGAATGAGCCTCTCAAGGGAGACACTGGGGAACAAAAGAAATTCCCACCAGAAGTCAAAACAGTAAACGTGCTACACGTGATCAATGGAAAAAACAAAACGGCACTCCCAGAAAAATACGCCCGAAGGCCTATCACCGCGGAGTCCTGCCACTGGTCGTCTCAACTGATCACTTTCGACCATCGTGATTACTCAGCAAGTATCCGGCGTGCAGGATGGCTGCCCTGGTATTAGACCCAATAATTGACGGATACCGCCTGGCACGAGTCCTGATGGACGGTGGCAGTAGTCTAAACCTGATATACCAGGATACAATCCGCGAAATGGGGATAGACCCAACAAAAATTCGCCATAGCAATATTACCTTTAAAGGAGTAACGCCAGGCCCAGGGGCTCATTGCACGAGCTCCCTGCTACTAAACGTTATATTCAGCTCCCCCGATAACTTACGTAGCGAACATCTAACCTTCCACATCGCTCCGTTCCAAAGTGGCTATCAAGCACTACTCGGACGTGAAGCTTTTGCTCGCTTTAATGCAATACCACACTACGCTTCCCTCACACTCAAGATGCCCGGTCCACGTGGCATCATTACAGTGAACGGAAATATTAAGCGATTTCTGCGCACCGAAGAGCATGCGGCTGCCTTAACAGTCGCACAGTAAAAACGGCCTCACCAACTAATTAGCAGGTCCCCTATTACAATACAAGGGGCTCAACGGGCGCAGACAAGTGGCAATTCTTACTCACCTTGAATTATACATGGTTTATTTAAAAAACTATCTTTTTGCACGACAACTTTTTTACCTAAGCTACTCTCTTTTACAGATAATCATCGTGCTGCACCCGTCCAGGATACGGCACAGGCGCATACGTGCAGCAGGGACCCGCTCCAAGGATTCTTTTTAGATTAAGACCCTGCGTAAACCTTTTTTACTGTCTCTAGTTGATACATATCCACCGAATTCTCAGCACAATTGAGAAGGATGCTGACGTATTGGCATGTGGCCACGTCAGAATAACGCACGTACCTGGACACAAGGGGCTTCTTACAAGTGGCACTATTTCGGCCCGGTTTATACCATAAAGACCGAATACCTTAGGGAGTGTTCGGCGTCGCGAGTTCAGCCTTATATGCATCAGCTCCGAATCATTGTCTTTGGTCAAATGTTGGGTTTGCCCGGCTCCTGTGTTTTGGTGCCTTACGTTCTGCTTTGCCGGCTAAGGTAGCACCAGGAGAACTACTGCGATTGTGCCCTGGTTCATCCGGACGAGCGCCTCAGTAGAGAAAGCCGAAAACTGACTGTCATGATATAGCGTGAGACTGGTCAACCACTCGATGACCTATCGGAATGTTAGAATTCCTCCGCCTTAACGAAGGGCCGTTTTCCGACCAGGCATATGCGCACCCCGCGATTGGGAGAGTGCGGAGCCACCAGGGGCTATCTAGTAGCCCCACTGTCAAACTCCTATGGCTAAGTGAAAGTGTTCAAGCATTATAGTCCGGTAGCCTCGCTCGCTGCGCTATCACCACCTTATCAGGACCAAGACGTTGGGTTAAGTGTGAACACACATTTTTTGCGAGCACCTCCGCATTATATGCGTGGGGGTTGAAGCCGATGGCTGCAATCTTTCAGGTTATACACATGTATACATAAACGGCCACACAGGAGGCATCATACTACTTTTAGGCAAAAGTATAAATACAACCTTATAAAAACTTCATAAAAGCATTATGTTTACAATGAGAATACATATCACTCAAACATAATATTTTTCGAGCACTGGGCCTCTATCAAACGAGCACCCTCAAGAACTTCCTCGAAATAGTGTTCGGCAGCCACCCGGCCTATGGCCGAACCCTGCGCTGCAACAGTGGTAGCGTCCATCTCCGCCCAGTATGCTTTAACACGGGCAAGGGCCATCTGCGAGCCTTCTATGCACACCGACCTCTTCATCACATTAATGTGCGGCGCCGCATCAAGGAGCTGCTGCACTAAGCTGAAATAGTTGTTCGGCTTAGGCCCTTCCGGCCATAATTGATCCACAACAGACCTCATGGCGAGTCCGGACAACCTATTCAGTTCGGCCCATTCGGCTAGCTGGTCAGTAAATGAAAGCGGACGCTCTGGAACGTGGAATTGCGTCCAGAACAGCTTGTCCACTCCATGATCTGTCTGACCTTGGAAGTACTTGGCCGCATCGGCAGCGCTCGCCGCCAAATCCATATACGCATCTGCCGAGCTCCACAGCCGATCCAGAGGGGCATACCGTGGATCTCTGAACTTCCTCCATAACATGAAGGGTTATCCAGCCGCAATATCCCCGGCTTCCCGCAGCTCCTCCTTCTTCGCTCTCATAGCAGAACGGGTGTCTTTATCTGCCGCCGCGGCCTTCTCAACGTCCGTTGCCTTCGCTTGGTTCTCTTTCTCAAGGACCCGGCAACGGTCGGCAGTGTCTTTCAATTCTACGGCCATCTTGGCCATCTTCTCTTGGCTCTCGCAATGTGCGGCCTTCTCAGCTTTCAAGTCTTCGGCCGCCTTCAAAGAAGCCGCATTGCTACTCCTCGCTTGTTCCTTGGCTCGGGCAAGTTCCGCCCGCAAGGCCTCCATGGTGGC
This sequence comes from Triticum dicoccoides, assembly GCF_002162155.2. Classification (NCBI taxonomy): domain Eukaryota; kingdom Viridiplantae; phylum Streptophyta; class Magnoliopsida; order Poales; family Poaceae; genus Triticum; species Triticum dicoccoides. Next base: position 115,093,110 of record NC_041390.1, read on the forward strand.
AGCCCCATCTGCAGTCACAATATATTAAAGATATTGGCATTATGCTGCTCTTACTATGTAGCGTTCACCGGATAATAACACTTACCCTGTGCCTCGTCAAGCCTCTTGTTAACAAGCTCGATGTTGGCGTCTGCCGCATCCAGTTGCTGTTTTAATTGGGCAAACTCCCTAGTCTGGCTAGCCACCGGAGCTCCCACCACATGCACATAAAAGCAGATTGGTTATTGCCTGGGAATTTGATCCTCTGTTCGCCGCCGTTCTCGGAGACAACCAGAGTCTCAGGGGCTACTATAACATGTGCAGTACTATCACATATTATCTCACATACCTCAAAGCCTGTCAATAGACTCATAAAGGCTTCATGTAATCCGCTTTTAGCGGACGAGATTCTCTCCATCACCGTACCCATCAGCGTACGGTGCTCTTCTGAGATGGCCGCTCGCCCCACCAACTCCCTTAGAACGTCTGACCGCACACTAGACGGTGCCGGACTCTTTCATATGCTCTCTTCGGGAGCCGGACACTGGGGACTTCTGGGGTCTACGAGACTATCTTCTGGCCTCACCGGATCCGGAGAGGCCCTCCGCGACGACACTTCGGGGTCGCACGCTTCTGGAGCGGAGGAGTCTGGGGGAGGCGTTTCGCTCTCCATCATCTTCGAAAGAAGATCCCCCGAAGACGAACTCATTTGAGAGGGGCTGAGGCCCGAACTGCAAGATATATGCGGTGGTTGTTTTCTCAGAGGAAAAAGATAGCATACTCTTACTATTAAAATATTTTTGATCACTTACGACTCATTGGAGGGCAGATCCCCTCGCGGACTTTGTGCGGCAAAAGCACCCCCTGAGGCAGGACCCTCTGTGGGAGACTTCTTCTCCCGTTTGGAGGCTTCGGCTTTCGGATCCTCGGAAGCAGTCCTTTTCCTCCCCTGGTCGTCCTCCTTCGTGGAAACGCTCGTTCCCTCGGTCGGAGCGGGTAGCGATGGGGGCCCGCGTTCGCCCGTATTATACCCCTCGGTATCTTCCTTCAAGGGTTCTGGGCAAGGTGCGACCTCGAGCATCTTCTCCAATACCGGATTTTCCAAACCCTCAGGGAGGGGGGCCAAACTCCGAATCATCTTCGCCTTCATTAGCCAGTCCTGGTTAAAAAGCAAACTCTCAAAAATAACCTCGAATAAAAGACAGTGTGTTCGGCTAGAGGATTTCTTGTTCGGCGACGCGATTACTGCTCAGGCCCACGTCCTCGGTGATATCCGGACACTCCACTTGAGGTCCGAAGAATGACTTGTACATCTCCTCGTGTGTCAGGCCGAGGAAATTTTGAATGGCACATGGTCCCTCTGGGTTGAACTCCCACAAGCGCAGGGGCCGGCGTTTGCATGGCTGGACTTGGCGAACCAACATAACTTGTATTACCGCAACCAAATTAAAATCTCCCTCGAAGACATCTCTGATGCGGCTTTGCAGTATAGGCACGTCCTTGGCTGGACCCCAGCTCAGGCCCCTGCTGATCCATGACATCAGTTGTGGTGGGGGGCCCGGGCGGAAAGCGGGGGCAGCCGCGCACTTGGCACTTCTGGGAGTCGTGACGTAGAACCACTCCCATTGCCATAATTCGTATACCTCTGGAAAGGAACCTTTCAGCCATGGAGCTCCTGCCATCTTGCCTATTGATGCACCTCCGCACGCTGCATGCTGCCCCTCGATCACCTTCGGTTGTACTTCAAAGGTCTTGAGCCACAGGCCGAAGTGAGGGGTCACACGGAGGAAGGTCTCACTCACGACAATAAATGTCGTGATGTGGAGAAAGGAGTCTGGAGCTAGGTCGTGGAAATCTAGCTCGTAATAGAACATTAAGCCCCCGACGAAGGGATCCAGAGTGAGGCCTAGACCTCGGAGGAAGTGGGAGACGAACACAACGTTCTCATTGGGGTCGGGAGTAGGGACGACCTGCCCTCGGGCAGGCAGCCGATGCGAAACCTCGGCGGTCAGGTATCTGGCCTCCCTCAACTTCTTAATGTCCTCTTCCGTCACGGAGGAGGGCATCCATCGGCCTTGAAGGCTGGATCCGGACATGATTGAAGATCCGGAGTACCTAACCTGGGCTTTGGGTGTTAGAACTCAAGGCGGGGGAAGGGTTTGGTTGAGCACGAGAGGGAAAAAGCGAAAACCTTGTCCCCTTATAAAGAGGGTGAATATCAAGCGTCCTCTCCGTAGCCGTTTTGGACTTAGCTATAATCTAGGAGTCCTAGACACGGTTGGGTTACCCACGAAGCGCATTAATGAGAATCTCGTAATCAGGGGAACACGATCTCCGCTTTGGCAAGACGTGTCAGGAAACCGCCTCGGGTTATGTGTGGAGCTGGTTAAGAGAAACAGTTCGAATAATCACCGGGCCATGACGTAACGTCGTGTTGCCAAAACAAGCTAGCAGATTAGATCTGCGAAAGCATTATTCTCTCTATGGTGGAATGTGGAACTTATTTTGCAGGGTCGGACACTATCCTCGTATTCAACTTCTTCTGTAATGTATTTGGAGAAGGAACCCGCCTTGCAATGCCGAAGACAACTGCGCGCCGGACTCATCGTCGTTGAAGCCTGGTTCAGGGGCTACTGTGGGAGTCCTGGAGTAGGGGGTCTCCGGATAGCCGGACTATCTCCATTGGCCGAACTGTTAGACTATGAAGATACAAGATTGAAGACTTCGTCTCGTGTCCAGATGGGACTCTACTTGGCGTGGAAGGCAAGCTAGGCAATATGTATATGGATATCTCCTCCTTTGTAACCGACCTTGTGTAACCCTAACCCTCTCTGGTGTCTATATAAACCGGAGGGTTCTAGTCCGTAGGACAACAATCACAACATACAATCATACCATAGGCTAGCTTCTAGGGTTTAGCCTCTCTGATCTCGTGGTAGATCTACTCTTGTAACACCCATATCTTCAATATTAATCAAGCAGGACATAGGGTTTTACCTCCATCGAGAGGGCCCGAACCTGGGTAAAACTTAGTGTCCCTTGCCTCCTGTTACCATCCGGCCTAGACGCACAGTTCGGGACCCCCTACCCGAGATCCGCCGGTTTTGACACCGACAGTGGGTATGATTATACGATATGCATCACACAATCTCAGATTCATCTATTCAAACCAACACAAATTACTTCAAAGAGTGCCCCAAAGTTTCTACCAGAGAGTCAAGACGAAAACGTGTGCCAACCCCTATGCATAGGTTCATGGGCGGAACCCGCAAGTTGATCACCAAAACATACATCAAGTGGATCAATAGAATACCCCATTGTCACCACGGGTATCCCACGCAAGACATACATCAAGTGTTCTCAAATCCTTAAAGACTCAATCTGATAAGATAACTTCAAAGGGAAAACTCAATCCATTACAAGAGAGTAGAGGGGGAGAAACATCATAACATCCAACTATAATAGTAAAGCTCGCGATACATCAAGATCGTATCACCTCAAGAACACGAGAGAGAGAGAGAGAGAGAGAGAGAGAGATCAAACACATAGCTGTTGGTACATACCCTCAGCCCCGAGGGAAAACTACTCCCTCCTCATCATGGAGAGCGCCGGGATGATGAAGATGGCCACCGGAGAGGGATTCCCCCCTCTGGCAGGGTGCCAGAACGGGTCTAGATTGGTTTTCAGTGCCTACGGAGGCTTCTGGCGGCGGAACTCCCTATCTATTGTGCTCCCCGAAGTTTTTAGGGTATATGGGTATATATGGGAGGAAGAAGTACGTCGGTAGACCTCCGGGCTATCCATGAGGCAGGGGGGCACGCCTAGGGGGTGGGCGCGCCCCCCACCCTCGTGGGCAGCCCGGGACTCTCCTGGTCCAACTCCGATACTCCGTGGGCTTCTTTTGGTCCAAAAATAAGTTCCGTGAAGTTTCAGGTCAATTGGACTCTGTTTGATTTTCCTTTTTTGCGATACTTTAAAACAAGGAAAAAAACAGAAACTGGCACTAGGCTCTAGGTTAATAGGTTAGTCCCAAAAATCATCTAAAATATCATATAAATGCATATAAAACATCCAAGCTTGATAATATAATAGCATGGAACAATAAAAAAATTATAGATACGTTGGAGACGTATCAGACAACTTTCAGGGCATTTATGTGCGACCACCGGATGCTGACAATTTAAGTCACATAACACAACAGCCCGGAGAGTCAGCCAGGAAATTCTGGACTCGGTTCCTAACTAAAAAGAACCAAATTGTCGACTGTCCGGATGCCGAAGCCCTAGCGGCCTTTAAACATAACATCCGTGACGAGTGGCTCGCCCGACATCTCGGCCAAGAGAAGCCAAAATCCATGGCAGCCCTCACGACACTCATGACCCGCTTTTGCGCGGGCGAAGATAGCTGGTTGGCCCGTAGCAACAACACAACAAGCAACCCTGGCACATCAGAAGCCAGAGATAGCAATGGCAAACCCCGACGAACAAACACAATCTCTGCAAAAATGGTGAAAACGCCGAAGATACGACAGTCAATGCCTGATTTAGGGGCGCTAAGTCCAGTCAGCGGAATGGGCCACTCAAAAATGACAATTCGGGTCCGTCCAGTCTGGACCGCATACTCGACCGCCCATGCCAAATTCATGGCACTCCAGGAACACCAGCCAATCATACCAACAGAGAATGTTGGGTCTTCAAACAAGCCGGCCGGCCAGGTGCCAAAAACAAAGATAAGGGGTCTCAAAGTGACGATGGCGACGAGGAGCCTAGATCACCGAGTTTAGGAGGGCAAAAGAAATTTCCCCCGCAAATCCAAACGGTGAACGTGGTAAACGGCACCTACACTCCCAACCCGGACCGGACGCACACCCTTAGGGATGTCGATTTAACGGAACCAGTCGTCCCACAATATAAACTAGGGTCGATCACCTTCAACCGCACGGATCGTCCGGTTAACACCAATCAGGGCAATCCAGCCGCACTAGTCCTCGACCCAATAATTGATGGGTTCCACCTCACACGAGTCCTTATGGATGGAGGTAGCAGTCTAAACCTGCTTTACCAGGACATAGTGCGCAAGATGGCCATCAATCATTCGGTGATCAAGCCCACTAAAACCACCTTCAGAGGTATTATACCACGTGTGGAGGCCAGCTGTACAGGCTCCATCGCCCTTGAGGTAGTCTTCGGATCACCAGAAAATTACCGTGCCGAAGAGTTAATCTTCGACATCATCCCCTTTCACAGTGATTATCAGGCACTGCTCGGACGAACCGCGTTCGCTCAATTCAACGCGGTACCACATTATGCCTACCGTAACCTCAAGATGCCCGGTCCGTGCGGCGTCATCACAGTTAATGGCAAAGCCGAACTTTCCCTCGGCACAAAGGAGTATACAACTGCTTTAACAGCAGAAGCTACAAGTGTCACCTTCCAACAGAACATCGAGTCTGTTGGGGAACGTAGTAATTTCAAAAAATTTCCTACGCACACGCAAGAGGAGAGAGTGTTGTCCACGTACCCTCGTAGACCGAAAGAGGAAGCGTTAGCACAACGCGGTTGATGTAGTCGTACGTCTTCACGATCCGACCGATCCAAGTACCAAACGCACGGCACCTCCGAGTTCAGCACACGTTCAGCTCGATGACGTCCCTCGAACTCCGATCCAGCAGAGCTTCACGGGAGAGTTCTGTCAGCACGACGGTGTGGTGACGGTGATGATGTTGCTACCGACACAGGGCTTCGCCTAAGCACCGCTACGATATAACCGAGGTGGAATATGGTGGAGTGCGACACCGCACACAGCTGGGAGAGATCAACTGATCAACTTGTGTGTCTAGAGGTGTCCCCCTGCCCCTGTATATAAAGGAGCAAGGGGAGAGGTGGCTGGCCTAGGAGGAGGGCGCGCCAAGGGGGGAGTCCTACTCCCACCAGGAGTAGGACTCCTCCTTCCCTTGTTGGAGTAGGAGAGAAGGAAAGAGGGGGAGAGGAACAAGGAAAAGTGGGCTGCACCCCTTCTCCAATTCGGACCAGAGGGGGGGCGCGCGCCTCCTTCCTTTTGGCCTCTCTCCTCTATTCCCGTATGGCCCAATAAGGCCCATATACTCCCTGGCGAATTCTCGTAACTCTCCGGTACTCCGAAAAATACCTGAATCACTCGGAACATTTCCGGTGTCCGAATATAGTCGTCCAATATATCGATCCTTACGTCTCGACCATTTCAAGACTCCTCGTCATGTCCCCGATCTCATCCGGGACTCCGAACTCCTTCGGTACATCAAAACTCATAAACTCATAATATAACTGCCATCGAAACCTTAAGCGTGCGGACCCTACGGGTTCAAGAATAATGTAGACATGACCGAGACACGTCTCCGATCAATAACCAATAGCGGAACTTGGATACTCATATTGGCTCCCACATATTCTACGAAGATCTTTACCGGTCAGACCGCATAACAACATACGTTGTTCCCTTTGTCATCGGTATGTTACTTGCCCGAGATTTGATCATCGGTATCTCAATACCTAGTTCAATCTCGTTACCGACAAGTCTCTTTACTCGTTCTGTAATACATCATCCCGCAACTAACTCATTAGCCGCAATGCTTGCAAGGCTTATAGTGATGTGCATTACTGAGTGGGCCCAGAGATACCTCTCCGACAATTGGAGTGACAAATCCTAATCTCGAAATACGCCAACCCAACAAGTACCTTCGGAGACACCTGTAGAGAACCTTTATAATCACCCAGTTACGTTGTGACGTTTAGTGGCACACAAAGTGTTCCTCCAGTAAACGGGAGTTGCATAATCTCATAGTCATAGGAACATGTATAAGTCATGAAGAAAGCAATAGCAACAAACTAAACGATCAAGTGCTAAGCTAACGGAATGGGTCATGTCAATCACATCATTCTCCCAATGATGTGACCCCATTAATCAAATGACAACTCATGTCTATGGTTAGGAAACATAACCATCTTTGATTAACGAGCTAGTCAAGTAGAGGCATACTAGTGACACTCTGTTTGTCTATGTATTCACACATGTATTATGTTTCCAGTTAATACAATTCTAGCATGAATAATAAACATTTATCATGATATAAGGAAATAAATAATAACTTTATCATTGCCTCTAGGGCATATTTCCTTCAGTCTCCCACTTGCACTAGAGTCAATAATCTAGTTCATATCACCATGTGATTTAATACCAATAGTTCACATCACCATGTGATTAACACTCATAGTTCACATCGACATGTGACCAACACCCAAAGGGTTTACTAGAGTCAATAATCTAGTTCACATCGCTATGTGATTAACACCCAAAGAATACTAAGGTGTGATCATGTTTTGCTTGTGAGAGAAGTTTAGTCAACAGGTCTGCCATATTCAGATCCGTACGTATTTTGCAAATTTCTATGTCAACAATGCTCTGCACGGAGCTACTCTAGCTAATTGCTCCCACTTTCAATATGTATCTAGATTGAGACTTAGAGTCATCTGGATTAGTGTCAAAACTTGCATCAACATAACCCTTTACGACGAACCTTTTGTCACCTCCATAATCGAGAAACATATCCTTATTCCACTAAGGATAATTTTGACCAATGTCCAGTGATCTACTCCTAGATCACTATTGTACTCCCTTGCCAAACTCAGGGCAGGGTATACAATAGGTCTGGTACACAGCATGGAATACTTTATAGAACCTATGGCTGAGGCATAGGGAATGACTTTCATTCTCTCTCTATCTTCTGCCATGGTCGGGCTTTGAGTCTTACTCAATTTCACACCTTGTAACACAGGCAAGAACTCTTTCTTTGACTATTCCATTTTGAACTACTTCAAAAACTTGTCAAGGTATGTACTCATTGAAAACTTATCAAGCGTCTTGATCTATCTCTATAGATCTTGATGCTCAATATGTAAGCAGCTTGACCGAGGTATTTGTTTGAAAAACTCCTTTCAAACACTCCTTTATGCTTTGCAGAATAATTCTACACTATTTCCGATCAACAATATGTCATACACATATACTTATCAGAAATGTTGTAGTGCTCCCACTCACTTTCTTGTAAATACAAGCTTCACCGCAAGTCTGTATAAAACTATATGCTTTGATCAACTTATCAAAGTGTTTATTCCAACTCCGAGAGGCTTGCACCAGTCCATAAATGGATCGCTGGAGCTTGCACACTTTGTTAGCTCCCTTTGGATCGACAAAACCTTCCGGTTGCATCATATACAACTCTTCTTCCAGAAATCCATTCAGGAATGCAGTTTTGACATCCATCTGCCAAATTTCATAATCATAAAAAGCGGCAATTGCTAACATGATTCAGGCAGACTTAAGCATAGATACGAGTGAGAAACTCCCATCGTAGTCAACACTTTGAACTTGTCGAAAACCTTTTTGCGACAATTATAGCTTTGTAGATGGTAACACTACTATCAGCGTCCGTCTTCCTCTTGAAGATCCATTTAATCTCAATGGCTCGCGATCATTGGGCAAGTCAATCAAAGTCCATACTTTGCTCTCATACATGGATCTCATCTCAGATTTCATGGCCTCAAGCCATTTCGTGGAATCTGGGCTCATCATCGCTTCCTCATAATTCATAGGTTCGTCATGGTCAAGTAACATGACCTCTAGAACAGGATTACCGTACCACTCTGGTGCAGATCTCACTCTGTTTTACCTACGAGGTTCGGTAGTAACTTGATCTGAAGTTACATGATCATCATCATTAGCTTCCTCACTAATTGGTGTAGTAGTCACAGGAACAGATTTCTGTGATGAACTACTTTCCAATAAGGGAGCAGGTACAGTTACCTCATCAAGTTCTACTTTCCTCCCACTCACTTATTTCGAGAGAAACTCCTTCTCTAGAAAGGATCCATTCTCAGCAACGAATATCTTGCCTTCAGATCTGTGATAGAAGGTGTACCCAACATTTTCTTTTGGGTATCCTATGAAGATGCACTTCTCCGATTTGGGTTTGAGCTTATCAGGTTGAAACTTTTTCACATAAGCATTGCAACCTCAAACTTTAAGAAACGACAGCTTAGGTTTCTTGCCAAACCATAGTTCATACGGTGTCGTCTCAATGGATTTAGATGGTGCCCTATTTAATGTGAATATAGCTGTCTCTAATGCATAACCCCAAAGCGATAGTGGTAAATCGGTAAGAGACATCATAGATCGCACCATATCTAATAAGGTTATGACGTTTGGACACACCATTACACTGTGGTGTTCCAGGTGGCGTGAGTAGTGAAACTATTTCACATTGTCTTAACTGAAGGCCAAACTCGTAACTCAAATATTTTACTTCTGCGATCATATCGTAGAAACTTTTATTTTTGTTACGATGATTCTCCACTTCACTCTGAAATTCTTTGAACTTTCAAATGTTTCAGACTTATGTTTCATCAAGTAGATATACTCATATCTGCTCAAATCATCTGTGAAGATCAGAAAATAATGATACCTGCCATGAGCCTCAATATTAATCGGACCACATACATCAGTATGTATGATTTCCAACAAATATGTTGCTCACTCCATTGTTCCAGAGAACAGAGTCTTAGTCATCTTTCCCATGAGGCATGGTTCGCAAGCATCAACTGATTCATAATCAAGTGATTCCAAAAGCCAATCAGCATGGATTTTCTTTATGCGCTTTACACCAATATGACATAAACGGCAGTGCCACAAATAAGTTGCACTATCATTATTAACTTTGCATCTTTTGGCTTCAATATTATAAAATTGTGTATCACCACGATCGAGATCCAATAAACCATTTTCATTGGGTGTATGACCATCGAAGGTTTTATTCATGTAAACAGAACAACAATTATTTTCTAACTTACATGAATAACCGTATTGCAATAAACATGATCCAATCATATTCATGCTCAACGCAAACACCAAATAACATTTATTTTTGGTTTAACACTAATCCCGAAAGTATAGGGAGTGTGCGATGATGATCATATCATTCTTGGAACCATTTCCAATACACATCGTCACTTCACCCTTAACTAGTCTCTGTTCATTCTGCAACTCCCGTTTCAAGTTACTATTCTTAGCAACTGAACTAGTATCAAATACTGAGGGGTTGCTATAAACACTAGTAAAGTACACATCAATAACATGTATATCAAATATACCTATGTTCACTTTGCCATCCTTCTTATCCGCCAATTACTTGGGGTAGTTCCGCTTCCAGTGACCAGTCCCTTTGCAGTAGAAGCACTCAGTTTCAGGCTTAGGTCCAGACTTGGGATTTTCACTTGAGCAGCAACTTGCTTGCCGTTCTTGTTGAAGTTCCCCTTTCTTCCCTTTGTCCCTTTACTTGAAACTAGTGGTTTTTTTACCATCAAAACTTGATGCTTTTCTTGATTTCTACCTTCGTCAATTTCAGCATCACGAAGAGCTTGGGAATCGTTTCCGTTATCCCTTGCATATTATAGTTCATCACGAAGTTCTACTAACTTGGTGATGGTGACTAGAGAATTCTGGCAATCACTATTTTATCTGGAAGATTAACTCCCACTTGATTCAAGCGATTGTAGTACCCAGACAATCTGAGCACATGCTCACTGCTTGAGCTATTCTCCTCCATCTTTTAGCTATAGAACTTGTTGGAGACTTCATATCTCTCAACTCGGGTATTTGCTTGAAATATTAACTTCAACTCCTGGAACATATCATATGTTCCATGACATTCAAAACGTCTTTGAAGTCCCGATTCTAAGCCATTAAGCATGGTGCACTAAACTATCAAGTAGTCATCATATTGAGCTAGCGAAACGTTCATGACGTCTGCATCTGCTCCTGCAATAGGTCTGTCACTTAGCGGTGCATTAAGGACATAATTCTTCTGTGCAGCAATGAGGATAAACCTCAGATCACGGATCCAATCCGCATCATTGCTACTAACATCTTTCAACTTAGTTTTCCCTAGGAACATATCAAAATAAAACAGGGGAGCTAAACGCGAGCTATTGATCTACAACATAGATATGCTAATACTACTAGGACTAAGTTCATGATAAATTTAAGTTCAATTAATCATATTACTTAAGAACTCCCACTTAGAAAGACATCCCTCTAATCTTCTAAGTGATCACGTGATCCAAATCAACTAAACCATAACCGATCATCATGTGAAATGGAGTAGTTTTCAATGATGAACATCACTATGTTGATCATATCTACTATATGACTCACGCTCGACCTTTCGGTCTCAGTGTTCCGAGGCCATATCTGCATATGCTAGGCTCGTCAAGTTTAACCTGAGTATTCTGCTTGTGCAAAACTGGCTTGCACCCATTGTAGATGGACGTAGAGCTTATCACACCCGATCATCACGTGGTGTCTGGGCACGAAAAACTTTGGCAACGGTGCATACTCAGGGAGAACACTTTTATCTTGAAATTTAGTGAGAGATCATCTTATAATGCTACCATCAATTAAAGCAAGATAAGATGCATAAAAGATAAACATCACATGCAATCAAAATATGTGACATGATATGGCCATCATCATCTTGTGCCTTTGATCTCCATCTCCAAAACATCGTCATGATTTCCATCGTCACCGGCATGACACCATGATCTCCATCATCTTGATCTATATCAATATGTCGTCACATGGTCGTCTCGCCAACTATTGCTCTTGCAACTATTGCTATTGCATAGCGATAATTGTAAAGCAATTATTTGGCGCTTGCATCTTATGCAATAAAGAGACAACCATAAGGCTTCTGCCAGTTGCCGATAACTTCAACAAAACATGATCATCTTATACAACAACTTATATCTCATCACGTCTTGACCATATCACATCACAACATGCCCTGCAAAAACAAGTTAGACGTCCTCTACTTTGTTGTTGCAAGTTTTACGTGGCTGCTACGGGCTTAGCAAGAACCTTTCTTACCTACGCATCAAAACCACAATGATAGTTTGTCAAGTTGGTGCTGTTTTAACCTTCGCAAGGACCGGGCATAGCCACACTTGGTTCAACTAAAGTTGGAGAAACTGACACCCGCCAGCCACCTGTGTGCAAAGCACGTCGGTAGAACCAGTCTCGCGTAAGCGTACGCATAATGTCGGTCCGGGCCGCTTCATCCAACAATACCGCCGAACCAAAGTATGACATGCTGGTAAGCAGTATGACTTATATCACCCACAACTCACTTGTGTTGTACTCGTGCACAACATCAATGCATAAAACCTAGGCTCGGATGCCACTGTTGGGGAACATAGTAATTTCAAAAAAATTCCTACGCACACGCAAGATCATGGTGATGCATAGCAACGAGAGGAGAGAGTGTTGTCCACGTACCCGCGTAGGCCGAAAGCGGAAGCGTTAGCACAACGCGGTTGATGTAGTCGTACGTCTTCACGATCCGACCGATCCAAGTACCGAACGCACGGCACCTCCGAGTTCAGCACAAGTTCAGCTCGATGACGTCCCGCGAACTCTGATCCAGCAGAGCTTCACGGGAGAGTTCCGTCAGCACGACGGCGTGGTGACGGTGATGATGTTGCTACCGACGCAGGGCTTCGCCTAAGCACCGCTACGATATGACCGAGGTGGAATATGGTGGAGGGGGGCACCGCACACGGCTGGGAGAGATCAACTGATCAACTTGTGTGTCTAGAGGTGTCCCCCTGCCCCTGTATATAAAGCAGCAAGGGAAGAGGTGGCCGGCCTAGGAGGAGGGCGCGCCAAGGGGGGAGTCCTACTCCCACCGGGAGTAGGACTCCTCCTTCCCTTATTGGAGTAGGAGAGAAGGAAAGAGGGGGAGAGGAACAGGGAAAAGTGGGCTGCACCCCTTGTCCAATTCGGACCAGAGGGGGGGCGCGCGCCTCCTTCCTTTTGGCCTCTCTCCTCTATTCCCGTATGGCCCAATAAGGCCCATATACTCCCTGGCGAATTCCCGTAACTTTCCGGTACTCCGAAAAATACCCGAATCACTCGGAACCTTTCTGATGTCCGAATATAGTCGTCCAATATATCAATCTTTACGTCTTGACCATTTCAAGACTCCTCGTCATGTCCCCGATCTCATCCGGGACTCCGAACTCCTTCGGTACATCAAAACTCATAAACTCATAATATAACTGCCATCGAAACCTTAAGCGTGCGGACCCTACGGGTTCGAGAATAATGTAGACATGACCGAGACATGTCTCCGGTCAATAACCAATAGTGGAACCTGAATGCTCATATTGGCTCCCACGTATTCTACGAAGATCTTTATCGGTCAGACCACATAACAACATACGTCGTTCCCTTTGTCATCGGTATGTTACTTGCCCGAGATTTGATCGTCGGTATCTCAATACCTAGTTCAATCTCGTTACTGACAAGTCTCTTTACTCGTTCCGTAATACATCATCCCACAACTAACTCATTAGTCGCAATGCTTGCAAGGCTTATAGTGATGTGCATTACCGAGTGGGCCCAGAGATACCTCTCCGACAATTGGAGTGACAAATCCTAATCTCGAAATACGCCAACCCAACAAGTACCTTCGGAGACACCTGTAGAGCACCTTTATAATCACCCAGTTACGTTGTGATGTTTGGTGGCACACAAAGTGTTCCTCCAGTAAGCGGGAGTTGCATAATCTCATAGTCATAGGAACATGTATAAGTCATGAAGAAAGCAATAGCAACAAACTGAATGATCAAGTGCTAAGCTAACGGAATGGGTCATGTCGATCACATCATTCTCCTAATGATGTGACCCCGTTAATCAAATGACAACTCATGTCTATGGTTAGGAAACATAACCATCTTTGATTAACGAGCTAGTCAAGTAGAGGCATACTAGTGACACTCTGTTTGTCTATGTATTCACACATGTATTATGTTTCCAGTTAATACAATTCTAGCATGAATAATAAACATTTATCATGATATAAGGAAATAAATAATAACTTTATCATTGCCTCTAGGGCATATTTCCTTCAGAGTCGATGTCCCGACTCCCGGACACCGCTAAAGGACTTCGAACTACTTCGCGGCAGGATAGCCCGGCTCGTCCAGAGCTCAATTAAAAACTCCAGCAAAGGCCAGGACATGCCACATGCCACGGCTCAACCGCTCTGCGGCACACAAGCATTTCTTACATTTTGTTTGCAGGTTCAACTTTGCGCAGACCAGGACTGGCGATATGGAATCAGCTCGAACGCACAAGGGAATCCTTAGATATTCCCCGCGATGACCATCCGACTATACTCCGGATCCGCACACAACTTCATGGAAGTTCGGCACCCCGAACTTATAGCATTATATGTATCAGCTCTGAATCATGTCTTGGGTCAAATGTTGGGTTTGCCCGGCTCCCATGTTTTGCTGCCTTACATTCCGCTATATCGGCTAAGGCGGCACAGGGAGAACTACTGCGATTGTGTCCCGGTTCTTCCGGACGACCACCTTAGTAGAGAAAGCCGAAAACTGATGTCATGATACGACGAGAGCTGGTCAGCTATTCGAGAGGTTGTAAAATCTTTAAGGATTCCTCCCGCATAATGCCATAACCAATGCAGCGTGCGATGGATCGGCTTTTCTTCCGATCTGGTGCTTATATAGCCCCTCGTGCGGTCTTTCGAACACCAGGGGATGCGCCTACCTTCCTTTTCTAAAGCTCCGATGGCTAAGTGAGAGTGATAAAGCCCTATAGTCCGATTGCCTAGTTCGTTGTGCTGAACACCTCCTTCGAAGGACCCAAAACTGGGACAAAGAGTGATCAGGTTTATCCCGAACACCCCCGTACTTCCTACGTGGGGGCAGAAGCCGACGACTGGCCAACTCTTAGGATTAATATATAAAACGGCCGCGCAGGAGGATAAACTTTTATATAACAGGCAATAAATAATAGAAATGACCTTGTTCAACATTACAAAGGACAACATGATTGTATTCATGGAAATATAATGTCCTTGGTGCATTGCTCCGTCGCAAGGCAGGATCCTTTCAGGACATTTTCATAATATAATTCGGGCTTGCGGTGCTCCTTCCCCTCTGGCGGTCCCTCGGTCATCAGCTTTTCAGCATCCATCTTCCCCCAGTGCACCTTTGCACGGGCGAAGGCCATTCGCGCACCCTCTATACAGACCGACCACTTGATGATGTCAAGTCGAGGGCAGGCACTCACAAGCCGCTTCACGAGCCTGAAGTAGCTGCTTGAAATCGGCTCGGTGGGCCATAGACGGATAATCAAATCCTTCATGGCTAGTTCGGTCGCCCTATGCAGTTCGATCAGCTGTTTCAGTTGGTCGACAAAAGGCACCGGATAATTCGGTGCCAGATACTGCGACCAGAAGAGCTTATTCGCAGTGTTCCCTTCTTAGGCTCGGTAGAATTGGGCGACATCCGATATGCTGCGGGGAAGTTCCACAAATACCCCTAGAGGAATCCGAACTCAAAATTAGAAACATGATTTTCTCCTCAAATACTTGCTTTACATGGAAAAAAGCCTTACCCGCCGCAATCGTCCTCACCTCTTGGATCTCCTGCAGGGCGCCTTGGGTTTCCCCCTGGGCATCGTGCGTGGCCTGATGAGCCCTGGCGAGTTCGGATTCTTTCTCCGTTTAACTCTGCTCCAAGGTCTCGCATTTCTTCACGGACTCTTGTAGCTCCTGCTCAGCTTCAATAACCCTGGCCTCGTGCTTCTCACGAAGAGCCTGCTCTGCGGCTGCCTTTTCCTCGGCCTTGGCAACAGCCTTCCTCAGAGCCTCGACTTCGGCCATCGCCCCTGGCGCAAATAATGAAACATATTTTATCATACTAGAAATTTGTTCCCACTGAATGCGAACAGGGCTTGCGCATACCTTGTTTATCTTCCAACTGCCTTTTCAACTGGCCAAGTTCTTCTTTGGCCCGCTCCAGACTTTGATTCAGTCTGGAGACCTCCGTAGTATGAGAGGCAGTAGCCGCTGCAGACGCCTGCTTATGAAAGAAGAGAGATAGATGTCATCAAGTGAGTCTTCCTGCGAACATAAAATTGATCATCTGTCCGGTCCTTTCTTGCACCAAACAGTGTATCAGGGGCTACTATCCATACTATGACACTCTTCGAAACCTCATAAAACATACCTCAATGCCCCTTATAAGGCTGATACGGGCTTCATTCAGTCCACTCTCAGCAG
The DNA here is from genome assembly GCF_002162155.2 of Triticum dicoccoides. Taxonomy (NCBI): domain Eukaryota; kingdom Viridiplantae; phylum Streptophyta; class Magnoliopsida; order Poales; family Poaceae; genus Triticum; species Triticum dicoccoides. The sequence continues at coordinate 115,109,269 of NC_041390.1, forward strand.
ACTGAATCTCCTTAATCACCGCACCCATCAGGGCACGGTGTTCATCGATGATGGAGGCGCTCTTCAACGCCGCCAACAAAACATCCGGCACCTCTGGTTGGACAGAGATTGCCGGTGGAACAGGCACGCCCCCTCCAGCCGAGGGAGGCCGCCTGCTTGATTCTGGAGCCGTATTGGTCTCTGGAATTGCGTCCGGCGGGGAGCCAAATTTAAGATGGCTCGCGTCGTCGACTCCCATGGGAATCTTCTCCCCCATGTCTCCAGCCCCCGAAGTTTGACTTCCAGGCACCGCTTTCACGATCTCTTCCCCCCTCCTTGGCCGGGGTCCTTCTGGGATGAAGCCTCGGTGTTATTCACATATTTGGGGGAAGGGGCCTTCTGGAGCGTCCCGCTCTCCATAGCATCCGAGATAAGCAAATCCTCTGATGTGGATCGTTTGGTGTGGGACCTCGCCGGACTGCAAAAGATATAGCTCAAGTTAAAATATTATGCCATGATGAGTCTGGACGCATAAACGTGTTTGGATTTTATACTCACGAGTTTACCAGGGGCTGGGCCCTGGGATCCCATGTCGGGCTGCTGTCGGCGGCGGTAGTGGACTCTTCCGAAAGAAGAGCTTTTCCCCTTTTAGGCGACTCGGCCTCCAAGTGTATGGAGGCCGCCCTCTTCTTTCTTCCCCCCGCTGGGGATTCCTCCTCCTCCTCCTCCTCGTCCTCTTCGGAGGCAGAACAGATGTTGGAGCCTTCAGATATTGTGTCCGAAGTGCCGCGGCGATGAAGGCCGCCCCGGGTCTTTTTGGCCTCCTTCTCGGCCTTCTTCTTCGGCGCCTTGTACGGCGCCGGGACCAGCATCTTCGTCAGAAGTGGGCCGACCGGTTCTTCGAGCAACGGGATCGGACAGTGGATCCGCCCCACCTTCTTCGTCCAGCCCTAGGGGAGTTGAGGAAAACACATTAAGCATTTCCCTTGGGTTATGCGGATAAAACGCATAAAAACTTACCGAGCTTGCAGGGCGGGACATTTGGTACCCGTGGTCCTCGGCCGAGTCCGGCCATGATTTGTGGGACTTGAAAAGCACCTTCCAGATGTCTTTGTGCGAGGAGCCAAAGAGCTCTCGCAGGGTCTGGTGCTTGGCCGGATCGAATTCCCATAGATTGCAAGTCCGGTGTTGACAAGGCAGGACCCGGTGAACTAACATCACCTGGACTACATTGACAAGTTCGATGTTCTTGTCTTCCATATCTTTAACGCGCGTCTGGAGCACCGACAGTTCGTCGGACGAAGACCAGTTCAGGCCCTTCTTCGGCCAGGACGTAAGCCGCAGAGGGGCTCCGGGTCGGAACTCTGGAGCAGCGGCCCATTCCGTGCCGCGCGGCTTAGTGATGTAAAACCACTGCTGTTGCCACTCTTTGAGGAATCATTAAAAGTACATGTTGGCCATGTGACATTGGGCATCTTGCTCACCATAGCGCCCCCGCACTTGGCGTGCTCGCCGCTCACCACCTTGGGCTTCACATTAAAGATCTTCAGCCATAAGCCGAAGTGTGGCGAGATGCGGAGAAAAGCCTCGCACACGACGATGAATGTCGAGATGTTGAGGAAGGAATTGGGGGATAGATCATGAAAATCGATCCCGTAATAATACATGATGCCGCGAACGAACGGGTGGAGGGGAAACCCTAGCCCGCGGACAAAATGAGGGAGGAATACAACCCTCTCTTGGGGTTCTGGAGCAGGAATGATCTGTCCCGCTGTCGGGAGATGGTGGCTGATTTTTTTTGCCAGATACCCGGCCTCCCGAAGCTTTTTGATATCCTTCTCCTGGACGGTAGAGGCCATCCACTTGCCTCCTACTCCGGATCCAGACATTTTCGAAAGGCCTTTGTGGGCGGAGAAGACGAACGCTCGGGCGCTGGAGCTCGAGCGAAGGGGAATGGATTGGGAAGAAGAAAGTGTGGGTGCGAAAGGGAGTCCTTATCCCCTTATAAAGGCAGTAGGGATTCTACGCCTCCCCACTTGCCTGGTAAACTCGCTTATTCCCCAAGCGTCGTGATTGATGGCGCGGTTGGGTTACCCACACCCGTATTGATGAGAATCCCGTGATAAGGGGACACGATCTCTGCTTTGACAAGACGTGCCAAGAAAACCGCCTCGCAATATGTGCAGTAGCTGGTTGAGAAAACCAGTTCGAATAATGAACGGGCCATGGCATGATGTCACGCTATGAAATTTGTCAGCAGATTAGATTTGTGGGATATTGTACTCTCTACGGTGGTATGTGGAATTTGTTTTGCAGAGCCGGACACGATCCTTGTGTTCGAAATCTTCTATGGAGTATTCGGAGGAAGAACCCGCCTTGCAATGCCGAAGACAATCTGCGCACCGGACTCGTCGTCATTGAAGCCTGGTTCAGGGGCTACTAAGGGAGTCCTAGATTAGGGGGTCCCCGGACAGCCAGACTATATCCTTTGGCCGGATTGTTGGGCTATGAAGATACAAGATTGAAGACTTCGTCCCATGTCCGGGTGGGACTCTTCTTTGAGTGGAAGGCAAGCTTGGCAATTCGGATGTGTAGATCTCCTCCCTTATAACCGACTCTGTGTAACCCTAGCCCCCTCCGATGTCTATATAAACCGGAGGGTTTAGTATGTAAGACGAGAACAATCATAATCATAGGCTAGCTTCTAGGGTTTAGCCTCTACGATCTCGTGGTAGATCAACTCTTGTAATACTCATATCATCAAGATCAATCAAGCGGGAAGTAGGGTATTACCTCCATCGAGAGGGCCCGAACCTGGGTAAACATTGTGTTCCCCGCCTCCTGTTACCATCCGCCTTAGACGCACAGTTCGGGACCCCCTACCCGACGCCGGTTTTGACACCGACACGTGTGACGGGCGCGGCGGCTACCGAAGCGCCGGCGAGCTCACTCGTTGAGCCAGCGGCCGACACGCACAACGTGTTCAAGGATATGCCCCAAAGGTAGAATTTTTTTCCAACTTTTTTTTTCTTGTTATTTTTGAATGCATCCATATAGATAGCTTATTTGCATTGTTCTATATATTTTGTAGTGTCAACGATGATGCATACATGTCAACTATGGGTGTTGGCTCCAACAATTCGCATTGGTCTCAAACCAATGACATGCATTTCGAAGAGCATGAGTTCGAGGTGGACGAGGATGGTGAGGGCATTGTCGACGCGCCGAAAGGAAGAGCGGGCAATTACACCAACACCGATGACATCTTACTATGCAATACTTGGTTGCAAGTGTCGAGGGATCCATCCGTTGGAGGTGATCAAAGTAGAGATGCTTATTGGGGGCGGATGAAAGAACACTTTGACGTTCGCAACGTGAGTGGAATTGACCGCTCCGAGAGATCACTTCAGTCCCGGTGGTCGACAATCAACTCGGATTATCAAAGGTGGGCGACCGCACAAAAGGCGGTTGACAAGTTGAACCCAAGTGGCACAAATGAGGACGATAGAGTAAGTGGCATTACATACATGTTCATCATACTTGTTGGTGGTGTTCGAAGTGCTAACTTGCTTTGTTTTCGTGTAGTACAACATTGCACAAAAGTTGTTCAAAGGAGAGGAGAAGAGAACCAAGAAGGGGAAGATCAAGAAAGGAAGGATATTTACCTTGCCTCATTGCTATGAAGTGTTGAAGGACGATGAGAAATGGAAGAAGCATGATGATTTGGATGATTTGCATTTGAGCAACAAACGCAAGCGAACAATTGAGTTGAATGATGATGATGAGGAGGAGGAGGATGCATCAAGTGATGGCAAGAGAAGCCCCACACCCAACTCGGTTTCATACTCGAAGCCAAAACGACCGGATGGGTGCAAGAAAGACGCAAAAGAAAAGAAGAAGAGGAAAGGAGATGATGGGCTCAAAAATGCTATGAAAGCTATTGTGAAGGCAAGAAAAGAAGCCAGTGAGGTGAGAAAAATGGCAAGGAACCAAGATGTCGCGGCCGAGGAGAGGAGGTTGGCGGCCGAGGAGAGGAGGGTGGCGGCTGAGGAGAGGAAGGTGGCTTTGGAGGAGAGGAAGATGAGCAATGAGGAGCGAACTAGATTGTTGGAATGGGAGAAGCACTTGTTCTTCTTGGACACATCTATCCTCAATGAGGTGCAAAAGGAGTATGTCAATCTTGCCCGTGAAGAAGTCTTGATCCAAAAAAGAGCCATGATTCACGCAATGGGTGGCGGTGGCCTTGGCGCCATGGGGGGCGGTGGCCTTGGCACCATGGGGGCGGTGGCTTTGGCGCCATGGGAGGCATGGGTGGCTTCGGAGGTACCGTGGGTGTCTTAGGTGCCATGGGTGGCTTTGGAGCTACCATGGAGATCATGGGAGGCATGGGTGGCTTTGGAGCACCCCTCCCCCCCGACGCTATGGCCGCCATGGGAGGCATGAGTTTTGCTTCTCTCATGGAAGGCATGGGTGCACCTGCGGCCGCGATGGGCGTAATGTCTTCCGGTGTGCCTCCTCACACACATTTCCATGAAGATGCCGTTGAAGATCTTGCCAACACCGTAGGAGCTTCACGTGATGCGGTGCGCGATGAGGAGGAGGAGGAAGAATCATCTTCGAAGGAGGAAGAATCGTCTTCCGAAGATGAGGACGAAGACGAGGACGAGACTTGATGTGTCTTTCGTTTGTGTCATGAACTTGGTTTGCATTTTGAACTTGGTTGGATGAACTTGTGGGCATGATTTTAAACTTGTGGGCATGAACTTTTATTCATCAACTTGTTTGTGTGGAATTTATATGTCATGTTCATTGCATTTTAAAGGTTTTAAATTCATTTTATGTCCAAAATGCAACATATGCAATGCCCCCGCGAGTCGCATGCGCTGCATTTTTTGCGCGCTGCTAGAGTAGCGCGCGCTGTATTTTAGCGCGGCTGTTGGGGTCAGCGCTGCCGGCCGCGCAAAACCAGACGAAGGGCGCGCGGCAAAGTAGGTTTTTGCGCGCGGCGCGTAGCGCGGCCGTTGGAGATGCTCTTAAGACGAAATCAACACTTTTTATATAATTTCGTAGGGAGTATAATACAAAACAGGCATTTCCTATCAAGATCCAACAGTGGTGGGTTTTTAGCAAAACTGTTGTATTATATGAACGGTGATTCAGATCCAAACCAAACCAGTCGCCTAGCTCGAGTACTCAAGGTCTCTAGCCCGTCCACCCTGACCGGATCGCGTGCTTGTTCTCACCGGGAAACCGAGCGCATCCAACGGCGAGACGCGTGCAACGTACTTTGCACGTTAAGTGGTACCGGTACACTCGTCGGTTTGCTACCACGTACGTGTCCATCGCATTCGGTTTGCATGCGCACGAGACGTCTGATGCTACACCTACCCGCCACGAGAGGAAGCACCGTGCAATCCGGTCCCGCTCCGACGGCCCCGGCCGCAGTGTCGCCGGCGAGGCGACCGACCGTTGGCCAGGAATTCGATTTCTCGACGTGAACATGGAAACTCCGCCGCGACAACCTGATCATCCAACCCAGCATTCTCTACTGATTGACAGATCAGTCAGAAACACTCACGATCTGTGCCTCGGTCAATCAATCACAATGTCGTCGGGATCCTTCCTTTCTGGTGAAAATCATTCCTTTCTTTCCCTGGCCTCCTACCTCCTATATGAGCAATGCTACACCTATGTAATATTTGTTACGTATCTTACGTATGAGCTGAGTTGGCAGGTATTTATTGGCCATTAGTTGAGGACGCGGTTTTGATTAGTGGGAAAGGGATTACGTAGGTTACGTAGAAGCTGTTCGTAGGTGTAGCATTTTTGCTCCTATATATACGTGGGGCGTCCTCTGCATTGCACGTGCCACGTAGACCGACGGCTCTGCCTCCCTCCATACACGCGAACGCGCCCTCGCCATCGACCGATCGCTCCGGCGTGCGTCGTGGAGAATGGTCAGGGCGGCGGAGAGGGGCGGCGGGGACGAAGGGGGGATGAAGAAGCTGACGCAGGGGCGCAAGAAGATCCCGGTGGAGCGCATCGAGGACGCGAACCGGCTGCAGGTCTGCTTCTCCAAGCGCCGCAAGGGCCTCGTCAAGAAGGCCTTCGAGCTCTCCGTGCTCTGCGGCGCGCAGGTGGCGCTCATCGTCTTCTCCCCCGCCGGCAAGCCCTACACCTACGGCCATACCTCCGTCGACGCCGTTCTCGACCGCTTCCTCCTCTCGTACTCCGGCGACGTGGAGGCCGAGGCGGTGGCGGCGAGCCAGCAGACGGATCTGAGCGAGCTCCTCCGCCAGGAGGAGGAGCTGATCAAGGCCCGCGACGCGGAGGCGCTCAGGGGCAAGGAGCTTCAGGCGGAGGTGCGCGCCGCCGGCGTCTGGATCGACGGCGACATGCGTCACTGGGAGCTGCCGGAGCTCGAGGCCGCGCTCAACGCGCTCGAGAGGGTCCAGGCGGAGGCCGCGATGCGCGCGCACGAGATCTTCGCCCAGGACGCCATGATGCAGCAGACCTCGGCCCCGGCTCGTCGTACACGGGTGACCCGTCCGCCGGCGGTCATGAAGAGATGGCCATGGACACCACGATGAAGCTGACGGGCGGCGGCTACAGCAATAACCTCTTGGACTACCATGGCTCCGGCACCTTCCCCGCCGACGGCACCCGCAGCCAAGAGGTGGCCATGGATGCGACGACGATGAGGCTGACGGGCAGCGACGCCAGCAGCCTCTTCCACTACCTCGGCGGCTCCGGCCCGTTCACTGGTGACGGCCCTGGCGGCGGCGGCAATGACGTCTCCGTAGACACGACGATGACGTTGATGGGCGGTAACGTCAGCTATGCGCTTACACCGACGATGCCGCCACCGCCGCCACCTCTATCTCTGCCTTTCAATCATGGCTACGGCTACAATAACCTTGGCACGGGCTATGGCTACAATAACCTTAGCACTGGCTATGGCTACAACCAAACCGATCAAGGCGTTGGCCATGGCCATGGAGCCTTCTACGAAATGGAAGGGGTTTATGGGACAACGTGCAACTTCTTTGCATAGATTACTTTTTTTTTTAAGCTTCTTTGCATAGATTACTGAGGTGGCTTACTTTACGTTCAATGATTTTAATCAAGTTTATGTCGAAATGTTAATTAGAGTTAGTGTTTCACTTGATGGTGAATAATAATTTGATTGAGCCTTAGGTCTATTATGGCAACTATGTGTACATACATCATAATAATGATACACTATCAATATGTTCACATGACTTATGAAGTGTTCATTATGTTTAGGTTTGTCACGGTTGGATGCTCATCAAACTCTAAAAGAGAAGTTGGATGCTCATCAAACTTTAAAAGAGAAGTTGGATG
>NC_041390.1:115116769-115132867 GCF_002162155.2 Triticum dicoccoides
GAAATCATATTGTTTTTTGACGATAAAATTGCCTTGAAAACAATTTATATGTGACTCCAAAAAAACTTGATGCTTGATAACTGTAAAATAATATTGTCATTGTTCGTGATGTCAAAATATGCATGGACAAAGGATGTATGAGTCCAAAAGAATGCCTCATGTGTGGATTGAATGGAACGATATCGAAGAGGCGGGAAGATGGGAGAGTACCTAACAATTGATAGGGTAGGCGGATGCTATCATAAAGGTTTCTAATGATAAAATTGCCTTGAAAACGCTTTATTTACGAGGTTGTAAAAACATGATAACTTATAATTGTAATTAATATTATCACTATTTTATATTTTTGATAACATTTTTTCCTTCTCCCGCAATAAAATCAAAAGGACACATGGCACATCCTTGCACGTTATCAGAATAAACACCAATCAAGAAGGCACATCCTTGCAAACTAAGGCATAGCCTAGTGGTGGGAAGGGGTTGATGCCTTCCCACCCATCCAGATTCAAGGCATGATACTTGCAATTTGGGTTGCATCAATTATACTGTAGGGGGTTTCCTTACAATCTTTCTGTCAAAAAACATCAATCAAGAAGGTGAATATGTTTATAAAAACACTAGGCGACCATATTTGGTCAAACAAACATGGGGGCAAGAGTTTGAGGCGAAAGATGAGTGAGTTGAAGCAGAGACAGAGCTGGCCGGGGGTGAGCTGGGGCCATGTCTCCCCTGTGGTCAGATTTTTTTCCCTCACACTTCTACTAGATATTGTGTGGAGTGATCTTTACATTTGTATATATGCCCGGTCCATTGATATAGCATTGCAGAAAACTCGTGTATGTAAGGCAAATAAATCATGTATGTAAGCATAGAAGATTATTCTATTCCCGATGAAGCATGGGGCATCAGAAAACCTTTTGGTTTTGGTGTCCATATCCTATTCTCACGCATCACCTCTTCCCAAACGGAACTGCTCCATGCACGACAAACTCTAGACGATTTTGTGCACGACTAAAGAATCCAGCGGCTGTTGTTCGGCTTTGGACAAGATTCCGCCGCTGGATGTAATCATCGTCGACAGAACGTCCAAATATTTGTCGTCCACATAGCACTGCTCCTTCCCGAAAACAAAAATGCCAGAGTCCCACTCTTCAGTCTTCACATGAGCTAGTCACTTTCTTCTCCTGCGGTCTTGCCTTTTCCTCTCCCTCTCCGCCTCCCCCAAATCCCTGTGAATCTCCATGATCCCCGACAAGCCAGCACAACGACGCTTAGAATATTGCAAGATTCAGACAATGATTCGCGAAGTACCTGTACAGTCTAATTCCCAAGATGTACTAGAATTGATCTTGGCCAATCCAATTCCCATTGCCCATCCAAAAAATGCAGCACAACCTGGGTGAGTTTTTGTTGCTAGGAATTACCACATTGTCCATTAAACAAACAAATTATAATTAGTACATATGTGGTCACGCCATGAGACAAACAGAGTGCCTAGTGTCCTAGAGATTTGCACAAAGGACTTCAAAAAAAAAATACAACTTTAGGAGATCCATATGCCCAACCTAATCATCACCCGACGTTGATCACCGCTGTCACCATGGTGCTGTCAGAGAAAAACACAAGTAGCTGAAGGAAATATGCCCTAGAGGCAATAATAAAGTTGTTATTTATATTTCCTTATATCATGATAAATATTTATTATTCATGCTAGACTTGTATTAACCGGAAGCTTAGTACATGTGTGAATACATAGACAAACAGGGTGTCACTAGTATGCCTCTACTTGACTAGCTTGTTGAATCAATGATGGTTATGTTTCCTAACCATAGACATGAGTTGTCATTTGATTAACGGGATCACATCATTAGAGAATGATGTGATTGACTTGACCCATCCGTTAGCTTAGCACGATGATCGTTTAGTTTACTGCTATTGTTTTCTCCATAACTTATACATGTTCCTATGACTATGAGATCATGCAACTCCCGAATACCGGAGAAATACTTAGTGTGCTATCAAACGTCACAACGTAATTGGGTGACTATAAAGATGCTCTACAGGTGTCTCCGATGGTGTTTGTTGAGTTGGCATAGATCGAGATTAGGATTTGTCACTCCGAGTATCGGAGAGGTATCTCTAGGCCCTCTCGGTAATGCACATCACTATAAGCCTTGCAACCAATGTGACTAATGAGCTAGTTACGGGATGATGCATTACGGGACGAGTAAATAGACTTGCCAGTAACGAGTTTGAACTAGGTATTGAGATACCGATGATCGAATCTCGGGTAAGTAACATACCGATGACAAAGGGAACAACGTATATCGTTATGCGGTTTGACCGATAAAGATCTTCGTAGAATATGTGGGAGCCAATATGAACATACAGGTTCCGCTATTGGTTATTGACCGGAGACGTGTCTCGGTCATGTCTACATAGTTCTCGAACTCGTAGGGTCTGCACGCTTAACGTTCGGTGACGATCGGTATTATGAGTTTATGTGTTTTGATGTACCGAAGGTAGTTCGGAGTCCCGGATATGATCACGGACATGACGAGGAGTCTCAAAATGGTCGAGACATAAAGATTGATATATTGGACGGCTATATTCGGACACCGAAAGTGTTCCGGATGATTTCGGAGGAAACCAGAGTGCCGGAGGGTTACCGGACCCCCCCCCCCACCGGGAAAGTTTGGCCTTCATGGGCCATAGGGAAGAGGGGAGGCAGCCCACAAGGGGCAGCCACGCCCCCTCCCTATAGGGTGTCCGAATTGGACAAGGGAGGGGGGCGCGCCCCCCCCTTTCCTTCTCCTCTTCCTCTCCCTTCCTTCCTTCCCCTTCCCCTCCTAGTTGGACTAGGAAAAAGGGAGTCCTACTCCTACTAGGAGGAGGACACCTCCCCTCTTTGGCACGCCCTAGGGTCGGCCGGCCTCCCCCTTGCTCCTTTATATACGAGGGCATGGGGCACCCTAGAACACACAAGTTGATTGTTTTCAGCCGTGTGCGGTGCCCCCCTCCATCATAATCCACCTCAGTCATATCGTCGTAGTGCTTAGGCGAAGCCCTGCGCCGGTAGCTTCATCATCACCGTTATCACGCCGTCGTGCTGACGAAGCTCTTCCTCGACACTCAGCTGGATCGAGAGTTAGTAGGACGTCACCGAGCCGAACGTGTGCGGATCGCGGAGGTGCCGTACTTTCAGTACTAGGATCAGTCGGATCGTGAAGACGCACGACTACATCAATCGCGTTGTCATAACGCCTCCGCTTATGGTCTACGAGGGTACGTGGACAACACTTTTCCCTTCTCGTTGCTATGCATCACCATGATAGATCTTGCGTGTACATAGGAATTTTTTTGAAATTACTACGTTCCCCTACAGTAGCCTCCACATCCAGATATGGAATAATTTCATTGCAGACCACACTGCATTGGGAACCGACTAAACAGTCTGTCGGTGACGAGGGAAGCGAGTCTTTGTGGCATGTCGGTCGGGGATCATCCCCAAGTCTGCCAGATCTTGATGATGTCGTCTTCATCCAACGTGATCGGAGAAGAAGAGCGCCGCTGCAAGCCGCCATTCACACACCACACTCCAAGACACTCTCATACTCTGGACCAGCCGACGATGTCGTCCAAGAAGACGCCAAGCACCATCCACCACAACCTAACATCGTCAAAACCAAAAATCCGACAAGACAAAGGCTACCTGCTTCCGGGCGTTGCTGATCGAGGCATCGCCAGGGTGGGAAAGAAGTAGAGCCATCTCTATTCCGGCGTGGCTTTGATTCCACCACAAATGCAACACCTCCGAGAAAAACTAAGTCTATCCTATCTTGTCGTCGAAGCGAAGTCGCCGGGGAGGGGGGGGAGGGGGTCCCCGGCCCCTCGGGCCGCAGGAGCGGTAGCCGAAGGGGCCGAGGACCCGCAACCACATAGGCGAAGGAAGGAGGCAGAGAAGATCGCCTCACGATCGCCTGTGCAGAACGGTCGGTGAGAGAAAAGTTGGAACCGCTTTGTGATAACCTTGATGAGTTAAACTGTTGAAGGAGAAGGGCGAGTAGTAGGAGGAAGGTGGGATGGCAGGATGGTACTATTTTTTTCTCTTGTGTGCATATACGCTTTCCCCTCAACATTACGTAAAAAGGATATGCCTTCCGGACTCTCGTTTACATGGCCCCGCCGTCGTCTTCTCCTCCCCTTCCGGCATGGGCGGCGGCGAACGCCCTCTTCCGACGCCACCGACGCCTTCTCCCGCTCCTCCTTCCCCCGGTGTCCCTCTGCGCCCTCCTACCCGTCCTCTCCCACTGCCTCGTTTCCGGCCTCGCCGGCAACCCCTTCGTCGCCTCCCGCCTCATCCTCGCCTCCTCGCGCCTCTCCCTCACATTCTCCCTCCTCCTCCTCTCCCACCTTCCAGCCTCTTCCCTCTCGCCCTTCTCCTTCAACTCGCTCATACGCGCGTCGCCTCCAGGCCTCACCCTCCGCCTGTTCGAACAAATGCGCCGCCGGGGCGTTCCCACGGATAACTACACCCTCCCCTTCTTGATCCATGCCTGTTCCGGCAGTGACATGGCACTGGGACAGTCCCTGCACGGGAAGAGCGTCCGTCTTGGTTACAGCTCCCACATCTTCACGCAGACGGCGCTGATGAACATGTACTTCGGGTGTGGCTTGGCTGTTTCCGCCGGCAGGGTGTTCGATGAAATGCAGGCGAGGGATGTGGTTGCATGGACCGGCATGGTCTCTGGTTATGTGGACTCTGGAATGCACCTTCGAGCTGCTGAGGTCTTTAAGGAGATGAGAGGCGGTGAGGAGGTTACAAGGCCTAATGTAGCAACGTTGGTGTCGGTTGCTTCTGCGTATGCCAGTCTTGGCTCCCTGGAGTATGCTAAGGGGCTGCACGGCTATGTGGAGAAGGTGGGGTTGCGAGGCGATTTGATTCTGACGAATGCACTGATGGATATGTATGGAAAGTGTGGTAGCATAGAGTCAGCTCGTGCTCTGTTTGATTTCATGCATGAGAAGGACCTACTTTCATGGACAACGATGATTTCAGGGTTGGCTTCTCATGGACATGGCAAAGAAGCGGTTGCTTTGTTTTTAAGCATGCGCGAGGTGGGAGTACTGCCGGACTCAACCACCTTCATCGTGGTTCTGTCTGCTTGTAGCCATGCTGGACTGGTGGATGAGGGGATATCAATCTTCAATTCCATGGCGAGTGAGTACAAGGTCACCCCAGATATTAAGCACTATGGTTGCATGGTGGATCTTTTCAGCAGGGCAGGACTTCTTTCACGTGCTTATGAGCTTATTGATAGCATGCCTTTTGAGCCAAACTTGGCAATTCTTGGAGCATTGCTGAGTGCATGCAGTGTCAATAATGAACTGGAGATTGGGGAACTAGTTCTCCAGAAGATTGATTCTGTTTGCTCCTATAAAGGAGGTGCTGGTGTGCTTCTGTCCAACATCTACGCTAACCAGAACTTATGGCATGAAGTTGATTCCATTAGAAGGAAGATAAGAAATGGTACCATACCCAGAAAGCCACCTGGTCAGAGTTCGGTGGCATCAGAAGTTCCTTTCATGAGTTTGTGATTTGGAGGTGAGTGTACCCATTTTCAATTGAGTTGCTCTTGTCATTGTATGGATTAGGAAGTCGTCGCATAAATGCATAGTAATCTTATCAAACGTTGCTTGTTTCAAGTTGAGACACTTATTTTTGGGATGGAGGGAGTACATGCCACTACTCTTCTAGAAACTAGATTTTGAGCATGTTGATTGCTGGATAGAGATCAATATCTGTATAGGCAATAAGAATGACAATATCGTTTTTTTGACAGAGTAAGTTTGAATGACACATTTGCCTATACTTCTGTTATGTAGCAAGACATACATTCTTGTGCTCCAAAACTTGACTTATGTGCATACTCTCCTTTCTTGATGAGCATCAGTTAGGGCTAGTAGGACCTTGTAAATCCTATATTCCACTAAATATTATGTCCTCATATGGGGTTTGATTTTCACATGTTTCCACTTGTACTTTAGAGTTAATATTATTTAGTCTATCAAATATTTCATATTCTCTGCTTTAGATTCCCATGAGAATTTTTTATTATCATGCCAGTCATTATTGATTTTCGAATCTTGGTTAGCTGATCTTTCGTTTTTGTATTCTTCTCAAATGCAGCTTTTAGAGAGAAATCCACTTTGTTGTCACTGTTAACCTTGACTGGCAAAATGGCTGATTTTCATGCGAACTGGTAAGGAAGTCTCATCAATTACTTTTACGACAAGGCAGCTTATGAAGTACTCCCCCGTTCCTAAATATTTGTCTTTTTAGAGATTTTAAATGCACTACCACATACGGATGTATATAGACATATTTTAGAGTGTGGATTCACTCATTTTGCTTCGTATGTAGTCACTTGTTGAAATCTCTAGAAAGACAAATATTTAGGAACGGAGGGAGTAGATATCAGCGTATTATGTCAAAAAAAAGTACTCCCTCCGAGATTCCAGCGTGTCACCCATTTTGTTACTGTGTTGAAATTGTTGTGGCTTTTACTATTGAGTATTAAGTAGCGAGCATATTATACCTGTGGAATCATAAGCACATTGACTGACTGAACTTCTGTTTGCTTTATCTAACAGGAGATGAGGTCTCTCGGCAGCATATTTCGCAGATTAGCTTTCCATAGCGCGCACAGAAACACTAAACTTCATACGCAAACTTCTTCCCCTCACCAACTCCCCCTTATCATTTAGGAGATAAGACAAAGTATACCATCTTATTCACCGTTTCCATCCGAACAAATACACACCATGCATTCATACACCCAGGCGTGATGCCTTCTTGCAGCATTTTCACGGAGAAAGCCTGAGGCTGAACCAGTCAAATGCATTGTACTTAAACTGCCTTACAAATCGCCTGGCTGGGGATCGAAATGTGTGGCCAGGGCCAGGGCTCATGCGTGTGGTGTAACTTCGAGCTTCTTCGTTAACAACACAAGGACGCCCAGAACTTGTCCTTCCGGTAAAAGAATTCATGTTCCTGAACTGAGCTGGAGAAGTATGCCATCAGAGGCCCGTGAGCATGTTACTCCCTCCTTTCCGGTTTAAACCCACACGCATCCCTAGATCGGCAATTCGGCCAGTGTAATACAAATTGTATATTACCAAAGCTATATCATTAAAAAAAATGTCACATGTGAAGTCGCTAACGGTATATTTTTGTGATATATAAACATTGCTCAAATCGTTGATCTAGGTATATGCGTGGGCCTTTTAAACCAGGAAGAAGGTACTCCCTCCGTTTCATAATGTAGTGCATATAGATATTTTAAGAAGTCAAACTTTATTAACTTTGACCAAATTTATAGAAAAAATAATGTACATCTAGAATACCAAATACATATCATTAGATACATCACAAGACGTATTTTCGTATTGTATATATTTGGTGTTGTAGATATAAATAGTTTTTTATTTAAACTTGATCAAAATTTGTAAAGTTTCACTTTGCGGAAAATCTATATGGACCAAGTCAAACTAGTGTGTGTGTGAACTCTGGCACCGCCCACTTGAATGCTACTGCTACTGTGCTCCGGTGGCAACTTGTGGGCATCTTGCTTGGACACCATAACATACTAAATATTTTGACGAAATGATGGATGCTGAGTTATCCTTTTCTTGCGTGGTGGTGTTATATCCATTGCCGAAATGTGGATTAGATCTTCAGTTTATTCGTATCAGCCATATCCATGTGCGTGCATACTAAGCTGCAGGCAAGTTGTTGGGGGTAGGGACAAGGAATAGAGAAACAACCGGATAAAGGTGCCATCAGCTGCCTGCTCTGGCGGCGGTGGGCAAAAGCAATGGGCTCTGTCCATCCTGTTCCTGTATTTTTTTTATGGGACCTGTTCCTGTATTCAAACAGTAGTGCAATGGTGGCTCTTGGGCTGGCTAGGAGGCATGTTCCTTTTTGGAGACTCTTTCTGTCTTTGGCAAAATACCGAGGATGCGTTTGGTTCACATCTTTGTTTTAGAGCATCTTACATACTTGTCTCGGTTCGGTCTGGTTTGGTAAATATTCCCTCCGTTCCAAATTACTTGTCACAGATATAGATGTATCTAGATGTATTTTAGTTCTAGATACATCCATTTCTGCGACAAGTAATTTGGAACGGAGGGAGTACATGCTAAAAATCAACATCTGCATGTAGTTTAGTTGTCTGCATTAGGTTTCATGTATGGGAGGAACAATTAGTTAGCACATTGTTTGGTTGTAAACGGCTAAGCCAACACATATGTGAACTTCAGATCAAAGTTGCACATTCTGATTTGTGTCGTGCTTCCTTCCTCTATATGATGTTGCTTGTGACCTCGTCACTCTGGCAGTAAAATGAGTATCATCCATTGCTCCAATGCAATCCTAGAATGGCATTACAAGATGTTGTTATGGCCACAACAAAACAATAACAACATATCAAGGCATGAACTACATACTGTAAGTGCTCATCTTGAAGTATGGATATCATCTTAGACTAGTGCGAATCTTGGTAGGAGTTCGACCGGTTGGTGGTCTGATCATCTCTCCTCTGAGCTCCCCAACAGCATACAACACTTGCTTGAAGTATCTGGAGATGGTCTCCATTATACCTGGCCAAACCTCGGACCGGGCCGGGCTTCGGGCCGGGCCTAGCCAAGCCCGAGCCAAAAAACCTGGGCCCGAGCCCGGCCCGGCCCGGCCATCGGGCCTAGTTTTTGGGCCCAAGCCCGGCCCAAACATGCAAAAGCCCGTCGGGTCTCGGGCCTCGGGCCGGGCCCCTTCAGATAACGGCAAAAATGACGGGCCCGGGCCCGGCCCGGCCAGGCCATCGGGCTCAAAATCTAGGCCCGAGCCCGGCCCGGGAGCAGCGTCGGGCCGGGCCGGGTCGGGCTTTTTCGGGCCGGGCCGGCCGGGTTGCCCATGGCCAGGTCTAGTCTCCATTGATCTTCCGAAGGTGTTGTGTACAACCCTGAACCTCTGGTTATGATCAGCAACATGGAGGAACATGGCTACTTGCTCTTCCATAGTGGTGTAGATGCTATCTTCTAGTAGCCCCCTGCTCCTGAACGTCTGGACAAGCCTGGCGAAAGGTGCTATTTTCATTCGAAGCATTCACAGAGCCTTTGTATCGTTGCAATCGTAGATGCAGTTCAGATTCACTATCCTCTCTTAATTTCGGATTAACATCGAACCATACCAGATGAGAGGTTTGTCATTCCGACGAACAACTTTCCTATGAACCAACAAGATCCAAGCCTGAACCATAACTATCAGCGCTGCTGCTTGAACTAAAAGCTTCGTCTGTTCATCCACAACCTAAGCGACATTCATGGTGTGGTCAACAATGGTGCAATCGACCCTAAATGCTCCTACCAAACGACCTAACAGAGAAGGGGGGAGGGGTAGCTCACCAGTTTCGGGGTTGGGGGAGGCATGGCCGAGACGAGGATGGCCGGACGGAGTCAAAGAAGAAGGGGAGAAGCGGCTGCTGCTGTCGGGGAGTGTTGCTCTCGCCATCGACGCTGCCGTCGTCGCAGCCGTATATCTGATTCGTCGACGCCGCCGGTGCCAATAACAGAGGAGGACTTGCCATGGGTGAGCGAGTAAAAGGGGTGGTAAGGGTATATTTCGCGCCATCCCGCCTTCGCCGATTCCCCCTCCTGCCATCTCCGACTGGATCCTCCCTGCACCGCGCTTTACGCCGCGTCTTCCTTTTGCGCCCGACTTAGCATGGCTCGCTGGAAACGGCCGATTCAAGCGTTTCCAGTGAACCAGGCTCTGGGCTGCTTTAAGTTTCGTGTCGATGCGAGTCAGGCCTGCTTGCACGGAACCATACGACCCAAATTCATCTCGCTCGGGTCTGATTGGGCTGTATGCAGCCTACCAAACGCGTATTGAGAGCTCGAAGCTGTTCTGAAGAAGAAGAAGAAGAAGAAGAAGAAAAATCTTGCTCAAAGAGTGTCAATCCTATCTGTAGAGTCTAGCGTTGTCTGGCTTTTGCAGTCACCTGATACGGGTATGGTACCTACTCCATGTGGCAATTGGTTGGTTAATCAAGCTCGCCACGCTTCCTAAACGAAGTTCCCCCATTAGCGAAACGCATGGCTGGAGGATGACGTTTTTCTCCCGGTGGGCCAGTTTCTCAAGTCCCTTGCACCCGATTCTCTCTCTCCTCAAAAAGAAGTGCCTTGCAGCCGATAACATTTCAGGCAAAGTAGGCCGCCTGGAGCCAGGCAGGACACCTGGACCGGGGAGCTCTGCTCGGCCACCGCAGCCAAGCCCCAGGAGCGAAAGCCAAAACCGAAAGCAGAGGCGTGCCAGATCCGCCCAACTTGCCTCCCGCTCCCTCCCTCCAGATCAGGTTCCTTGCTTCCTCCCGTCGCCTTCTTTCTCTTTCCCATTCCGCCCCTCGCCCGTTTTCATACATCTCCCTCCCCTGCACCTGCATCCCCATCCCCCGCGCTCCTCTTCTCTTACCCCTCCCCCAATTCAGAGCTCTCCGTCGATTCCGACGCAGCCGCCGCCGACTCCTCCTCCTCCTCCTCCACCACCTCACCGGAAGGCCGCCCGGCCACGCGCCTGAGCGGAATCCCTCGCCCTGCCTCCCGGTACGTACATGTTCGTCTCCCGCCAGCGCTCCTCGCGAGGTTTGTGTGCGTGTGTGTGTGCGCGCGCGCGCGTGATTCCGCCTGCTTGCTTCTCCTTCGCCGTAGCTCGCGAGCGCCCGAATCCCTTGACGCCTCTTGCCTGCCATGCCACCTGATAGTGCGGGATTGGTTCGATTGGCCGTTTCTTGGTGGTAGTTGGCGAGTGGGTGGATTGCCTGGTTATGGTGTACCGTCTCGTTTGCCTCGTTATAGCGCCGCCGAGCCGGTAGGAGGTGCCGTTCGGGCGTGGTACCTCGCCATTACGCGGGGTTCGAATTAGCAGATCACGCGTCCGCGGTACCTGCTGTCGTTAGTTGTTACGTCACGATGTCAACCTGGGCATCTTCTCCCTGTTCCAAGTGAAAATGCACACTGTCTCCAGTAGTAATGTGTATTACTATGTATTCGCTGTTATTTTTCCGTTATTTTTCAATCTGACGTCTAATTCCAAGTGGAAAATGTCGATTGGGATGTGTGCAGTACCAGTCCTATTTGAGCGCGGTTCTGAATCTTTGTTCACCGTTTCAGTGATTCAGACGTGTTTCCTGGCTGCGTGGAAATGGATGGCGTTGTTGTGAGGAGAGTGATCCCTTCGGACAACAGTTGCCTCTTCAATGCCGTCGGGTATGATTCTGCACCTGTATATGCTGCACTAGTAAGGAAACGATTTCGCAGATGATGCCGTCGCTGACTGTGCTTCTCAACACCTCTCTTGGTGCAGTTATGTGATGGAGCATAACAAAAATAAGGCTTCTGAGCTCAGACAGGTAATTGATTCTGATGTCTGTTTGGCAATTTGGCACAACTGCTGTGTTGTCAGAGCCAACTGAACATTATCGCATCGGTTGATCAAAATATGTCATTATATAAGTTCTAGAAGAATTTTATCTTATATCAGTTCAATTAACATCCAGCAACTCATATATGACTCTTAAGATATTTCGGTATTGTCGTCAAAACGGCATGAGACCATCTCATCCAGAAAAGCTGTTCCAATCAATGCAGTTGCAAGTCATCACACTACTGGTTTTTGACAGAAAATTGAGACCACAACACATTTAATGTACAGTAGAAAGAGCATAGCATGCTTATCAAGTACCCTAAACGATTTTAGAATGATAAGCTTCAGTCCTCCAATGCGGAAGTAATTGTGCATCATTCACATACCAGCAGCTTCAAAACATCAAAGTCCTTGAAATACTTCCACGATATTCTGTCCTTCAAATCATGTGTGTAAATAACCTAGACGTGTTCTGCCTGTACAATCTATCTGTAGAGAACAAAAACTAACACGATTGAAGATTACATTAGCGTAGGTCAGATAAATGAAGCAATAAAACATTATTTTGTACACCATGATGTTCCTTTTAGCTAGAAACTGTTATTTACAAATTGTTGGACTGTACGTGTCATCTCATTTTTGCTTACCTTTCTAAACTTACAGTGCTGACTTTGCTACTTTTTATTCCCCGTTTGCTTGAAGGTCATAGCAGCAGCGGTTGCAAGTGATCCTGAAAAGTACAACGAAGCATTTCTTGGGAAACCAAATGAAGCATATTGTGCTTGGATTATGGACCCTGATAAGTGGGGAGGTGAGTTTCAGTGCTATGATTCATGTGCAGCAATATCGATGATGAAACTACTTAGTTTGAAATGCTCATGTACAATTTTGTTTGAAGACTGGTAGCGATGCAGTCATATCATGTCCCAGAATTTGCATTAGACATCCTCTTTGCCCCAAGAGAAAAACATAATATCGGGACCTTATCCTAAGAAAATTGCCATGACTCAAGAACTCAGCATTCCTCGTTAGGCATCTCTACCATAAAACTATAAGCCTCCATTAGTAATATACTACTACCCCCGTAACTAAATATAAGATGTTTTTGCAGTTCAGTCATTTAGTTATGGAGGTAGTAGTATTAGTTCATATTTCATATGTTCTTGTTCTTGTGGTGCAAAGCAACCACTTGTAACATGACGCACTCCAGTTGGTCAGTGGAGGTGTATCTGTTCTACATCTGTTACAGGCATAAACACTAATTTTCATATAAGTTTTTCTTTGATGGCGGTTTTCATTAGATGTCAGTGTGTGCTGCTGCTTAGTTCACTAATTCACCTTTTTTTTTTCGTTGTAAAGGTGCCATAGAACTTTCAATTCTGTCAGAATATTATGGGCGTGAAATTGCTGCATATGACATCCAGACAACACGATGTGATCTGTATGGTCAGGTCGGTGGCTCTATATGTTTACTTCTGTTTGTTCAGAATCTTTTGCTAGTTCTTAGCTTTACATCCGCTGATACAGGGGAAGAACTACAATGAGAGGGCAATGCTCATTTATGATGGGTTGCATTACGATGCTTTAGCAGTAAGTTTTTGTGATAGCAACTCACACGATTGAAAACGACACAATGCGGTATTAACTAATTTTATCTGTTTTTATCAACAAAAATTCAGACGTCTCCAGCTGAAGGGGCACCAGAAGAATTTGATCAAACCATCTACGTTGTTGACCAGAACCGTTCAATTGGTCCAGTAGAAGGCCTTGCTCTGAACTTAGCGAAGGAGGCACATAGGTATGTATTTGTCTATTATCACTTAAGTGTTCCGAACCATAATGCTTATTTCAGCATGTAACATTTATATTTTTAACTCTTCAAACATTGATTGTGGCTAATGGTCAATGGTCAGCAATTGAACTGAACATTCTAATGAGTAATGCATATGGAAGGTGTTGTAACACGATGTAAAATTTGCACTGATAATAATTAAAAATAAATGCTCGTGACCTGTTCTGTAATTAATGTGGTGCTAAATAGCTTTCGTCCTTTTTTAAATCTGTCAGCATGATCACGAGTAGCCGTTTTAGCTTACCCATCTGGTCTCGAGATTGTCAGAAAGCAGCTGTAATCTGTCAGCTGACTATAAACCAAGATAATATTTTGGTAGAAATGTTACTGACTTTGGTTGGGCATGCAATTTGTAGGAAGAGGAGCTACACAGACACCACAAACTTTACATTGCGCTGCGGCGTGTGCCAAATTGGTGTCATTGGTCAAAAGGTGAGACTCTCAATGCCTTAACCGCACAATATTTCTATCAATCTGTGGGGAAACCTATTTTATAGGGATATTGAAAGCCCTTAAACGTTGCAGGAAGCTGTGGAACACGCACAAGCCACCGGCCATGTCAATTTCCAAGAATACAAATGACCGTAGAAGATATACTAGTTCTTCTTCTTCCGCTGTTGTTGTACACTCATTTGTTGCAATTGTTTTCTTCTTCGGCCTGATATGGTACTATTGCAAAATATTAATTTGTTAGAGTAAATTTCATAAGCTCCAGTTTGGATATTGATTTTGATGTTCATATTGACTGCTAACTTGAAGAATTGAAGATCCAGTGATCAATGTATCTAGTAATCTGTTGTGATCTTGTTCTTTTTTTTTTGGTCGTTCAAGTGGCTCCACATGATAAGGCCTTCTTTGGTTTATAGGGTAGGAATATCATAGGAATAGAAAAATTATAGAAAGTGAGGTGGCATGCATCTCACTTCCTATAGGAAAAGAGATGTCACTTGATTCATACGATAGGATTTTTTTCATTGAGGCCTTCTTTGATTTATAAGGTAGGAATATCATAGGAATAGGAAAATCATAGGAAGTGAGGTGGCATGCATCTCACTTCCTATAGGGAAAGAGATGTCACTTGATTCAAGGATAGGATTTTTTCCATTGAGTCTAGGCTAATGTTTTTTTCCCTTTGAAATGTCAAGGATTGACTCTTATCCTATATAGGATTAGGAATCTATTCCTATAAACCAAAGGGCTTTATAGAAATTTTTCCTACAAAAATCCTATCCTCTAAAAATCTTACAAGATTCCTTTAAACCAAAAGAGGCAATAGAAGGATTTTTCCTCTGAAATTCCTTTTGGCATGGACTATCTCATACATTTCGGCCCTCTTTGATTCACAGGATTTTCAAAATGTGGGAATAGGAAAAGTATAGGGTTGGAGTGGCATGCACACATGAATCCTACATGATTAGCATAGAGTGTTTGATGGCACAGGAAAAGCGAAGGAATTGTAAAAAGAGGTTGGAGTGGATGTTAGATTTCCTATGAAATGTAGTACAAAAGATTCCATAGAAAAAATTCCTATGGGATCCAATCCTATGAATCGAAAGACCAACATAGAAGAAATTCTTAAGGATTTCAATCCTCCAGAAATCCTATAGAATTCCTTTGAATCAAAGGAGCCCTTCTTGTGCGACACTGAAATGCTACTTCTCAAGTTTGCTGCTCTTCTGTTGCTTTGAGATGCCTTCGGGGGAACCCAGCGGGCACTTTTCCTGGGCTGGGAGCGCACTACTTGGTGCGCCCAGCCACCACCATGTGTCGCACGCAAGATGCACCCTCGAGATTTTGTTTTTCTTTCTGCATGTGTTTTTTGTTTTATTTTTTGGGGGGTTTGGTTTTTGCTTGATTTTCCCTACATTTTGGTGAGAAAAACATTTCTTTTTGTGCTTTCCGGAAAAAAGAAAAGCACAGCTATGCTTTCTCGAAAAAGAAAAAAAAACACAGCCTATGGTTCCACGAGATGTATGGACGTGCTTTCTGAAAATGAAAAAATGCAGCCGCCTGTGCTTCTGTGAGAAGTACAACTGTGCTTTTTGAAAAGAAAAAAAAGGCATAGCTGCGCTTTCAAGGAAAAAGAAAAGAAAAAAACACAGTTGGGTTTCATTTTATTCGGTTTGATCTTTTCGGTTCAGTTCTTTATTCCCAGTTTTTTGGTGGAAAAAAATTCGTGGAAACTTATTAACATGCGATCTAGTTTTGAAAATCTTGTTGGGAAACATAGTAGAAAACAAAAAATTTCGCCCTACGATCACCCAGAAACAATATGAAGGTACATAACGGGTTGTCATCAACGATCATTACCGACTTCGGGAGTGCAGCGGAAGTAAACGAGTTGATGTAGATCGTATTTGAAGTCCCTCGAACGTTGATGATGATCCCGTGAATCGTCCACGAACGATCCCTCAAACGGAAGACCGAAAGTATGTCCTCTCTACTTGGTTGCAAGCATACGGTCTTCACGATCCGGCAGCGCTTCGTCGTCTAGAGCTAATCGTCGCCGGAGAATTAGAGGGAGAAGATTAGAACCACACGGGGCTTCCAATTATGAGGATTAGTGATGGCTAAGGCTCGCTCTAATTAGTCAACTAGGACCAACTAGAACGTGCACTAGATCAACTAGAGGAGGCTCCAATACTTGTGTATCCATAGGGTGGAAATCCTCTAGTATATATAAGTTAGAGGGGAGGGAGAGGGCATCTACCAAAAGGGAAGGAGCCCCCTTGGTGCGCCAGCCTTGTGTGTGTGTGGGGGGGGGGGG
>NC_041390.1:115132999-115183578 GCF_002162155.2 Triticum dicoccoides
GGGGGGGGGGGGTCCTACTCCCTCCCTGTAGGATTCGGCCCCTCCCACTAGGAAGGGGAAGGGAAGGGAAGGGAGGGCACTTCCACTTGGGCCCTTGTGGCCTAAGTTGTCTTCCACCTCTTGGCCTTTTTAGCCCCGTTGATATTTTAATTAAATATAAATTTTTCCAAAAAAATTTAGACCATTATATATATAATTTAATATCTTCAGAAACATTTTCCACATATATATAATAAATCAATAATACCCGGTATTACCCGATATTCACCGAAACCCTTCCGGTGACCCCAAAACGCTTTCGGAACCTCTCAGAACTATTCCGGATATTAATAAAACAATTCCACAAATATATTCTCATCACTCCTGTCCTACTAACACTCAGCAAATCGTGATTACCTTAAGCTTGTGACCCCGTAGGTTCGGTAAACCTTAGACATGAACGAAACCCCTTAGTTCAATGACCGATAGCGGAACCGCGGACATCCATATCGGTCCCTATGATTATCCGAATGATATTGGAGTGAACCTTTGGTTATCATATGATGCTCCCTTTGCTTCGCGATACTTTGCAAGCCCCGGCGAGACCAGGAACCTATTGTTTTACCGTTTATCATTTCACACGTGTATATGAGTTTTTTCACTAAATCACATATTCCAGGATCATAGAAGTTATAGCATAAAATATAAAATCTTAATTATGAATAACGGAAATATAATTATACAATATTATTGCCTCTATGGCATATTTTTAACAGTCTCCCACTTGCACTAGAGTCAATAATTTAGCTGTATTGTTTTACAAACACCTATGGGTATTCTGGTGTTGCTCATGCTTTGCTTGTGGTAGAGGGCTAGAGGCTTTGTCATTTGTTTTGACATATTCAAAACTAAGTAATATTTGTGTCAGTCTTGTCTGTTTACAGGATCTCCATCCATCTTGCTTTGAGCTATAACATTTGATTCAAAATAAAATATCATTCAGACTCATTGCACTTACAATCATATTTTGGATTCACCTATTTATATCAAGATTTTTCTTGACTGGCCATCTTCATAATGCTTATGGGCTTATTAAAACTTTTGTAATACCCAATTATATCAAGACATTTCTTGATTATTGGATCTACCCTTTTATATCAAGACTCTTCTTGATTGTCCATTATTCATAATGTTTATGGGTTTCTTACAACTCTTGTAATATCCAATTATATCAAGACATTTCTTGATTATTGGATTTTACCCATTTATACCAAGACTCTTCTTGATTGGCCATATTCTCAATATATTGTTAATGGGGTTCTTTACAACTTTTTGTAACATCCAATTATAACAATACATTTCTTGATTATTGGATCTTCCCTTTTATATCAAGACTCTTTTTGATTCAGACAACATTAAAACATCTAATGTTTTCAAAACATAAATTATCGTTTTATAGAATCAACAATATTGTTCATAAAATAGTTTGATCATAGCCCTAATTATATCAATCATGAAGTTGATATTCATATATTCTTTTGAGATCCTTGATATCTGTTACTAACACTTAGTAAAACTCTTGGCCCATTGTAACGCTCGGATAATTAGGCTACAGTAAAACTCTGCTAATGATGCTACAACACCTCCGTAACCGTTGATATACTCTCGTTATTTCAAAACCGGTTCAAAATTCAAATTCAAAATTATGGCAAACAACAGAAGTTTTCAAACGTTATAATAAAAATGTTTGGAGTGTGCAGTTAAATGCCTAGATAATTATAGTGCATAATACACATTTTTTGAAAATGCCTAAATACACTGGAATGAAATAAAACAGTAAAATCCAAACAAAAAACAGAATAAAAGCCCCCCCCCCCCCGCTGGGCCTTTTGGCCAAGCTGGCCATCCACGTGGACCCCGGCCGCCCGAATGGGCTGGCCCATCCCGCGCCCCCACTCCCCAGGGTACTGAAACCCTAACCCCCCACTCACCGCACTCACCCCCCACTCCTCCCTCGTCTGGATCTGGATCGGGAGGCGCCCGATCCCATCGCCCCCCTCTCGTCGCCCGTCGCCCGGGACCACCTCGCCAGATCGCCCTGTCACTGCACCAACCCCTCCCTGACGTTGCCAACCTCATCCCCGCATCCACCTCGCGCCCCGTTGCCCCTGACCCTACGAACCCCGGTGAGACCCCGGCCCGCGTCCCCGAACCGCTCTGCCTCGCGCTCGTCGCCACGGTCACCGCCGTCCCCGCCCGCGGTCGACGCACTTCGGCCCCGCAAGTTGCGCGCTCACCGCGCCCCTCTCCCTGTCGCCGCGCGCCGACCATGTCGTCTACCGCGCCCCGTCTCTCCCGCTCACCACGTCGTGCCACCCACCGCACGCGGCGACCGCGCCACCGCGCGCGCGCTCGCGCTGACCGCGGCCTCGTACCCTGTTGCTGCTCGCGCTCCGCACCGCCTCTGCTGCTGCTCCCCGTCGCCCCGGCCATCCAACGCCCCTGCCGCTCTGCTTCCACCCAGCCGCTCGTCGCCGGCCCCGGCCTCCGCCGCATCGCCGCCCTGCACGGTCGTCGCCTCCGCACCTCTCGCTGTGGCCTCGCGCGACCGTTGTCCGCCTCCGGCCGCCCTTCTGCGTGTCGGCAGCCGCGACCCTCCCCGGCTTCGCCCGGCAACAGCTCGCCAGAGCTCCACGGCGGCGCGCCGGCGCCAGCTCCCACCAGATGGCCGCAGCGCCCATTCGGGCAGTGCCCGACGCCCGACCCGCTATGGTCTCCTATGGGCCTATGACAGAGGGGCCCCGCCACAAAACGTTTTTTTAATTAATTAAATAAAAATTTAACTAAAATAATTAAATACTTCGATAATTAATTAATTAACTTAATTAACACTGTTTAGTTAACTAATTAATTCTGATTAAACTTGCTAATTAAATGTTAACAAATAATTAGTCTTCAGCCTATGACATGTGGGACCCAAATGTCACTTTGAACAGTCAACACCACTATTGACTGCTGATGTCATGTGATGTCATGCTGACGTCAGCAAACACTGTTCTGGATAATTTTGATTTAAAATAATTAAATAAATCCTAAAAATGATTTTTTTTTAAAATTAATATAAATTAAACCGTAGCTTGGATGGAAAAACTTTGCACATGAAAGTTGCTCAGAACGACGAGACGAATCCGGATACGCAACCCGTTCGTCTGCCACACATCCCTAGCATAGCGAACACGCAACTTCCCCCCTCCGGTTCATCTGTCTTAAAACGCGAAACACCGGGGATATTTTCCCGGATGTTTCCCCCCTTCACCGGTATCACCTCATACTGCGTTAGGGCCCACCTAGCACCGTCACCTGTCATGTCATGCATCGATATGCATATGTTTGCATTGTATTCATTGTTTCTTCCCCCTATTCTCTTCGGTAGACTACGAGACTGACGCCGCTGCTGGTGCCCCGATCGACTACGTTGTTGACGACCCTTCCTTCTTGCCAGAGCAACCAGGCAAGCCCCCCTTGATCACCAGATATCGCCTATTTTTCTCTCTACTGCTTGCATTAGAGTAGTATAGCAAGTTATTGCTTTCCGTTAATCCTATCCTGATGCATAGCCTGTCATTGTTGCTACAGTTATTGATACCTTACCTGCAATCCTAAATGCTTAGTATAGGATGCTAGTTTGCTATTAGTGGCACTACATTCTTGTCCGTCTGCCATGCTATACTATCAGGTCGTGATCACTCGGGAGGTGATCACGGGTATATACTTATACATAATATATGATACTTGTGGTGACTAAAGACGGGTTGGCTCGAAGAGTACCCGCGAGTGATTCACGGATTCGGTCCAAAAGGACGTTTGTCCCGACGGCCCTCTGAGTGGATCTTTGTGGCGGAGCGACAAGATAGGTTGAGACCACCTAGGAGAGAGGTGGGCCTGGCCCTGGTCAGTGTCCGCGGTTATTTCAAAATAACACGCTTAACGAGATCTGGGTATTTGATCTGAGTATGGCCACTGGCATATACGCACTAACCAACTACGCGGGAACAATTATGGGCACTCGACGTCGTGGTATCAGCCGAAGCCTTCTTGATGTTAGCGACTGAGCGGCACGCGCCGGGTTGGACTGGAACACCTACTCTTGTATAAGGGAGGCTAGGTCTGCTCGCCAGCCGCGTTCGCAACGTGCAGGTGTGCAATGGGCGATGGGCCCAGACCCCTGCGCCATAGGATTCAGACCGGTGTGCTGACCTCTCTATTGTGACTAGGTGGGGCTGCGACGTGTTGATCTTCCGAGGCCGGACATGACCCAGAAAAGTGTGTCCGGCCAAAGGCGATCGAGCGTGTTGGGAAATGTGGTGCACCCCTGCAGGGAAGTTTATCTATTCGAATAGCCATGTCCCTCGGTAAAAGGACGACCCGGAGTTGTACCTTGACCGTATGACAACTAGAACCGGATACTTAATAAAATACACCCTTCCAAGTGCCAGATACAACCCGGTGATCGCTCTCTCACAGGGCGACGAGGGGAGGATCGCCGGGTAGGATTATGCTATGCGATGATACTTGGTGAACTTACCATCTACTCTCTTCTTCTGCTGCAATATGGAGGCTGCCAGAAGCATAGTATTTGATAGGACTGGCTATCCCCCTCTTATTCCGGCTTTCTGCAGTTCAGTCCACATATACTACCCTTTTCCATTTGATACCATTGCATACATATGTAGTGTAGCTCCTTGCTTGCGAGTACTTTGGATGAGTACTCACGGTTGCTTTGCTCCCCCTTTTCCCCCTTTCTATACCCGATTGTTGCGACCAGACGATGGAGTCCAGGAGCCAGATGCCACCGTCGATGACGGATCCTACTACACTGGAGGTGCCTACTGCTACGTGCAGGCTGCTGACGACGACCATGAGTAGTTTAGGAAGATCCCAGGCAGGAGGCCTGCGCCTCTTTCGATATGTATCCCAATTTGTGCTAGCATCTTATGGCAACTTGTTTAACTTATGTATGTACTCAGATATTGTTTCTTTCGCTGACTCGTCTATGATCGAGCTCTTGTATTCGAGCCCTCGAGGCCCCTGGCTTGTAATATGATGCTTGTATGACTTATTTTATTTGTAGAGTTGTGTTGTGATATCTTCCCATGAGTCCCTGATCTTGATCGTACACATTTGCGTGTATGATTAGTGTACGATTGAATCGGGGGCGTCACACCCATTCATATATATTATAACTATTAAGATGAATTTCTTTCATCTACTCATGGTCATTAATAGATAAGCATCTAGTCATATGACACTGAGAGAAACAATTTCTCTATTTAAACATTTTAAACCTTTTTCAAAAATATACAAACCTTTAAGCTCAATCAGACATATTGATCTATCTTTATAGATTCTTTTATGCCCAATATTTTGCCTTGCTATTTGATGAAAACATGTTTCAATAATATTTTATTTTCGCTAGGAAGCTATATTATTTTCCATTTCATAATATGTCATAAATATATGAAATCAGAAATACTATATAGCTCCCACTAAGTTATGTATATACACAAGTTTCCTTTGATAAGATCAAAATCTCAATATCAGCTCACTCGTTATAATCTTCAAAAACTCTTTTGAACTTTGCACTTCATCCGGTGTCCTGAGGATTTTAAAACCTTTCTGGTTGTATCATTCATACATCCTTTCTTTTAGGAAACTTAGTTTTAATATCCACTTTCCTCAAAACTCTTTGAAGTATCAACTAAGTTCCAAACTTGATAATTATAATAAAGTTCTAAACTTAATTATATTTTTATTCTGGTGCGCATGGCTATAAACCATTCCTTTGAGCTGGGCGCCACTATTGTTTCCTTGTAGTGTGCTAGTTCATCTTCTTTCAAAGATGAATATCTCATTATAAAATTTCAGAAATTTAACAATATTCCTGATTTGTGTAAACCAGTTACAAGCTTTAGAATTTCTACATCCAATGTAGTAACTTACGGTTTATTTTGCAGACACTGTCGGAAAAATTTCCGGTTTTATTAATTCTGCTTATTACCGTCAGGGAGTCAATAATCCTTTCTAAGCTGTAATATCCTCCCACTTATTTCTTTAACAAGAAAAAGTTTTCTTGAAAAACTGTCCATCTGTGTCAGACATTTTGCATTTTGTACATATCAATGGAAGGAACCCAAATCATTTCTTTGAGATATCCTACAACTTCTATTTGGTTTATAGTTTCCATAACTCTTATGGTTTCATTAACCATACTAATACGCAGTGCTCTGTTTAGTGTATATCCTGTCATTTGAATTTATATCCCAAAACAAACCGGTAATAAATAATTCCATAATTATTTGAGTGCTTTGCTAAACTTATGACTCAGATAATTTTATCCATTCTTGAAGAATTATTTTATCTTTTGTCTAATGATCCTTATCTTCATTAAAATATTTGAACTCTTCAAATATATTCTGAAATTTCTTTGAACTATTCAAATATTTTAGATTTTATAAGTAAATTATTTTTACCTTATTTTTAATGAAGCATTGTTATCCATCATGCTTTGGCTTTGTTTATCAGACTTCATACATCATTATGTATTCTTTTATTTGATTTATCAATCAAGAGATTTCAATACTTCATCTATATGAAGATTATTTTCCTGATAAAGCCAAGCAATGATATATCAGTCTTCTCAAGACTTTTAGCATTAATGTTAAAAATTTCAAATCTAGATTCATTGAATAAACCATCAAAAATTTGTGGTAAATCCAAATATATTCTTGTATCCACTTTAACAACTATTGTTCAAAATATTATAAGAACATCCGTCACATAATTGAAAACATAATGTCTTATACAACTCCGGAATGCAATAACTATTATTCGATCCTAAGATGAATCTTGAAGATTAACTAAAGCCATGATTCCATCGGTCCTGAGTAGCGATCCTATCACCATCCTTGACTAGCATCACGTCTTTTATTTCTTCTCAACTTGTGAGCTTTCTGCAGTCCCTGAATTAGATTGCAAACAAGAGCAATCGATAAGTATCAAATACTTGTGACTTACAGAAACAAGATGAATAACATTAACTTTGTATAACATTTATACCTTTACCGGAAGAACCATTCTTCTTGTCTACCAGGTATTTCTTGCAATTCCGCTTCCACTGACCCTTCTGTTTGTAGTAGAAACATGCAGTCTGTTTAGAGGCTCCGCCCTTGTTCATATTCTGAGAAACGGTCTTACCAGCACTAGTAGATTTCTTCTTGGACTTGCCCTTCTTTTTGAAACTGGTAGTTTTGTTGACCATGAACACTTCTTTGTTCTTCTGCATTCCAGCTTTTGCAGTTTTGAGCATAGAACTCACTTGCACTTTTCTCCACCCCGTTCATGTTGTAATTCATGATAAAACCATCGTAAGATGAGGGGAGTGAATCAAGCACAATATCTGTACCGAGTGTTGGTGGAACAATAAATTCTAATGAAGCAAGTCTATCAACATAGCCAGCAAGCTTCACTATATGCTCACCCATTGTGGTGTTGGAAATATGCCCTAGAGGCAATAATAAATAAGTTATTATTATATTTCTTTGTTCATGATAATAGTCTTTTATTCATGCTATAACTGTATTATCCGGAAATCGTAATACACGTGTGAATACATAGACCACAATATGTCCCTAGTGAGCCTCTAGTTGACTAGCTCGTTGTGATCAACAGATAGTCATGGTTTCCTGGCTATGGACATTGGATGTCGTTGATAACGGGATCACATCATTAGGAGAATGATGTGATGGACAAGACCCAATCCTAAGCATAGCACAAAGATCGTGTAGTTCGTTTGCTAGAGCTTTGCCAATGTCAAGTATCTCTTCCTTTGACCATGAGAGCGTGTAACTCCTGGATACCGTAGGAGTGCTTTGGGTGTATCAAACGTCACAACGTAACTGGGTGACTATAAAGGTGCACTACAGGTATCTCCGAAAGTATCTATTGTTTTATGCGGATCGAGACTGGGATTTGTCACTCTGTGTAAACGGAGAGGTATCTCTGGGCCCACTCGGTAGGACATCATCATATGCGCAATGTGACCAAGGAGTTGATAACGGGATGATGTGTTACGGAACGAGTAAAGTGACTTGCCGGTAACGAGATTGAACAAGGTATTGGATACCGACGATCGAGTCTCGGGCAAGTAACATACCGATAGACAAAGGGAATTGAATACGGGATTGATTAAGTCCTTGACATCGTGGTTCATCCGATGAGATCATCGTGGAACATGTGGGAGCCATCATGGGTATCCAGATCCCGCTGTTGGTTATTGACCGGAGAACGTCTCGGTCATGTCTGCATGTCTCCCGAACCCGTAGGGTCTACACACTTAAGGTTCGATGACGCTAGGGTTATAAAGGAAGCTTGTATGTGGTTACCGAATGTTGTTCGGAGTCCCGGATGAGATCCCGGACGTCATGAGGAGTTCCGGAATGGTCCGGAGGTAAAGATTTATATATGGGAAGTCCTGTTTTGGTCACCGAAAAAGTTTCGGGCGATATCGGTATTGTACCGGGACCACCGGGAGGGTCCCGGGGGTCCACCAAGTGGGGCCACCTGCCCCAGAAGGCTGCGTGGGCCATGTGTGGGAGGGGACCAGCCCCTAGGTGGGCTGGTGCGCCCCCCACAAGGGGCTAAGGCGCAAGGGAGAGTGGGAGGGGGCAAACCCTAGTCCAGATGGGCCTTAAGGCCCACCTAGTGTGCGCCTCCCCTCTCTCCCCCTCTTGGCCGCCTCCCCAAGTCCCATCTAGGGCTGGCCGCACCCCTTGGGGTGGGAAACCCTAAAGGGGGCGCAGCCCCCTTCTCCCCTATATAAATAGAGGCCTGGGGCTGCCCATAACACATGAGAACTTCTCCCTCTCTTGGTGCAGCCCTGCCTCTCCTCCTCCTCCTCCTCTCCCGTGGTGCTTGGCGAAGCCCTGCTGGATTGCCACGCTCCTCCATCACCACCACGCCGTTGTGCTGCTGTTTGATGGAGTCTTCCTCAACCTCTCCCTCTCTCCTTGCTGGATCAAGGCGTGGGAGACGTCACCGGGCTGTACGTGTGTTGAACGCGGAGGTGCCGTGCGTTCGGCACTTGATCATCGGTGATTTGAATCACGACGAGTACGACTCCATCAACCCCGTTCACTTGAACGCTTCCGCTTAGCGATCTACAAGGGTATGTAGATGCACTCTCTTTCTACTCGTTGCTGGTCTCTCCATAGATAGATCTTGGTGACACGTAGGAAAATTTTGAATTTCTGCTACGTTCCCCAACAGTGGCATCATGAGCTAGGTCTATTGCGTAGATTCTTTGCACGAGTAGAACACAAAGTAGTTGTGGGCGTTGATTTTGTTCAATACGCTTACCGTTACTAGTCCAATCTTGTTTCGACGGTATTGTGGGATGAAGCGGCCCGGACCGACCTTACACGTACTCTTACGTGAGACAGGTTCCACCGATTGACATGCACTTGGTGCATAAGGTGGCTAGCGGGTGCCAGTCTCTCCCACTTTAGTCGGAACGGATTCGATGAAAAGGGTCCTTATGAAGGGTAAATAGCAATTGACATATCACGTTGTGGTTTTGCGTAGGTAAGAAACGTTCTTGCTAGAAACCCATAGCAGCCACGTAAAACATGCAACAACAATTAGAGGACGTCTAACTTGTTTTTGCAGGGTATGCTATGTGATGTGATATGGCCAAGAAGAATGTGATGAATGATATGTGATGTATGAGATTGATCATGTTCTTGTAATAGGATTCACGACTTGCATGTCGATGAGTATGACAACCGGCAGGAGCCATAGGAGTTGTCTTTATTTATTGTATGACCTGCGTGTCATTGAAGAACGCCATGTAAACTACTTTACTTTATTGCTAAACGCGTTAGTCATAGAAGTAGAAGTAGTCGTTGGCGTGACAACTTCATGAAGACACGATGATGGAGATCATGATGATGGAGATCATGGTGTCATGCCGGTGACAAGATGATCATGGAGCCCCGAAGATGAAGATCAAAGGAGCTATATGATATTGGCCATATCATGTCACTACTCTATTTGATTGCATGTGATGTTCATCATGTTTATGCATCTTGTTTGCTTAGAACGACGGTAGTAAATAAGATGATCCCTTACAACAATTTCAAGAAGTGTTCTCCCCTAACTGTGCACCGTTGCTACAGTTCGTCGCTTCTAAGCACCACGTGATGATCGGGTGTGATGGATTCTTACGTTCACATACAACGGGTGTAAGACAGTTTTACACAGCGAAAACACTTAGGGTTAACTTGACGAGCCTAGCATGTACAGACATGGCCTCGGAACACGGAGACCGAAAGGTCGAGCATGAGTCGTATAGTAGATACGATCAACATGAAGATGTTCACCGATGATGACTAGTCCGTCTCACGTGATGATCGGACACGGCCTAGTTGACTCGGATCATGTAATCACTTAGATGACCAGAGGGATGTCTATCTGAGTGGGAGTTCATAAGATGAACTTAATTATCCTGAACATAGTCAAAAGACCTTTTGCAAATTATGTCGTAGCTCGCGCTTTAGTTCTACTGTTTTAGATATGTTCCTAGAGAAAATATAGTTGAAAGTTGATAGTAGCAATTATGCGAACAGTAGAAAGCTTATGTCCTTAATGCACTGCTCAGTGTGCTGAACCCCAAACGTCGTTTGTGGATGTTTCGAACATCGAACATACACGTTTTGATAACTACGTGATAATTCAGTTAAATGGTTTAAGTAGAGGCACCAAAGACGTTTTCGAAACGTCGCAGAACATATGAGATGTTTCGAGGGCTGAAATTGGGATTTCAGGCTCGTGCCCACGTCAAGAGGTATAAGACCTCCGACAATTTTCTTAGCCTACAAACTAAGGGATAAAAGCTCAATCGTTGAGCTTGTGCTCAGATTGTCTGAGTGCAACAATCACTTGAATCGAGTGGGAGTTGATCTTCCAGATAAGATGGTGATGTTTCTCCAAAGTCATTGCCACCAAGCTGCTAGAGCTTCGTGATGAACTATAACATATCAGGGATAGACATGATGATCCTTGAGGTATTCACGATGTTTGACACTGCGAAAGTAGAAATCAAGAAGGAGCATCAATTGTTGATGGTTGGTGAAACCACTAGTTTCAAGAAGGGCAAGGGCAAGAAGGGATACTTCATGAAACGGCAAATCAGCTGCTGCTCTAGTGAAGAAACCCGAGGTTGAACCCAAACCCGAGACTAAGTGCTTCTGCGATAAAGGGAACAACCACTGGAGCAGAATTACCCTAGATACTTGGTAGATAAGAAGGCTGGAAAAGTTGATAGAAGTATATTAGATATACATTATGTTAATGTGTACTTTACTAGTACTCCTAGTAGCACCAGTGTATCAAGATACCGGTTCAGTTGCTAAGTGTTAGTAACTCGAAATAAAAGGCTACGGAATAAACGGAGACTAACTAAAGGTGAGCTGACGATATATGTTTGATGTGATCAAACATCGCACGCTCCCTCTACCATTAAGATTAGTATTAAACCTGAATGGTTTATTGAATCTCGATCGTAGTGATACACATTTTCATGCCAAAAGATATAAGATAGTAATGATAGTACCACTTACTTGTGGCACTGCCATGTAAGTCATATTGGTATAAAACGCATGAAGAAGCTCCATGTTGATGGATCTTTGGACTCACTCGTTTTTGAAAAGTTTGAGACATGCAAACCATGTCTATTGGTGTATACGCATGAAGAAACTCCATGCAGATGGATCGTTTGGACTCACTTGATTTTGAATCACTTGAGATATGCAAATCATACCACATAGGCAAGATGACTGAAAAGCCTCGTTTTCAGTAAGACGGAACAAGATAGCAACTCGTTGGAAGTAACACATTTTGATGTGTGCAGTCCAATGAGTGCTGAGGCATGCAGTGAATATCGTTATGTTCTTACTTCACAGATGATTCGAGTAGATGTTGAGAATATCTTCTTGATGAAACACAAGTCTGAATTATTGAATGGTTCAAGTAATTTCAGAGTGAAGTTTAAGATCTTCGTGACAAGAGGATAGAATGTCTATGATATGATCATAGAGATGAATATCTGAGTTACGAGTTTTGGCACACAATTAAGACATTGTGGAAATTGTTTCGCAATTAATACCGCCTGGAACACCATAGTGTGATGGTGTGTCCGAACATCATAGTTGCACCCTATTGGATATGGTGCGTACCATGATGTCTCTTATCAAATTACCACTATCGTTCATGGGTTAGGCATTAGAGACAACCACATTCACTTTAAATAGGGCACCACGTAATTCCGTTGAGACGACACCATTTGAACTGTGGTTTGGAGAAACCTAAGTTGTCGTTTCTTAAAGGTTTGGGGCTGTGACGCTTATGTGAAAAAGTTTCAGGATTGATAAGCTCGAACCCAAAGCGGATAAAATACATCTTCATAGGACACCCAAAACAGTTGGGTATACCTCCTAATTCAGATCCGAAAGCAATATGAATTGTTTCTAGAATCGGGTCCTTTCTCGAGGAAAGGTTTCTCTCGAAAGAGTTGAGTGGGAGGATGGTGGAGACTTGATGAGGTTATTGAACCATCACTTCAACCAGTGTGTAGCAGGGCACAGGAAGTTGTTCCCGTGGCACCTACACCAATTGAAGTGGAAGCTTATGATATTGATCATGAAGTGTCAGATCAAATCACTGCCGTACCTCGTAGGGTGACAAGGATACGTACTACTTCAGAGTGGTACGGTAATCCTGTCTTGGAAGTCATGTTGCTAGACAACAATGAACCTACGAGCTATGGAGAAGCGATGGTGGGCCCGGATTCCGATAAATGGCTTGAGGCCATAAAATCCGAGAGAGGATCCATGTATGGAAACAAAGTGTAGACTTTGGCAGAACGGCTCGATGGTCGTAAGGCTAATGAGTAAAGATGGATTTCAAAAGGAAGACGGACAATGATGGTAAATGTCACCATTAAGAAAGCTCGACTTGTCGTTAAGATGTTTTCCAACAAGTTCAAGGAGTTGACTACGATGAGATTTTCTCACTCGTAGCGATGCTAAGAGTCTGTTGGAATTATATTAGCGATTACTGCATTATTTATGAAATCTTGCAGATAGGATGTCAAAACATTGTTTCCTCGACGATTTTATTGAGGAAAGGTTGTATGTGATACAACCGGAAGGTTTTGTCAATCCCGAAAGATGCTAATAAGTATGCAAAGCTCCAGCAATCCTTCTAAGGACTGGAGTGAGCATCTCGGAGTTGGAATGTATGCTTTGATGATGATCAAAGATTTTGGGTTTGTACAAAGTTTATGAGAAACTTGTATTTCCAAAGAAGTGAGTGGGAGCACTATAGAATTTCTGATGAG
Source organism: Triticum dicoccoides (assembly GCF_002162155.2). Classification (NCBI taxonomy): domain Eukaryota; kingdom Viridiplantae; phylum Streptophyta; class Magnoliopsida; order Poales; family Poaceae; genus Triticum; species Triticum dicoccoides. Next base: position 115,146,432 of record NC_041390.1, read on the forward strand.
TATATGTTGTTGACATATTGTTGATCAGAAATGATGTAGAATTTCTAGAAAGCATATAGGGTTATTTGAAAGGTGTTTTTCAATGGAAAACCTGGATTAGGCTACTTGAACAATAAGCATCAAGATCTATAAGATAGATCAAAATGCTTAATAATACTTTCAAATGAGCACATACCTTGACATGATCTTGAAGGTGTTCAAGATGGATCAGTCAAAGAAGAAGTTCTTGCCTGAATTGTAAGGTACGAAGTTAAGACTTAAAGCTCGACCTCGGCAGAAAAGAGAGAAAGGACGCAGGTCGTCCCCTATGCTTTAGACGTAGGCTCTACAGTATGCTATGCTGTGTACCGCACCTGAAGTGTGCCTTGCCATGAGTTAGTCAAGGGGTACAAGAGTGATCCAAGAATGGATCACAGACAGCGGTCAAAGTTATCCTTAGTAACTGGTGGACTAAGGAATTTTCTCGATTATGGAGGTGGTAAAAGAGTTCGTCGTAAAGGTTACGTCGATGCAAGCTTAACACCTATCCGGATAGCTCTAAGTAGAGATACCAGATACGTATAATGGGGCAACAATTTAGAATAGCTCCAAGTGGAACAGTTATTTGGAATGGCTCCAAATAGAGCGTGGTAGCTGCATCTAGGAGATGACATAGAGATTTGTAAAGCACACACGGATCTGAAAGGTTTAGATCCGTTGACTAAAACCTCTCTCACAAGCAACATGATCAAACATAAAACTCATTGAGTGTTAATCACATAGTGATGTGAACTAGACTACTGACTCTAGTAAACTCTTGGGTATTAGTCACATGGCGATGTGACCTGTGAGTGTTAATCACATGGCGATGTGAACTAGATTATTGACTCTAGTGCAAGTGGGAGACTGTTGGAAATATGCCCTAGAGGCAATAATAAATAAGTTATTATTATATTTCTTTGTTCATGATAATAGTCTTTTATTCATGCTATAACTGTATTATCCGGAAATCGTAATACACGTGTGAATACATAGACCACAATATGTCCCTAGTGAGCCTCTAGTTGACTAGCTCGTTGTGATCAACAGATAGTCATGGTTTCCTGGCTATGGACATTGGATGTCGTTGATAACGGGATCACATCATTAGGAGAATGATGTGATGGACAAGACCCAATCCTAAGCCTAGCACAAAGATCGTGTAGTTCGTATGCTAAAGCTTTGCTAATGTCAAGTATCTCTTCCTTCGACCATGAGAGCGTGTAACTCCTGGATACCGTAGGAGTGCTTTGGGTGTATCAAACGTCACAACGTAACTGGGTGACTATAAAGGTGCACTACAGGTATCTCCGAAAGTATCTATTGTTTTATGCGGATCGAGACTGGGATTTGTCACTCCGTGTAAACGGAGAGGTATCTCTGGGCCCACTCGGTAGGACATCATCATATGCGCAATGTGACCAAGGAGTTGATCACGGGATGATGTGTTACGGAACAAGTAAAGTGACTTGCCGGTAACGAGATTGAACAAGGTATTGGATACCGACGATCGAGTCTCGGGCAAGTAACATACCGATAGACAAAGGGAATTGAATACGGGATTGATTAAGTCCTTGACATCGTGGTTCATCCGATGAGATCATCGTGGAACATGTGGGAGCCATCATGGGTATCCAGATCCCGCTGTTGGTTATTGACCGGAGAACGTCTCGGTCATGTCTGCATGTCTCCCGAACCCGTAGGGTCTACACACTTAAGGTTCGATGACGCTAGGGTTATAAAGGAAGCTTGTATGTGGTTACCGAATGTTGTTCGGAGTCCCGGATGAGATCCCGGACGTCACGAGGAGTTCCGGAATGGTCCGGAGGTAAAGATTTATATATGGGAAGTCCTGTTTTGGTCACCGAAAAAGTTTCGGGCGATATCGGTATTGTACCGGGACCACCGGGAGGGTCCCGGGGGTCCACCAAGTGGGGCCACCTGCCCCAGAAGGCTGCGTGGGCCATGTGTGGGAGGGGACCAGCCCCTAGGTGGGCTGGTGCGCCCCCCACAAGGGGCTAAGGCGCAAGGGAGAGTGGGAGGGGGCAAACCCTAGTCCAGATGGGCCTTAAGGCCCACCTAGTGTGCGCCTCCCCTCTCTCCCCCTCTTGGCCGCCTCCCCAAGTCCCATCTAGGGCTGGCCGCACCCCTTGGGGTGGGAAACCCTAAAGGGGGCGCAGCCCCCTTCTCCCCTATATAAATAGAGGCCTGGGGCTGCCCATAACACATGAGAACTTCTCCCTCTCTTGGTGCAGCCCTGCCTCTCCTCCTCCTCCTCTCCCGTGGTGCTTGGCGAAGCCCTGCTGGATTGCCACGCTCCTCCATCACCACCACGCCGTTGTGCTGCTGTTTGATGGAGTCTTCCTCAACCTCTCCCTCTCTCTTTGCTGGATCAAGGCGTGGGAGACGTCACCGGGCTGTACGTGTGTTGAACGCGGAGGTGCCGTGCGTTCGGCACTTGATCATCGGTGATTTGAATCACGACGAGTACGACTCCATCAACCCCGTTCACTTGAACGCTTCCGCTTAGCGATCTACAAGGGTATGTAGATGCACTCTCTTTCTACTCGTTGCTGGTCTCTCCATAGATAGATCTTGGTGACACGTAGGAAAATTTTGAATTTCTGCTACGTTCCCCAACATGAGGAACCATCTTTCATCTTGCATTCAATCAGGGCCTTGGTTAATTCAAATCATTCGGTCCTTGCTTGTTTCTTGTACAGAACTTCTAGTGACCTAATCATAAATTGAGTGGTAGATCGTTCAAAACGCTTCTGTAGTTTAGGATCCATGCAAGTTAACATGAGACACTGGACTGCCTCATCGTCATCACTACGGGCAGTATAAGTAGCAACTTCTTCCGGTGATGCATCTTTTGAGGGAGCATCACCTAGGGGTTGATCCATCACATACTCCTTCTTAGCACTCCTGAGAACGAATCTCAGGTTGTGGATCCAATCCGCATAGTTTCCACCATTTGCAACCAAAATTTCTTTCTCAAGCATAGGGGCTATGTTGAACATATTGCGAGCCATATAATCTACAACGATAAACACAAACAATATTAGACATAATTTAATATTATAGTGCACTCCCACTCAGATTGATATCTCTGATAATTAATTGTGAGTGATTCAAGATCCAAGTCTAGTTCTCAGTCATTGATGTGGACATCATTGATGACAAGAATTTTTGACCGATGTGCAAACTTATGTCGATCATATCTCCATATGACTCTTATTCATCTTTCGATGCTTTGTGCTCCAAGCTCAGAACAATTCTGCTAGAACTTCAAGACAACCATGTGTCATCTGCATATATGGTCTGACCATCCCCATCTTACACTTCATGCCCCGTTTGTACTCACCTGGACATGACGCACTTCAGAATGCTACGTGTTATAGACAGTTGCAACACTGGGAAGAGCACTTTTTATGTTGATTTTTATTGTGATAGATCACCCTAATAATTGACTACTGCGCAATCAAAGGGTGAAAACAATAAAGGGATAAACATCTTAGGTAATTCATAAAAGCATGACATGGTATAGCCCTGGGCGCCGGGAGTTCTCCATGATCGTCTTCAATCTTCAGTTGAAGCAACATGACGACCAATATTTCATTTACGCGGCAATCGTTTCAAAAAACGTCACCGTGGTGGCAATCTCAAAAACTATTGTCATGGCGACCATTTCAAAAACATTGTCGTGACACCAAAATATGAAATTCCGCTGTGGCACAAAATTATAGCTCCTTGTCCCGCGCCTAGGTACACCTTCTCCTTGACGGGGTTTTCCATATGTATGTCTTGCCACCATCACCAGTAACCTATCTCTATGATATTTACATTAAGGTGGCAATCTCGTGGCTCCACCCATCATGCCGTGACGCGCAGGCCAGTTAACATTATATCATATAACCATATCATACATAAACTCATTATCATGACGAATGCTATACCACATCATATGCAAACCCTGCAAAACCAAGTTAGACATCCTCTAATCGGTTTTAGCAAAAAATAAATACGTGGTTAACCAGTTTTATCAATTAAGACTAGCTACCTACGCAAACACAACAAGGCGATGTTCTTGATGCTAGATTAAGTTTCGGGGTGTGTGAAAGAGAGACTTAATTAAAAGTCTCATCCCCCACACTAAACTTCATCAATATGCGTGCCCCCCTAGAAGATCATCCATCTTCAGCACCCTCTTGTGTATGCGACGGTTCATTATTATAGACTATGATGTAGCCCAAGGAACTGTTAGCAGATCGTCGACAGCCAGAGCCGATCGGTTGTCAGAACCTTGTAGGAAAACTACATCATTCTGCCGATGAACTGAACCGAAACAACACTCGTGGGAAGCATAGCAAGAACATCCACCCTCACATATAAGATGTGATCTAGATCGCAACCTGCATCTACTCATTAACATGCTCTTGATGCTACTGTTGGAAAACATAGTAGAAAACAAAAAAAAAATCACCCTATGATCACCCAGGAACAATATGAAGATACATAACGGGTTGTGATCAACGATCATTACCGACTCCGGGAGTGCAGTGGAAGTAGACGAGTCAGTGTAGATTGATGTCTACTACACAACTTTATCCTTGTAGACATTGTTGGGCCTCCAAGTGCAGAGTTTTGTAGGACAATAGCAAATTTCCCTCAAGTGGATGACCTAAGGTTTATAAATTCATGGGAGGCGTAGGATGAGATAGTCTCTCTCAAACAACCCTGCAACCAAATAACAAAGAGTCTCTTGTGTACCCAACACACCCAATACAATGATAAATTGTATAGGTGCACTAGTTCGGCGAAGAGATGGTGATACAAGTGCAATATGGATGGTAGATATAGGTTTTTGTAATTTGAAAATAGAAAAAAGCAAGGTAACTAGTAACAAAAGTGAGCGAAAACGATATTGCAATGCTTGGAAACAAGGCCTAGGGTTCATACTTTTCACTAGTGCAAGTTCTCTCAACAATGATAACATAATTAGATCATATAACAATCCCTCAATGTGCAACAAAGAGTCACTCCAAAGTCACTAATAGCGGAGAACAAACAAAGAGATTATTGTAGGGTACGAAACCACCTTAAAGTTATTCTTTCTGATCGATCTATTGGGCTATTCCTATAAGTGTCACAAACAGCCCTAGAGTTCGTACTGAAATAACACCTTAAGACACACATCAACCAAAACCCTAATGTCACCTAGATACTCCGATGTCACCACAAGTATCTACGGGTTTGATTATACGATATGCATCACACAATCTCAGATTCATCTATTCAAACCAACACAAAGAACTTCATAGAGTGCCCCAAAATTTCTACCAGAGAGTCAATAAGAAAACGTGTGCCAACCCCTATGAATAAGTTCACAAGGTCACAGAACCTGCAAGGTGATCACCAAAACATACATCAAGAGGATCACGTGAATATCCCATTGTCACCATAGATAAGCACATGCAAGACATACATCAAGTGTTTTAAAATCCTTAAAGACTCAATCCGATAAGAAAACTTCAAAGGGAAAACTAAATCCATTACAAGAGGGTAGAGGGGGAGAAACATCATAAGATCCAACTATAATAGCAAAGCTCACTGTACATCAAGATCGTGCAAATCAAGAACATGAGAGAGAGGGAGAGATCAAACACATAGCTACTGGTACATACCCTCAGCCTCGAGGGTGAACTACTCCCTCCTTGTCATGAAGAGCATCGGGATGATGAAGATGGCCACCGGTGATGATTTCCCCCTCCGACAGGGTGCCGAAACAGGTCCTGATTGTTTTTTGGTGGCTACAGAGGCTTGCGGCAGCGGAACTCATGATCTTGGTTTATTTCGGGGGGTTTCTATATTTATAGGAATTTTTGGTGTCGAGAACAAGTCAGGGGAGTCCATGAGGGGCCCACAAGGTCGGAGGGCACGCCCTAGGGGGGTGGGGGCGCCCTCCACCCTTGTGGTGGCCTCGGGACTCTTCTGGTGCATCTCTGGTACTCCGTGGGCTTCTTTTGGTCCAAAAACAATCGTCGTAAAGTTTCAGGTCAATTGGACTCCATTTGATATTCCTTTCCTGCGAAACTCAAAAACAAGGAAAAAACAGAAACTAGCACTAGGCTCTAGGTTAATAGGTTAGTCCCAAAAATCATATAAAATAGCATATAAATGCATATAAAACATCCAAGGTTGATAATATAATAGCATGGAATAATGAAAAAAATTATAGATACGTTGGACACGTATCAAGCATCCCCAAGCTTAATTCCTGCTCATCCTCGATTAGGTAAATGATAAACATAGAATTTTTGATGTGGAATGTGCTACCTCTTGAGCACTGCGTTGGTTTTCCCTTGAAGAGGAAAGGGTGATGCAGCAAAGTAGCATAAGTATTTCCCTCAGTTTTTGAGAACCAAGGTATCAATCCAGTAGGAGGCCACGCACGAGTCCCTCGCACCTACACAAACAAACAAATCCTCACAACCAACGCGATAAGGGGTTGTCAATCCCTACACGGTCACTTACAAGAGTGAGATTTGATAGATATGTTAAGATAATATTTTTGGTATTTTCTATGATAAAGATGCAAAGTAAAATAAAAGGCAATAAAAATAACTAAGTGTTGGAAGATTAATATGATGGAAAATAGATCCGGGGGCCATAGGTTTCACTAGTGGCTTCTCTCAAGAGCGTAAGTATTTACGGTGGGTGAACAAATTACTGTTGAGAAATTGACAGAATTGAGCATAGTTATGAGAATATCTAGGTATGATCATGTATATAGGCATCACGTCCAAGACAAGTAGACCGACTCTTGCCTGCATCTACTACTATTACTCCACACATCGACCGCTATCCAGCATGCATCTAGAGTATTAAGTTCATAAGAACAGAGTAATGCTTTAAGCAAGATGACATTATGTAGAGGGATAAACTCATGCAATATGATATAAACCCCATCTTGTTATCCTCGATGGCAACAATACAATACGTGCCTTGCTGCCCTTGCTGTCACTAGGAAAGGACATCACAGTATTGAATCCAAAGCTAAGCACTTCTCCCATTGCAAGAAAGATCAATCTAGTAGGCCAAACCAAACTGATAATTCAAAGAGACTTGAAAGGATAACCAATCATACATAAAAGAATTCAGAGAATATTCAAATATTGTTCATAGATAAACTTGATCATAAACTCACAATTCATCGATCTCAACAAACACACCACAAAATAAGATTACATCGAATAGATCTCCACGAGAGAGGGGGAGAACATTGTATTGAGATCCAAAAAGAGAGAAGAAGCCATGTAGATAATAAGTATGGACCCGAAGGTCTAAGGTAAACTACTCACACTTCATCGGAGGGGCTATGGTGTTGATGTAGAAGCCCTCCGTGATCGATGCCCCCTCCGGCGGAGCTCCGGAAAAGGCCCCAAGATGGGATCTCGTGGATACAGAAAGTTACGGCGGTGGAATTAGGGTTTTGGCTCCGTATCTGGTAGTTTGGGGGTACGTAGGTATATATAGGAGGAAGGAGAACGTCGGTGGAGCAACAGGGGCCCCACGAGGGTGGAGGGCACGCCCACCTACCTCGTGGCCTCCTGGTTGATGTCTTGACGCAGGGTCCAAGTACTGTGGATCGCGTTCATTCCGAAAATCACGTTCCCGAAGGTTTCATTCCGTTTGGACTCCGTTTGATATTCTTTTTCTGCGAAACTCTGAAATAGGCAAAAAACATCAATTCTAGGCTGGGCCTCCGGTTAATAGGTTAGTCGCAAAAATAATATAAAAGTGTATAATAAAGCCCAATAATGTCCAAAACAGAATATAATATAGCATGGAACAATCAAAAATTATAGATACGTTGCAGATGTATCAAGCATCCCGAAGCTTAATTCCTGCTAGTCCTCGAGTAGGTAAATGATAAAAACATAATTTTTGATGTGGAATGCTACTTGGCATAATTTCAATGTAATTCTTCTTAATTGTGGTATGAATATTCAGATCCGGAAGATTCAAGATAAAAGTTCAATATTGACATAAAAATAATAATACTTCAAGCATACTAACTAAGAAATTATGTCCTCTCAAAATAACATGGCCAAAGAAAGTTCATCCCTACAAAATCATATAGTTTAGTCATGCTCCATTTTCATCACACAAGAATGCTCTCATCATGCACAACCCCAATGACAAGCCAATCAATTTTTTCATACTTTAGTAATCTCAAACTTTTTCAATCTTCACGCAATACATGAGCGTGAGCCATGGATATAACACTATGGGTGGAATAGAATATAATGATGGGGGTTATGTGGAGAAGAAAAAAAGGGAGAAATTCTCACATCAACGAGGCTAATCGATGAGCTATGGATATGCCCATCAATTGATGTTAATGCAAGGAGTAGGGATTGCCATGCAACGGATGCACTAGAGCTATAAATATATGAAAGCTCAACAAAAGAAACTAAGTGGGTGTGCATCCAACTTGCTTGCTCACGAAGACCTAGGGCATTTGAGGAAGCCCATTGTTCGAATATACAAGCCAAGTTCTATAATGAAAAGTTCCCACTACTATATGAAAGTGACAAAACAAAAGACTCTCTATCATGAAGATTATGGTGCTACTTTGAAGCACAAGTGTGGTAAAAAGGATAGTAACATTGTCCCTTCTCTCTTTTTCTCTTATTTTATTTTTTCCTCACTTGGGACAATGCCCAAGAAAATGATGATCATCACACTTCTATTTATTTACAACTCAATGATTACAACTCGATACTAGAACAAAGTATGACTCTATATGAATGCCTCCGGCGGTGTACCGGGATATGCAATGAACCAAGAGTGACATGTATGAAAGGATTATGAATGGTGGCTTTGCCACAAATACTATGTCAACTACATGATCATGCAAAGCAATATGACAATGATGAACGCGTCATGATAAATGGAACGGTGGAAAGTTGCATGGCAATATATCTCAAAATGGCTATGGGAATGCCTGTTGGGTTTCGTAGTAATTTCAAAAAATTTCCTACACACACGCAAGATCATGTGATGCATAGCAACGAGGGGAGAGTATTGTCTACGTACCCAACGCAGACCGACTGCGGAAGCGATGACACGACGTAGAGGAAGTAGTCGTACGTGTTCACGATCCAACCGATCAAGCACCGAAACTACGGCACCTCCGAGTTCGAGCACGTGTTCAGCTCGATGACGATCCCCGGACTCCGATCCAGCAAAGTGTCGGGGAAGAGTTTCGTCAGCATGACGGCGTGGTGACGATCTTGATGAACTACAGCAGCAGGGCTTCGCCTAAACTCCGCTACAGTATTATCGAGGAATATGGTGGCAGGGGGCACCACACACGGCTAAGGAATAGATCACGTGGATCAACTTGTGTCAACTTGTGTGTTTAGAGGTGCCCCTGCCTCCGTATATAAAGGAGGAGAGGAGGGGAGGCTGGCCGGCCAAGGGGGGGAGGCGCAGGAGAGTCCTACTCCCTCTGGGAGTAGGATTCCCCCTCCAATCCTAGTCCAACTAGGATTCCTCGGAGGGGAAAAGAGGAGGAGGGGGCCGGCCACCTCTCCTAGTCCTAATAGGACTAGGGGAAGGGGGGGGGGGGCGCAGCCCAACTAGGGCAGCCCCTTCTCTTTTCCACTAAGGCCCACTATGGCCCAAATAGCTCCCGGGGGGTTCCGGTAACCCTCCCGGTATTCCGGTAAAATCCCGATTTCACCCGGAACACTTCCGATATCCAAATATAGGCTTCCAATATATCAATCTTTACGTCTCGACCATTTCGAGACTCCTCGTCATGTCCGTGATCACATCCGGGACTCCGAACAACCTTCTGTACATCAAAATGTATAAACTCATAATATAACTGTCATCGTAACCTTAAGCGTGCGGACCCTACGGGTTCGAGAACAATGTAGACATGACCGAGACATGTCTCCGATCAATAACCAATAGCGGGACCTGGATGCCCATATTGGCTCCTACATATTCTACGAAGATCTTTATCGGTCAGACCGCATAACAACATACGCTGTTCCCTTTGTCATCGGTATGTTACTTGCCCGAGATTCGATCGTCGGTATCCAATACCTAGTTCAATCTCGTTACTGGCAAGTCTCTTTACTCGTTCCGTAATACATCATCTCACAACTAACATATTAGTTGTAATGCTTGCAAGGCTTATGTGATGTGTATTACCGAGAGGGCCCAGAGATACCTCTCCGACAATCGGAGTGACAAATCCTAATCTCGAAATACGCCAACCCAACATCGACCATTGGAGACACCTGTAGTACTCCTTTATAATCACCCAGTTACGTTGTGACGTTTGGTAGTACCCAAAGTGTTCCTCCGGTAAACGGGAGTTGCATAATCTCATAGTCATAGGAACATGTATAAGTCATGAAGAAAGCAATAGCAACATACTAAACGACCGGGTGCTAAGCTAATGGAATGGGTCATGTCAATCAGATCATTCTACTAATGATGTGACCTCGTTAATCAAATAACAACTCATTGTTCATGGTTAGGAAACATAACCATCTTCGATTAACGAGCTAGTCAAGTAGAGGCATACTAGTGACACTTTGTTTGTCTATGTATTCACACATGTATTATGTTTCCGGTAAATACAATTCTAGCATGAATAATAAACATTTATCATGATTATAAGGAAATAAATAATAACTTTATTATTGCCTCTAGGGCATATTTCCTTCAGTCTCCCACTTGCACTAGAGTCAATAATCTAGATTACACTGTAATGATTCTAACACCCATGGAGCTTTGGTGCTGATCATGTTTTGCTCGTGGAAGAGGCTTAGTCAACGGTCTGCAACATTCAGATCCGTATGTATCTTGCAAATCTCTATGTCTCCCACCCGGACTAGATCCCGGATGGAGTTGAAGCGTCTCTTGATGTGTTTGGTCCTTTTGTGAAATCTGGATTCCTTTGCCAAGGCAATTGCACCAGTATTGTCACAAAAGATTTTCATTGGACCCGATGCACTAGGTATGACACCTAGATCGGATATGAACTCCTTCATCCAGACTCCTTCATTTGCTGCTTCCGAAGCAGCTATGTATTCCGCTTCACATGTAGATCCCGCTACGACGCTTTGTTTAGAACTGCACCAACTGACAGCTCCACCGTTTAATGTAAACACGTATCCGGTTTGCGATTTAGAATCGTCCGGATCAGTGTCAAAGCTTGCATCAACGTAACCTTTTACGATGAGCTCTTTGTCACCTCCATATACGAGAAACATATCCTTAGTCCTTTTCAGGTATTTCAGGATGTTCTTGACCGCTGTCCAGTGATCCACTCCTGGATTACTTTGGTACCTCCCCGCTAAACTTATAGCAAGGCACACATCAGGTCTGGTACACAGCATTGCATACATGATAGAGCCTATGGCTGATGCATAGGGAACATCTTTCATATTCTCTCTATCTACTGCAGTGGTCGGGCATTGAGTCTTACTCAATTTCACACCTTGTAACACAGGCAAGAACTCTTTCTTTGCTTGATCCATTTTGAACTTCTTCAAAATTTTGTCAAGGTATGTGCTTTGTGAAAGTCCAATTAAGCCTTTTGATCTATCTCTATAGATCTTAATGCCTAATATGTAAGCAGCTTCACCGAGGTCTTTCATTGAAAAACTTTTATTCAAGTATCCCTTTATGCTATCCAGAAATTCTATATCATTTCCAATCAGTAATATGTCATCCACATATAATATCAGAAATGCTACAGAGCTCCTACTCACTTTCTTGTAAATACAGGCTTCTCCGAAAGTCTGTATAAAACCAAATGCTTTGATCACACTATCAAAACGTTTATTCCAACTCCGAGAGGCTTGCACCAGTCCATAAATGGATCACTGGAGCTTGCACACTTTGTTAGCTCCCTTTGGATTGACAAAACCTTCTGGTTGCATCATATACAACTCTTCTTCCAGAAATCCATTCAGGAATGCAGTTTTGACGTCCATTTGCCAAATTTCATAATCATAAAATGCGGCAATTGCTAACATGATTCGGACGGACTTAAGCATCGCTACGGGTGAGAAGGTCTCATCGTAGTCAATTCCTTGAACTTGCTGAAAACCTTTTGCGACAAGTCGAGCTTTGTAGACAGTAACATTACCATCAGCGTCAGTCTTCTTCTTAAAGATCCATTTATTCTCAATTGCTTGCCGATCATCGGGCAAGTCAACCAAAGTCCATACTTTGTTCTCATACATGGATCCCATCTCAGATTTCATGGCTTCAAGCCACTTTGCGGAATCTGGGCTCACCATCGCTTCTTCATAGTTCGTAGGTTCATCATGATCTAGTAGCATGACCTCCAGAACAGGATTACCGTACCACTCTGGTGCGGATCTTACTCTGGTTGATCTACGAGGTTCAGCAGTATCTTGATCTGAAGTTTCATGATCATTATCATTGGCTTCCTCACTAACTGGTGTAGGTGTCACTGAAACAGTTTTCTGTGATGAACTACTTTCCAGTAAGGGAGCGGGTACAGTTACCTCGTCAAGTTCTACTTTCCTCCCACTCACTTCTTTCGAGAGAAACTCCTTCTCTAGAAATGATCCATTCTTAGCAACGAATGTCTTGCCTTCGGATCTATGATAGAAGGTGTACCCAACAGTTTCCTTTGGGTATCCTATGAAGACACATTTCTCCGATTTGGGTTCGAGCTTATCAGGTTGAAGCTTTTTCACATAAGCATCGCAGCCCCAAACTTTAAGAAACGACAACTTTGGTTTCTTGCCAAACCACAGTTCATAAGGCGTCGTCTCAACAGATTTTGATGGTTCCCTATTTAACGTGAATGCGGCCGTCTCTAAAGCATATCCCCAAAATGATAGCGGTAAATCAGTAAGAGACATCATAGATCGCACCATATCTAGTAAAGTACGATTACGACGTTCAGACACACCATTACGCTGTGGTGTTCCGGGTGGCGTGAGTTGCGAAACTATTCCACAGTTTTTCAAATGTACACCAAACTCGTAACTCAAATATTCTCCTCCACGATCAGATCGTAGAAACTTTATTTTCTTGTTACGATGATTTTCAACTTCACTCTGAAATTCTTTGAACTTTTCAAATGTTTCAGACTTATGTTTCATTAAGTAGATATACCCATATCTGCTTAAATCATCTGTGAAGGTGAGAAAATAACGATATCCGCCACGAGCCTCAACATTCATCGGGCCACATACATCGGTATGTATGATTTCCAACAAATCTGTTGCTCTCTCCATAGTACCGGAGAACGGTGTTTTAGTCATCTTGCCCATGAGGCACGGTTCGTAAGTACCAAGTGATTCATAATCAAGTGGTTCCAAAAGTCCATCAGCATGGAGTTTCTTCATGCGCTTTATACCGATATGACCTAAACGACAGTGCCACAAATAAATTGCACTTTCGTTATCAACTCTGCATCTTTTTGGCTTCAACATTATGAATATGTGTATTACTACTATCGAGATTCAATAAGAATAGACCACTCTTCAAGGGTGCATGACCATAAAAGATATTACTCATATAAATAGAACAACCATTATTCTCTGATTTAAATGAATAACCGTCTCGCATTAAACAAGATCCAGATATAATGTTCATGCTCAACGCTGGCACCAAATAACAATTACTTAGGTCTAATATTAATCCCGAAGGTAGATGTAGAGGTAGCGTGCCGACTGCGATCACATCGACTTTGGAACCGTTTCCCACGCGCATCGTCACCTCGTCCTTTGCCAGTGCCCGCTTATTCTGTAGTCCCTGTTTTGAGTTGCAAATATTAGCAACAGAACCAGTATCAAATACCCAGGTGCTACTGCGAGCTCTAGTAAGGTACACATCAATAACATGTATATCACATATACCTTTGTTCACCTTGCCATCCTTCTTATCCGCCAAATACTTGGGGCAGTTCCGCTTCCAGTGACCAGTCTGCTTGCAGTAGAAGCACTCAGTTTCAGGTTTAGGTCCAGACTTGGGTTTCTTCTCTTGAGCAGCAACTTGCTTGCCGTTCTTCTTGAAGTTCCCCTTTTTCTTCCCTTTGCCCTTTTTCTTGAAACTAGTGGTCTTGTTAACCATCAACACTTGATGCTCCTTCTTGATTTCTACCTCCGCAGCTTTCAGCATTGCGAAGAGCTCGGGAATAGTCTTGTTCATCCCTTGCATATTATAGTTCATCACGAAGCTCTTGTAGCTTGGTGGTAGTGATTGGAGAATTCTGTCAATAACGCAATCATCCGGAAGATTAACTCCCAATTGAATCAAGTGATTATTATACCCAGACATTTTGAGTATATGCTCACTGACAGAACTATTCTCCTCCATCTTGCAGCTATAGAACTTATTGGAGACTTCATATCTCTCAATTCGGGCATTTGCTTGAAATATTAACTTCAACTCCTGGAACATCTCATATGCTCCATGACGTTCAAAACGTCGTTGAAGTCCCGATTCTAAGCCGTAAAGCATGGCACACTGAACTATCGAGTAGTCATCAGCTTTGCTCTGCCAGACATTCATAACATCTGGTGTTGCTCCAGCAGCAGGCCTGGCACCCAGCGGTGCTTCCAGGACGTAATTTTTCTGTGCAGCAATGAGGATAATCCTCAAGTTACGGACCCAGTCCGTGTAATTGCTACCATCATCTTTCAACTTTGCTTTCTCAAGGAACGCATTAAAATTCAACGGAACAATAGCACGAGCCATCTATCTACAATCAACATAAACAAGCAAGATACTATCAGGTACTAAGTTCATGATAAATTTAAGTTCAATTAATCATATTATTTAAGAACTCCCACTTAGATAGACATCCCTCTAATCCTCTAAGTGATTACGTGATCCAAATCAACTAAACCATGACCGATCATCACGTGAGATGGAGTAGTTTTCAATGGTGAACATCGTTATGTTGATCATATCTACTATATGATTCACGCTCGACCTTTCGGTCTCCGTGTTCCGAGGCCATATCTGCATATGCTAGGCTCGTCAAGTTTAACCTGAGTATTCTGCGTGTGCAAAACTGGCTTGCACCCGTTGTAGATGGACGTAGAGCTTATCACACCCGATCATCACGTGGTGTCTGGGCACGACGAACTTTGGCAACGGTGCATACTCAGGGAGAACACTCCTTGATAATTTAGTGAGAGATCATCTTATAATGCTACCGTCAATCAAAGCAAGATAAGATGCATAAAAGATAAACATCACATGCAATCAATATAAGTGATATGATATGGTCATCATCATCTTGTGCTTGTGATCTCCATCTCCGAAGCACCTTCACGATCACCATCGTCACCGGCGCGACACCTTGATCTCCATCGTAGCATCGTTGTCGTCTCGCCAATCTTATGCTTCCACGACTATCACTACCGTTTAGTAATAAAGTAAAGCATTACATCGCGATTGCATTGCATACAATAAAGCGACAACCATATGGCTCCTGCCAGTTGCCGATAACTCGGTTACAAAACATGATCATCTCATACAATAAAATTCAGCATCATGCTTTGACCATATCACATCACAACATGCCCTGCAAAAACAAGTTAGACGTCCTCTACTTTGTTGTTGCTTGTTTTACGTGGCTGCTACGGGCTTAAGTAAGAACCAATCTCACCTACGCATCAAAACCACAACGATAGTTTGTCAAATAGACTCCGTTTTAACCTTCGCAAGGACCGGGCGTAGCCATACTTGGTTCAACTAAAGTTGGAGAGACAGTCGCCCGCAAGCCATCTCTGTGCAAAGCACGTCGAGGGAACCGGTCTCGCGTAAGCGTACGCGTAAGGTTGGTCTGGGTCGTCTCGTCCAACAATACCGCCGAACCAAAATATGACATGCTGGTAGGCAGTATGACTTGTATCGTCCACAACTCACTTGTGTTCTACTCGTGCAAATAACATCAACATCAATAACCTGGCTCTGATACCACTGTTGGGTTTCGTAGTAATTTCAAAAATTTTCCTACGCACACGCAAGATCATGTGATGCATAGCAACGAGGGGAGAGTATTGTCTACGTACCCAACGCAGACCGACTGCGGAAGCGATGACACGACGTAGAGGAAGTAGTCGTACGTCTTCACGATCCAACCGATCAAGCACCGAAACTACGGCACCTCCGAGTTCGAGCACACGTTCAGCTCGATGACGATCCCCGGACTCCGATCCAGCAAAGTGTCGGGGAAGAGTTTCGTCAGCACGACGGCGTGGTGACGATCTTGATGAACTACAGTAGCAGGGCTTCGCCTAAACTCCGCTACAGTATTATCGAGCAATATGGTGGCAGGGGGCACCGCACACGGCTAAGGAATAGATCACGTGGATCAACTTGTGTCAACTTGTGTGTTTAGAGGTGCCCCTGCCTCCGTATATAAAGGAGGAGAGGAGGGGAGGCTGGCCGGCCAAGGGGGGGAGGCGCAGGAGAGTCCTACTCCCTCTGGGAGTAGGATTCCCCCTCCAATCCTAGTCCAACTAGGATTCCTCGGAGGGGAAAAGAGGAGGAGGGGGCCGGCCACCTCTCCTAGTCCTAATAGGACTAGGGGAAGGGGGGGCGCGCAGCCCAACTAGGGCAGCCCCTTCTCTTTTCCACTAAGGCCCACTATGGCCCAAATAGCTCCCGGGGGGTTCCGGTAACCCTCCCGGTATTCCGGTAAAATCCCGATTTCACCCGGAACACTTCCGATATCCAAATATAGGCTTCCAATATATCAATCTTTACGTCTCGACCATTTCGAGACTCCTCGTCATGTCCGTGATCACATCCGGGACTCCGAACAACCTTCGGTACATCAAAATGTATAAACTCATAATATAACTGTCATCGTAACCTTAAGCGTGCGGACCCTACGGGTTCGAGAACAATGTAGACATGACCGAGACACGTCTCCGGTCAATAACCAATAGCAGGACCTGGATGCCCATATTGGCTCCTACATATTCTACGAAGATCTTTATCGGTCAGACCGCATAACAACATACGTTGTTCCCTTTGTCATCGGTATGTTACTTGCCCGAGATTCGATCGTCGGTATCCAATACCTAGTTCAATCTCGTTACTGGCAAGTCTCTTTACTCGTTCCGTAATACATCATCTCACAACTAACATATTAGTTGTAATGCTTGCAAGGCTTATGTGATGTGTATTACCGAGAGGGCCCAGAGATACCTCTCCGACAATCGGAGTGACAAATCCTAATCTCGAAATACGCCAACCCAACATCGACCATTGGAGACACCTGTAGTACTCCTTTATAATCACTCAGTTACGTTGTGACATTTGGTAGTACCCAAAGTGTTCCTCCGGTAAACGGGAGTTGCATAATCTCATAGTCATAGGAACATGTATAAGTCATGAAGAAAGCAATAGCAACATACTAAACGATCGGGTGCTAAGCTAATGGAATGGGTCATGTCAATCAGATCATTCTACTAATGATGTGACCTCGTTAATCAAATAACAACTCATTGTTCATGGTTAGGAAACATAACCATCTTCGATTAACGAGCTAGTCAAGTAGAGGCATACTAGTGACACTTTGTTTGTCTATGTATTCACACATGTATTATGTTTCCGGTAAATACAATTCTAGCATGAATAATAAACATTTATCATGATTATAAGGAAATAAATAATAACTTTATTATTGCCTCTAGGGCATATTTCCTTCAATGCCATAATAGGTAGGTATGGTGGCTATTTTGTGGAAGATATAAGGAGGTTTATGTGTGAAAGAGCGTATCATATCACGGGGTTTGGATGCACCGGCGAAGTTTGCACCAACTCTCAATGTGAGAAAGGGCAATGCACGGTACCGAAGATGCTAGCAATGATGGAAATGTGAGAGTGCGTATAATCCATGGACTCAACATTAGTCATAAAGAACTCACGTACTTATTGCAAAAATCTACAAGCCATCAAAAACCAAGCACTACACGCATGCTCCTAGGGGAATAGATTGGTAGGAAAAGACCATCGCTCGTCCCCGACCGCCACTCATAAGGAGGACAATCAAAGAACACCTCATGTTTCAAATTTGTTACATAATGTTTACCATACATGCATGCTACGGGACTTGCAAACTTCAACACAAGTATTTTTCAAATTCACAACTACTCAAGTAGCACAACTTTGATATCACTACCACCATGTCTCAAAACAATCATCAAGCATCAAACTTCTCTTAGTATTCAACACACTCATAAGAAAGTTTTTACTAGTCTTGAATACCTAGTATATTAGGATTATTTAAGTAAATTACCATGCTATTTAAGACTCTCAGAATAATCTAAGTGAAGCATGAGAGAATAATAGTTTCTATAAAACAAAACCACCACTGTGCTCTAAAAGATATAAGTGAAGTACTAGAGCAAAAACTATATAACTCAAAAGATATAAGTGAAGCACATAGAGTATTCTAATAATTTCCGAATCATGTGTGTCTCTCTCAAAAGGTGTGTACAGCAAGGATGATTGTGGTAAACTAAAAAGAAAAGACTCAAATCATACAAGACGCTCCAAGCAAAACACATATCATGTGGTGAATAAAAATATAGCTCCAAGTAAAGTTACCGATGGAAGTAAACGAAAGAGGGGATGCCTTCCGGGGCACCCCCAAGCTTTGGATTTTAGGTGTCCTTAGATTATATTGGGGTGCCATGGGCATCCCCAAGCTTAGGCTCTTTCCACTCCTTGTTCCATAATCCATCAAATCTTTCACCCCAAACTTGGAAACTTCACAACACAAAACTTAACAGAAAATCCCGTGAGCTCCATTAGCAAAAGAAAAGAAAACACCACTTCAAGGTACTGTAATGAACTAATTATTTATTTATATTGGTGTTAAACCTACTATATTCCAAATTCTATATGGTTTATAAACTATTTTACTAGCCATAGATTCATCAAAATAAGCAAACAACACACGAAAAACCGAATCTGTCAAAAACAGAACAGTCTGTAGTAATCTGTAACTAACGCAAGATCTGGAACCTAAAAAATTTTAAAATAAATTGCTGGACGTGAGTAATTTATCTATTAATCATATGAAAAAATAATTAACTAAATATCACTTTCCAAATAAAAATGACAGCAATTCTCGTGAGCGCTAAAGTTTCTGTTTTTTACAGCAAGATTAAAAAGACTTTCCCCAAGTCTTCCCAACGGTTCTACTTGGCACAAACACTAATTAAACACAAAAAACACAACAAAAACAGAGGCTAGATAAATTATTTATTAATAAACAGTAGAAAAAAGCAAGTAATAAAAATAAAATTGGGTTGCCTCCCAACAAGCGCTATCGTTTAACGCCCCTAGCTAGGCATAAAAAAGCAAGGAGAGATCTAGGTATTGCCATCTTTGGTAGGCAATCCATAAGTGGATCTCATAATATATTCATAAGGTAATTTAATTTTATTTCTAGGGAAGTGTTCCATGCCTTTCCTTAACAGAAATTGGAATCTAATATTCCCTTCCTTCATATCAATAATTGCACCAATCGTTCTAAGGAAAGGTCTACCAAGAATAATAGGACATGAAGGATTGCAATCTATGTCAAGAACAATAAAATCTACGGGCACATAATTCCTATTTGTAACAATTAGAACATCATTAATTCTTCCCATAGGTTTCTTAATAGTGGAATCTGCAAGGTGCAAGTTTAAAGAGCAATCATCAAAATCACAGAAACCTAGCAAATCACACAAAGTCTTTGGAATCGTCGAAACACTAGCACCCAAATCACACAAAGCATAGCATTCAGGATCTTTAATTTTAATTTTAATAGTAGGTTCCCACTCATAATAAAGTTTTCTAGGGATAGAAACTTCCAACTCAAGTTTTTCTTCATAAGATTGCATCAAAGCATCAACGATATGTTTAGTAAAAGCTTTATTTTGACTATAAGTATGAGGAGAATTTAGCACGGATTGCAACAAGGAAATACAATCTATAAAAGAGAAATTATCATAATTAAATTCCTTGAAATCCAAAATAGTGGGTTCATTAATATCTAAAGTTTTGATCTCTTCAATCCCACTTTTACCAATTTTTTCATTAAGATCTAAAAACTCCGAATTTTTGGAACGCCTTCTAGGTAAAGGTGGATCATATTCAGTCCCATCATTATCAAGATTCATATTGCAAAACAAAGATTTAATAGGGGACACATCAATAACTTTTAGATCTTCATCTTTATTATCATGGAAACTAGAAGAACACGCTTTTATAAAGCAATCTTTCTTAGCACGCATCCTAGCGGTTCTTTCTTTGCACTCATCAATGGAAATTTTCATGGCTTTGAGAGACTCATTGATATCATGCTTAGGTGGAATAGATCTAAGTTCCAAATAATCAACATCAAGAGAAATTCTATCAACGTTCCTAGCCAACTCATCAATATTAAGCAATTTTTCTTCAATCAAAGCATTGAAATTCTTTTGCGAAGTAATAAATTATTTAATATTAGATTCAAAATCAGAGGGCATCTTATTATAATTTCCATAAGAATTGTTGTAGGAATTACCATAATTATTAGAGTAATTACTAGGATACGGCCTAGGATTAAAGTTTCCTCTATACGCGTTGTTACCAAAATTATTACTACCAACAAAATTCACATCCATAGATTCATTATTATTCTCAATCAAAGTAGACAAAGGCATATCATTAGGATCAAAAGAAACACTTTTATTAGCAAATAATTTCATAAGTTCATCCATCTTTCCACTCAAAACATTAATTTCTTCTATCGCATGCACTTTCTTATTAGTAGATCTTTCAGTGTGCCATTGAGAATAATTAACCATAATATTATCTAGGAGTTTAGTAGCTTATCCTAAAGTGATTTCCATAAAAGTGCCTCCCGCGGACGAATCTAAAAGATTTCTAGAAGCAAAATTCAATCCGGCATAAATTTTTTGTATAATCATCCACAAATTCAAACCATGCGTAGGGAAATTACGTATCATTAATTTCATCCTCTCCCAAGCTTGTGCAACATGTTCATGATCAAGTTGCTTAAAATTCATAATATCGTTTCTAAGAGAGATAATCTTAGCGGGAGGAAAATACTTAGAGATAAAAGCATCTTTGCACTTATTCCAAGAATCAATACTATGTTTAGGCAAAGACGAAAACCAAGCTTTAGCATGATCTCTAAGCGAGAAAGGAAATAGCTTCAATTTAACAATATCATTATCCACATCTTTCTTCTTTTGCATATCACACAAATCAACGAAGCTATTTAGATGGGTAGCGACATCTTCACTAGGAAGGCCGGCGAATTGATCTTTCATGACAACATTCAACAAAGCAGCATTGATTTCACAAGATTCAGTATCGGTAAGAGGAGCAATCGAAGTGCTAAGGAAATCATTGTTGTTGGTATTGGTGAAGTCACACAATTTAGTATTATCTTGAGCCATCAAGACAAGCAAGCAATCTAACACACGAGCAAACAAGAGACGGGCAAAAAGAGGCAAATAGAAAAAGAGAGGGAGGATGGAGAGAGAGAGGGCGAATAAAACGTCAAGGGTGAAGTGGGGGAGAGGAAAACGAGAGGCAAATGGCAAATAATGTAATGCGGGACATATGTAGAGACTAGACCTCAAACGGTCCAATCTCTGTTCTCCAGTGTCATCCCTGGATCAGTAATGCTGACACCGCATAGTACTTGAAGGATTTATAACAGAGTAGCAATCACACACTTATTACAACGAGTGTTTCAAAAGAGAACTTATTACATTTAATATGGCTTAAGGCCATCTAATAATGATAACAGTGGAAGGCTTGGAAGATAAGTGAGTCCATCAACTCCAACAACATCACTGAGTATAGAACCACAACCTAAAAGGCTCCTTACTCGTCGTCTGAAAAGTCTGCAACATGAACGTTGCAGCCCGAAACGGGTCAGCACATGGAATATGCTAGCAAAGTAACACATAGAGAGCAATGAAAGAATAAGGCTATACTACATGCATATTTGGCTGGTGGAAAGCTCTATGGTTACAGTTTTGCGTAAAGCGAATTTCCCCCTACTACAAAGGAATAAATTTTATTTAACTATCATGGTAGTTGTTAAACATTGAGAGTGTATACACCCTCTCAATCCCAATTAAGCATCATCATTAAAACCCAACAAAATCAATTAGAGTAACATGATGAGATTCACATGATAATCCAAGTACTAGATACTCAAATTGTCCATAACCGGGGACACGGCTAACCATGATTAGTTTATACACTCTGCAGAGGTTTGCGCACTTTTCCCCGCAAGAATCGAGATCCTCCATTGGGATTCTCGCACTACATGGTGTTTGAGAAACGGATGACCGAGACATAGTCTTTCAGAAGCGCTTGCACCTTACGAACGGGTAGACCGTACCAACCTACATCCCCTACATCTGCTGGTCTACCACTGTAAGAGTTCACACGACTTAGTCAACTATGCTAGAGCCCATAGTAGCTTGTGGCTGCACACGGAAGTTTCTAGTATGAATAATCTCATGATCCCTTTGAGCCTGGGTGGCGGTCCAGAAGAAAAATAGGCAATCGCTGAAATACCCAGGTGCCTCAATCCACCCAGATGTGTGTTTAAGTTGCCACCTTAGATAAACCATTAATTTAACAATCTCACATCTGTCATGGATACACTCACCCAATCCACGTCTACTAGCATAGCATGACAATAAGCAAACGTAGAAATAACTCCCAAAGGTTTGATAATAAAACAGGTAATAGGTACTACCTCATCTACTTCCCAAAACCCACAATTTAATTAGATCCTAATCATGCATTGTTTGAGGACTGATCTAATGCAATAAAAACTGGGTAGTAGGAGGTATGATTAAAGTGTTACTTGCCTTGCTGATGATCCGCAAAACCTAGCGATTCGAAGTAGCAAGCGGTGCACACCGGGTACTCTATCGCAATCAAACAAGCATACAATAAGTACTCATCTAATGCACGGGTAAAACTCAAATAAGAGATCTAACCAGAAAGTTCAACTTAAGAACTCCGGTTTATAAAAAGAATCAAATCAAATGAAGCAACGAAAAACAAGCGGCAAAAGAAACAAGATTCTTTACTAATCTGGATCTAGGTCAAATTTTACAAAGGCAAAAACTTGTTTGAGTTGGTTAAACGGAAAGAGGGTTTCGAGACGAAACTCCACGCGCTTGAATCGCCTGATTCCGACAAACGAGCGAAAAGTTATACTAGAACGAAAATCGGATCAGAAATCACGATCAGAAAAAATCACGGAAAAAATCCAAGAAAAAGAAAAATGATGAACAGATTGACGAACGAACGTTCGTTATCTGGATCTAAACGATGAACGCGTTCGTTAAAACGAACGAACGAGCGAACGCTCGCTAATTAACCTAAACCGAAAAAACCGATCTAATAAAAAAATGGATCTAAATAACCGACGAAAAACCGGCGGAAAAACCGAGCGGTTTTTCTAAAAAAAACCAGCGGCGGGGTTAACCTCGGCGGGCAGGTCCGGCGTCGGCGGTGGCGGCTCCGGCGCGGGGCGGCGGCGGAGGCGTAGGCTTGGGGCGCGGGCTAGGGTCTCCTTGGGCGGCGGCTTGGGCTAAAGCGGCCCGGGGTGGCGCTATTTAAAGGGCCCCGGCCAGAGGAGTCCCGGCCGATCCCGGCCCGTAGTCGGTTTGTTTTTTTAAATAATTACGCGCAGAAAAACAAATAAAAGAAATACTAAACGGACTCCAAAAATCCCGAAATAATTTTTCCCCGGCTTCTAAAATCAAGCCGCACAGGATGAACATTTATTTGGGGCCTAAATGCAATTTTGAAAAATACACATTTTTTCCTAAATTCAAATAAAATAGGAAATAAAACCAAAATAAAATCTTATTTGATTTTATTATTAAATCCTCATATTTCTTTATTTTTGGGAAAGCCATTTTATTCCCTCTCTCATATTTTGATGATAGAAATAAATGAAGATAAAATAAATAAAATCAAATGATCCTATTTTCAAAATTTGAGAAAACTCAAATATGAAAATAACGAAATCCCCAACTCTCTCTGAGGGTCCTTGAGTTGCGTAGAATTTCTAGGATCAACCAAAATGCAATAAAATATGATATGCAATGATGATCTAATGTATAACATTCCAAGTTGAAAATTTGGGATGTTACAAACCTACCCCCCTTAAGATGAATCTCGCCCTCGAGATTCGGGTTGGCTAGAAAATAGGTGCGAGTGGTCCTTCAGCAGATCTTCCTCTCGCTTCCAGGTGGCTTCATCCTCCGTGTGGTGGCTCCACTGGACTTTGCAAAACTTGATGACCTTGATGCGGGTGACTCGGCTGGCATACTCAAGAATCTTGACTGGTTTCTCCTCATAGGTCAAATCACTGTCCAACTGAGTCGCTTCCAGCGACACTGTATCTCTCAGCGGTATATCAGCCATCTCTGCGTGACACTTCTTCAACTGGGAAACGTGGAATACATCGTGAACTCCTGACAATCCTTCGGGCAATTCCAACTTGTAGGCTACTTCTCCTATACGCTCCAAAACCTTGTATGGTCCTACAAAACGTGGCGCTAACTTTCCCTTAACTCCAAAGCGTTTAACTCCTCGAAGTGGAGATACTCAAAGATAAACTCGGTCTCCGACCTCGTAAACTGTCTCCTTGCATTTAGAATCTGTGTAGCTCTTCTGCCTAGACTGAGCTACCTTGAGCCTATCGCGAATCAATTTCACCTTCTGTTCAGACTCCTTAATCAGGTCCGGTCCAAACAACTGGCGGTCTCCAACTTCATCCCACGACAATGGGGTCCTGCACCTCCTTCCGTACAAGGCTTCGAAAGGGGCCATCTTCAATGTGACGCCCCCGATTCAATCGTACACTAATCATACACGCAAACGTGTACGATCAAGATTAGGGACTCACGGGAAGATATCACAACACAACTCTACAAATAAATAAGTCATACAAGCATGATATTACAAGCCAGGGGCCTCGAAGGCTCGAACACAAGAGCTCGATCATAGACAAGTCAGCGAAAGCAACAATATCTGAGTACAAACATAAGGTAAACAAGTTTGCCTTAAGAAGGCTAGCACAAACTGGGATACAAATCGAAAGAGGCGCAGGCCTCCTGCCTGGGATCCTCCTAAACTACTCCTGGTCGCCGTCAGCGGGCTGCACGTAGTAGTAGGCACCTCCCGAGTAGTAGTAGTCATCATCGACGGTGGCGTCTGGCTCTTGGACTCCAACGTCTGGTCGCAGCAACTGGGTATAGGAAAGGGGAAAAAGGGGGGAGAAAAGCAACCGTGAGTACTCATCCAAAGTACTCGCAAGCAAGGAGCTACACTACATATGCATGGGTATATGTGTAAAGGGCCATATCGGTGGACTGAACTGCAGAATGCCAGAATAAGAGGGGGAAAGCTAGTCCTATCGAAGACTACGCTTCTCGCAGCCTCCATCTTGCAGCATGTAGAAGAGAGTAGATGGTAAGTTCACCAAGTAGCATTATAGCATAATCCTAACCGATGATCCTCCCCTCGTCGCCCTGTGAGAGAGCGACCACCGGTTGTATCTGGCACTTGGAAGGGTGTGTTTTATTAAGTATCCAGTTCTAGTTGTCATAAGGTCAAGGTACAACTCCAAGTCGTCCTGTTACCGAAGATCATGGCTACTCGAACAGATTAACTTCCCTGCAGGGGTGCACCATATTTCCCAACACGCTCGATCCCCTTTGTCCGGACACACTTTCCTGGTCATGCCCGGCCTCGGAAGATCAACACGTCGCAGCCCTACCTAGGCACAACAGAGAGGTCAGCACGCCGGTCTAAATCCTATGGCACAGGGGTCTGGGCCCATCGCCCATTGCACACCTGCGCGTTGCGTACGCGGCCGGTGAGCAGACCTAGCAACCTCCATTACAAAGGAAGTTGCGTTACGCGGTCCAACCCGGCGCGCGCCGCTCAGTCGCTGACGTCACAAAGGCTTCAGCTGATACCACGACGTCGAGTGCCCATAACTGTCCTCGCGTAGATGGTTAGTGCGTATAGGCCAGTAGCCAGACTCAGATCAAATACCAAGATCTCATTAAACGTGTTACCTTGAAATAACCGCAAACGCCGACCAGGGCCAGGCCCACCTCTCTCCTATGTGGTCTCAACCTACCCTGTCGCTTTGCCACAAAGATCCACTCAGAGGGCCGTCGGGACAAACGTCCTTTCGGACCCAATCCGTGAATCACTCGCGGGTACTCCTACGAGCCGACCCATCTTTAGTCACCACAAGTATCATATATTATGTATAGGTATATACCCGTGATCAACTCCCGAGTGATCACGGCCGACAGTATAGCATGGCAGACGGACAAGAATGTATGGCCATTGATGATAAACTAGCATCCTATACTAAGCATTAGGATTGCAGGTAAGGTATCAACAGTTGTAGCAACAATGACAGGCTATGCATCAGAATAGGATTAACGAAAAGCAGTAACATGCTACACTACTCTAATGCAAGCAGTATAGAGGAGAGTAGGCGATATCTGGTGATCAAGGGGGGGGGGCTTGCCTGGTTGCTCTGGCAAGAAGGAGGAGTCATCTTCGATGTAGTCGAACACACGGACATCGGCAGCGGTCTCGGAGTCTACCGGAAAGGAGTAACGGAGGGGGAACACAATAAATAACAGAGAAATCAAATGTAACACAAAGCAAGACGCGGCAATACGTTGTGCTAGGGGTGACCTAATGTAGGGATAGGCGACACCGGCGAAGGGGGGAAACATCCGGGAAAGTATTCCCGGTGTTTCTCGTTTTCGGGCAGATGAACCAGAGAGGGAAAGTTGCATGTTCGCTATGCTAGGGATGTGTGACGGACGAACGGACTGCGTATCCGGATTCGTCTCTTCGTTCTGAGCAACTTTCATGTACAAAGTTTTTCCATCCGAGTTATAGATTATTTTATATTAATTTTTAAAGTTTTAAACATTTTTCTGAAATTGCTATAATTAACTAATTCGAAAAATAATCAGAAACGGGCTGGGTGCACCCGGTGCAGTGCACCCAGAGGTGCACCAGGGGCTGACTGGTGGGGTCAAATGGCCCAGTTGACCCAGTCAACAAGGACTGGTCAATAGAGTGAATAGTGTATGGGGGTCCCACATGTCAGTGTCCTACTAATTTCTAAACTGTTTTTATTTAATTTAAAATAAGGTGGGACCCACATGTCATATACACATAAACTAATTAATCACTAATCCTAATCTAATAGGGCCGGCTCCAGTGGATGGGCACGCACGCACTCAGGCACCAGGGGGAGCTCCGGCGGCCGACAAGCGGGCGGCACGGCGCTGGCAGAGGCGAGGCGCAGCTAGTGCGCGGCAGGAGGCGGAAGCACCGGCGCAGGGCATCAGTGACACGGGGGCTGCGGGAGTGGTGGCGCTAGGCGGCGGCGGGGCTAGGCAGAGTAGCAGCGGGTCGCGGCGGCGCAAGGCAATGCAGCGGCTAGTTCAGCCAGGGCGGCAGCAGCGCAACATGGCAGGCGAGAGCAGCATGAGCGCAAGTGTGGTAGCAGGCGGATCCGTAAGCAACAGCAACAGGCAGGGCGCTCGGGCGGTTGTGGGAGGAGCCACGCCCGGCCGGACGCGGGTTGGTTATTAGGGGTGAGGGAGCGCGGCCACGGGCAGCGAGATGCGGTTGTTCGGCTTCGGCAGTTACGGCGACGGATCGAGGGGGAAAAGAGGGGGAACCGGTGGAGGGGCTCACCGCGAGTTCGGGGAGGTGCTTAGGGCAGTCGGGGATGGTCGGAATCGAGCGAATCGACGGCGGTGGCGCGACGCTGTGGCGGTGAAGAAGATGACCGTGATGTCGTCTTGGGGCCTCCTGATGCAAATGGAGTAGCAGGCAAGGACGAGCGCGATGTGATGTATCTCGCGGATAGTGCGAGATGGAAATCGGTGGCCGATGGCCACGCGCATGTTGATGGCGTGGCCATGGATGCGCGCGGGCAAGCTCGAGAGCGAAGGTGGGAGACGATGGAGAGGGGGAAAAGTGGCTAGGGTTTGGTGTAGGTCGCGGACGACGTCTTTAACCCTAGCAAGGGCCGTGGGAAGGCCGGCACGTCGCCTAGCCATCGGCCATGGCGGGGCGGTTGGATGGCCACCACGCACTCCCTGCCTCCTGTAGCAGGAGGTGGAAGGAGAGGTGCGGCTGGGCTGGGCCAGATGTGCACTGTGCACTTTGGCCCAGTGCACATTAGGTTTTACTCGTTTCTCTTTTATTTTGCTTTTTTGTTTTTTTATATTGTAATTTCTTTAGCCACTAATTGGATTTTATAAAATATGTAACTAGTCCCGTAAATAACATTGAAGTATATAGCACTGCAGAAGGCATTTGAAAAGCTTGGGAATTTTTATAGTTTTTTAAGTGGTTAAAACATTGTTTTGATCCCTCTTTTAATTATTTTAGGGCATTTAAATATTTTATTAAATGTTGATTTCACCACCATAATTACTTATGATTTATTTGTCACATCCAGAACATTTTAGTTTTAATATTTGAAAACTTTTATTGTTGAACTTGAATTTGAATTTTGAATCTGAACGGGATTGAATCATCGCGAGATTAACAACCGGACGTGGCATTGTTAGTAGAGATTACTGTGGCTTAATTATCCGGGCGTCACAATTCTCCTCCACATACGATCCTGGTCATGTATATCTTTGCCAACTTAGCACTAGTGTAAGTAGTCTTCACTGGGATGAAATGCGCTACCTTTGTCAAATGATCGACTACTACCCAAATCGAATCATAGCCTGAACATGTTCTGGGCAATCCCGTAATAAAATCCATGCCTAGCTTATCCCACTTCCATTCGGGTATTGGCAATGGCTGTAGCAATCCTGCTGGCTTCTGATTCTCTGCTTTTACTCTCTGACATACATCACAAACTGCTACATACTCCGCAATATCCTTCTTCATTCGGTCCACCAGAAAGTATCTTTCAAATCTAAATACATCTTGGTATTTCCTGGGTGAATCGAATATGGTGAATCATGGGCCTCTTGCAGAATTAACTTCCTGATCTCCGGGTTATTAGGTACATAAACACAGTCTTCAAACTATAAGGTATCATGCTCATCCTCACTAAATCCTTTAGCTTTTCCTTTGCTCATTTTCTCCTTTATAGAAACAATCTCCTGTCCTTTGAGCTTCTCTGATCTTATCCATCAAAGTAGACTGAATCTCCAATGCTGCTACATAGCCTCTGGGAACTATCTCCAAACATAGATCACGAAGATCCTCGGCTAACTCCCTTGGTAAATCTCCCGCCATTAGGGTGTTGACATGGCTTTTACGGCTCAATGCGTCGGCTACTACCTTAGCCTTCCTGAGATGATAATGCAATCTCATATCATAATCCTTGATGAGCTCCAACCATCTCCTTTGCCTCAGATTCAACTCCTTCTGTGTGAAAATGTACTTCAAACTCTTGTGATCCGTGTACACCTCACAGTGGTTTCCAATGAGAAAATGTCTCCAAGTTTTCAATGCATGCACTATGGCTGCTAACTCGAAATCATGCGTGGCATAATTCAACTCATGAGGCTTAAGCTATCGTGAGGCATATGAAACAACTCTTCCCTCCTGCATAAGTACTGCTCCAAGTCCTCGACGTGAAACATCGCAATATACCTCATAATCCTTGTTCTGATCCGGCAAAATCAATACTGGTGATGCAACCAAACGTTTCTTCAACTCCTAAAAACTGGCCTCACATTCCTCAGTCCATTTGAACTTGGTATCCTTCTTCAACAACTCCGTCATAGGTTTTGCAATCTTCGAGAAATTTTCAATGAATCTCCGTTAGTATCCTGTGAGTCCAAGAAAACTCCGGATCTCTCCAACTGTTGTTGGGGCTTCCCAATTCGTCACAGTGTCAACCTTGGTGGGATCTACTGCTATACCTTCTCCGGATATAACGTGTCCTAGGAATCCAACTTCCTTCAACCAAAATTCACATTTGCTAAACTTGGCATATAACTGATGTTTTCTGAGCTTCTCAAGTACCAAACGCAAATGCTCCTTATGCTCCTCTTCATTCTTCGAGTAAACCAGAATATCATCAATGAACACTACGACGAACTTATCCAAAAACTCCATAAACACTTTGTTCATCATGTTCATAAAATAGGCCGGGGCGTTAGTCAGACCAAATGACATAACGTTATACTCGTACAGCCCATACCTGGTGGTAAAAGCCATCTTAGGTATATCCTGCTCTCGAATTTTCAACTGATGGTATCCTGATCGCAGATCGATCTTGAAAAATACCTTAGCTCCTTGCAATCGATCAAACAGATCATTGATCATCGGTAGTGGGTACTTGTTCTTGATGGTTACTTCATTCAATCCTCGAGAATCAACAACCATCCTTAACGATCCATCCTTTTTCTCCACTAGAAGTACTGGCGATCCCCAAGGCGAAGAGCTTGGGCGAATATAACCTTTATCCAATAACTCTTTAATCTGCTTCTTAATCTCCTCCAAATCCTTTGCGGGCATCCTGTATGGTCTCTTAGATATTGACCCTGTGCCTGGCAAAAGCTCAATCAAAAACTCAATATCTCTATCCGGTGGCATGCCTAGCAACTCCTCTGGAAACACGTCAGGGAAATCCTTCACTACTGGTACTTCCTCCTGCACAACTCCTGTTAAGGAATTTACCTGAGTCCTTTTCGGCACATGCCGGGATACATACTTGATCCTTCTTCCTTCTGGCGTTGTAAGCAAAATTGACTTACTGGCACATTCAATTTTCCCTTCATACTTCGATAACCAATCCGTGCCTAATATCACATCCAATCCTTGAGATTCCAATACTATTAGTTCCGAGGGAAATACATAGTTACCGATCCTTAGTGGTAACCGATCACACCATAGGCTAGCCATATACTCTGCTCCAGGTGAGGTTACTAACATGGGTGACCTAAGGGCTTGGGTTGGCAGTTTATACTTATCCACAAATCCCCTTGATATGTATGAATGTGATGCACTAGTATAAAAAAGAACGAGTGCAGTAAATGACTTAACCAAAAACTTACCTATTACTGCATCTGGCTGAGCTTCAACCTCCTCCACGTTAACATGGTTCACCTGTCCTCTGTTGAAAGGGTTCGGCTTCTTCCCAGAGCTTCCATTGCCACTTCCATTCTAGGCTTCAGGACATTCATTGGCATAATGTCCGGTCTTCTGGCACTTAAAGCAAGTGACTTGGGTCAGGTCTCTCTTGGATGGGGTTGATGGGTTGGTATGGTTCTGGCCGTTGCTTCCTCCATTCCATTACCATTCTTGGGGCCATTATGATTATGCGAACTTCCTCCCCATGGGTATGCTGAAAAGGTCCTCCCGGTTTAGAGGTAAAACGCGGCTTCTGCTGAGCTCCAGAATTGTACTTCCCTTGTCCATACTTCCTCTTACGGTTCTCAATTTGTTGCTGCTTCCCTTCAATCATAAGAGCACGATCTACCAACTCCTGGTAGTTGTTGAAGGTTGCTACCATCAACTGCATGCTCAACTCATCATTCAGTCCTTCCAGGAACTTCTCCTGCTTAGCTGCATCCGTAGCAACGTCATCTGGGGCATAATGGGCTAGCTTACTAAAGTCATCCACATACTGGCCAACTGTCCGTCCTCCTTGGCACAAGTTGTGAAACTCACGCTTCTTCATGGCCATAGCTCCTGCTGAAACATGGGCAGTATGGAAAGCCTGCTGAAACTGGTCCCATGTGACAGTGTCGATAGGGAAAGTGGCTGTGAAATTCTCCCACCATGATGCTGCGGGTCCGTCAAGCTGATGTGCGGCAAACTTCACCTTTTCCGCATCTGTGCATCCTGCCGTGGTCAACTCCCTTGCTGTCTTGCGGAGCCAATCATCTGCTACTATGGCTCGGTGCTACTGGAAAACACCGGCGGATTCAGCCTAAGAAAACGGGCTAAGTGATCAACAGGTGGTGGTGGTGGGTTGTTGTTGTTGTTCCCCTGATTCTGATTCTGGACTAGCAACTGCATCAACATATTCTGCTGCTGGATCAGCTGAGTGAGCTCCAGTGGGAAGGTAAATCCGGGGTCACGTCTCGGAGGCATCTGATGGGTTTAGAAAAGATGAGATTTAAGAATAGAGAGGGGTCTAAAGAGAAAACACTACCCATATGCACATGAGGCAAAAGCAAGCGATTCACTTCATTCAATCAAACAAGGGCATACAATCGGTCTAACTATCGCAAAAGTGCTCGAACTACTATATTTACATGGTGGACTACTACTACTGATGGGGTGGTCTAGTAGAAATTTTCTTCGGTTGCAGACTCCATGATATCTACTCCAGCTTCATCAACATAGTCATCATCGCTATCATCTGGATCCGAGTCGGTGTCGTCGATGATGGTGTAGTCTTTCGGGTGAATCTCCTTAGTTTCTTCGTCTTCTTCTACTAGTGTAGGGCCTCCCATAAATATTCTGATCTTCATTGTTAGGTCGACATTCTTATCCACTAGTACTTTGATTTCCTCCTCATAATCTTCACGTGTAGCCTTGAGTTCTTTCTCCAGTTCTGTGATTCTTATCCTCGCCTTCTTCAGATCTATCATGTCCGCGCACATCTGGTTCTCCTGACGTCGAATGTGCTGGTTTAACTCCTGGATACAAGCTGCGATTGATCTATCCTTCTTGGTGCTGATCATCTCTCAATGCTCATCTCGGCGCCCACAAATCTGGTAGATTGTATCCTTAAGATCATTGCAGTAAACTTCTCCAATACGTCCCATGGTGATGTGAGCTGCCATGCTCTTTCCTAGACTCCAGGTTGGTGCATCAAAGGAAAACTCTATGGGCTCAGTGACTGGCATGAACGTCCTTCCTAGAACTTGAACTTGAATCATCCAGCGCTCCTCTTCAGGTAAAGTGGCGTTGTAGGTTCTGGTGAAGCTTGGTACTTCGATGTTCAGATATCTAGTGACTTCCTTCAAGTGACATCCAAAGGGTGTATCTTCATCCGGTTGTGTAAACTTGTTCCTTGCATCCGCCATCCTAAAAGAGTAGAAAAGATGAGGAGTCAGAATGAGAAGAGTGAGTAGTGATCTAGGGCTTTAGCTTAGTGGTCGTGTCCTACAGTTAGCGTGTGCTCTGGTACCATCTTGTAGCGACCAGACCTCAAACGGTCCAATGTCTGTGCTCTAGTGTCATCCCTGGATCAGTAATGCTGACACCGCACAGTACTTGAAGGATTTATAACAGAGTAGCAATCACACACTTATTACAACGAGTGTCTCAAAAGAGAACTTATTACATTTAATATGTCTTAAGGCCATCTAATAACGATAACAACGGAAGGCTTGGAAGATAAGTGAGTCCATCAACTCCAACGGCATCACTGAGTATAGAACCATGACCTAAAAGGCTCCTTACTCGTCGTCTGAAAAGTCTGCAACATGAACATTGCAGCCCGAAACGGGTCAGCACATGGAATATGCTGGCAAAGTAACACATAGAGAGCAATGAAAGAATAAGGCTATACTACATGCATATTTGGCTGTTGGAAAGCTCTACGGTTACAGTTTTGCGTAAAGCCAATTTTTCCCTACTACAAAGGAATAAATTTTATTTAACTATCATGGTAGTTGTTAAACATTGAGAGTGTAGACACCCTCTCAATCCCAATTAAGCATCATCCTTAAAACCCAACAAAATTAATTAGAGTAACATGATGAGATTCACATGATAATCCAAGTACTAGATACTCAAATTGTCCATAATCGGGGACACGGCTAACCATGATTAGTTTATACACTCTGCAGAGGTTTGCGCACTTTTCCCCACAAGACTCGATCTCCTCCGTTGGGATTCTCGCACTACATGGTGTTTGAGAAACGGATGACCGAGACATAGTCTTTCAGAAGCGCTTGCACCTTACGAACGGGTAGACCATACCAACCTACATCCCCTACATCTGCTGGTCTACCACTATAAGAGTTCACACGACTTAGTCAACTATGCTAGAGCCCATAGTAGCTTGTGGCTGCACACGGAAGTTTCTAGTATGAATAATCTCATGATCCCTTTGAGCCTGGGTGGCGGTCCAAAAGAAAAAAGGCAATCGCTAGAATACCCAGGTGCCTCAATCCACCCAGATGTGTGTTTAAGTTGCCACCTTAGATAAACCATTAATTTAACAATCTCACATTTGTCATGGATACACTCACCCAATCCACGTCTACTAGCATAGCATGACAATAAGCAAACGTAGAAATAACTCCCAAAGGTTTGATAATAAAATAGGTAATAGGTACTACCTCATCTACTTCCCAAAACCCACAATTTAATTAGATCCTAATCATGCATTGTTTGAGGATTGATCTAATGCAATAAAAACTGGGTAGTAGGAGGTATGATCAAAGTGTTACTTGCCTTGCTGATGATCCGCAAAACCTAGCGATTCGAAGTAGCAAGCGGCGCACTCCGGGTACTCTATCGCAATCAAACAAGCATACAATAAGTACTCATCTAATGCACGGGTAAAACTCAAATAAGAGATCTAAGCAGAAAGTTCAACTTAAGAACTCCGGTTTGCAAAAAGAATCAAATCGAACGAAGCAACGAAAAACAAGCGGCAAAAGAAACAAGCTTCGTTTACTAATCTGGATCTAGGTCAAATTTTACAGAGGAAAAAACTTGTTTGAGTTGGTTAAACGGAAAGAGGGTTTCAAGACGAAACTTCAGGCGCTTGAATCGCCTGATTCTGACAAACGAGCGAAAAGTTATACTAGAACGAAAATCGGATCAGAAAAAATCGCGAAAAAAATCCGAGAAAAAGAAAAACGATGAACAGATTAATTAACGAATGTTCGTTATCTGGATCTAAACGATGAACGCGTTCGTTAAAACGAACGAACGAGCGAACACTCGCTAATTAACCTAAACCGAAAAAACCGATCTAATAAATAAAAAATGGATCTAAAAAACCGACGAAAAACCGGCGGATAAACCGAACGATTTTTCTAAAAAAACGGCGGCGGGGTCAACCTTGGCGGGCGGGTCCAGCATCGTCGGCGGCGGCTCCGGCGGCTGCGGCGCGGGGCGGCGGCGACGGCGGCGGATTGGGGCGCGGGCTAGGGTTTCCTGGGGCGGCGGCTTGGGCTAAAGCGGCCCGGGGTGGCGCTATTTAAAGGGCCCCCGGCCAGAGGAGTCCTGGCCGATCCCGGGCCGTAGTCGGTTCGTTTTTTTAAATAATTACACGCAGAAAAACAAATAAAAGAAATACTAAACGGACTCCAAAAATCTCGAAATAAATTTTCCCCGGCTTCTAAAATCAAGCCACACAGGATGAACATTTATTTGGGGCCTAAATGCAATATTGAAAAACACACATTTTCCCTAAATTCAAATAAAATAGCAAATAAAACCAAAATAAAATCTTATTTGATTTTATTATTAAATCCTCAATATTTCTTTATTTTTGGGAAAGTAATTTTATTCCCTCTCTCATATTTTTATGATAGAAATAAATGAAGATAAAATAAATAATATCAAATGATCCTATTTTCAAAATTTGAGAAAACTCAAATATGAAAATAACGAAATCCCCAACTCTCTCCGAGGGTCCTTGAGTGGCGTAGAATCTCTAGGATCAACCAAAATGCAATAAAATATGATATGCAATGATGATCTAATGTATAACATTCCAAATTGAAAATTTGGGATGTTACAAGATAAGGGTTTGTGATGGGTACTTGGTGTGTTGAGTTTTGCATAGAGCTCCCCGGCAACGGCGCCAAAAATCCTTCTTGCTACCTCTTGAGCACTGCGTTGGTTTTCCATTGAAGAGGAAAGGGTGATGCAGAAAAGTAGCATAAGTATTTCCCTCAGTTTTTGAGAACCAAGGTATCAATCCAGTAGGAGGCCACACACGAGTCCCTCGCACCTACACAAACAAATAAATCCTCGCAACCAACGCAATAAGGGGTTGTCAATCCCTACACGGTCATGTACGAGAGTGAGATCTGATAGATATGTTAAGATAATATTTTTGGTATTTTCTATGATAAAGATGCAAAGTAAAATAAAAGGCAATAAAAATAACTAAGTGTTGGAAAATTAATATGATGGGAAATAGAACCGGGGGCCATAGGCTTCACTAGTGGCTTCTCTCAAGAGCATAAGTATTTACGGTGGGTGAACAAATTATTGTTGAGCAATTGACAGAATTGAGCATAGTTATGAGAATATCTAGGTATGATCATGTATATAGGCACCACGTCCAAGACAAGTAGACCGACTCCTTCCTGCATCTACTACTATTACTCCACACCTCGACCGCTATCCAGCATGCATGTAGAGTATTAAGTTCATAAGAACAGAGTAACGCTTTAAGCAAGATGACATGATGTAGAGGGATAAACTCATGCAATATGATATAAACCCCATCTTGTTATCCTCGATGGCAACAATACAATACGTGCCTTGCTGCCCCTGCTGTCACTGGGAAAGGACACCACAATATTGAACCCAAAGCTAAGCACTTCTCCCATTGCAAGAAAGATCAATCTAGTAGGCCAAACCAAACTGATAATTCGAAGAGACTTGCAAAGATAACCAATCATACATAAAATAATTCAGAGAAGATTCAAATATTGTTCATAGATAAACTTGATCATGAACCCACAATTCATCGGTCTCAACAAACACACCGCAAAAGAAGATTACATCGAATAGATCTCCACGAGAGAGGGGGGGGACATTGTATTTAGATCCAAAAAGAGAGAAGAAGCCATCTAGCTAATAACTATGGACCCGAAGGTCTGAGGTAAACTACTCACACTTCATCGGAGGGGCTATGGTGTTGATGTAGAAGCCCTCCGTGATCGATGCCCCCTCCGACGGAGCTCCGGAAAAGGCCCCAAGATGGGACCTCGTGGATACAGAAAGTTACGGCGGTGGAATTAGGGTTTTTGCTCCGTATCTGGTAGTTTGGGGGTACATAGGTATATATAGGAGGAAGGAGTATGTC
>NC_041390.1:115183888-115198085 GCF_002162155.2 Triticum dicoccoides
GTAGGCGCGCCCCCGTACCTCATGCCTTCCTGGTTGATTGCTTGACGTAGGGTCCAAGTCCTCTGGATCACGTTCCCGAAGGTTTCATTCCGTTTGGACTCAGTTTGATATTCTTTTTCCGCGAAACTCTAAAATAGGCAAAAACAACAATTCTGGGCTGGGCCTCCGGTTAATAGGTTAGTCCCCAAAATAATATAAAGGTGTATAATAAAGCCCAATAATGTCCAAAACAGAATATAATATAGCATGGAATAATAAAAAATTATAGATACGTTGGAGACGTATCAGAATGCTACCTAACATATTTATCAATGTAATCTTCTCTATTGTTGCAAGAATGTTCAGATCCATAAGATTCAAAACAAAAGTTTAATATTGACATAAAAACAATAATATTTGAAGCATACTAACAAGGCAATTATGTCTTCTCAAAATAATGGCCAAAGAAAGCTTATCCCTACAAAATCATATAGTCTGGCTATGCTCCATCTTCATCACACAAAATATTTAAATCATGCACAACCCCGATGACAAGCCAAGCAATTGTTTCATACTTTTGATGTTCTCAAACTTTTTCAAATTTCATGCAATACATGAGCATGAGCCATGGACATAGCACTATAGGTGGAATAGAAGGTAGCTATGGAGAAGACAAAAAGAAGGAGATACTCTCACATCAAATAGGAGTATCAACGGGCTATGGAGATGCCCATCAATAGATATCAATGTGAGTGAGTAGGGATTGCCATGCAACGGATGCACTAGAGCTATAATGTTTATGAAAGCTCAAAAGAAACTAAGTGGCGGTGCATCCAACTTGCTTGCTCACGAAGACATAGGGCAATTGGAGGAAGCCCATCATTGGAATATACAAGCCAAGTTCTATAATCAAAATTTCCCACTAGTATATGGAAGTGACAACATAGGAGACTCTCTATCATGAAGATCATGGTGCTACTTTGAAGCACAACTGTGGTAAAAGGATAGTAGCATTGCCCCTTCTCTCTTGTCTCTCATTTTTTTGTTTGGGCCTTCTCCTTTTTTTGGCCTCTTTTTTTATTTTCCGTCCGGAGTCTCATCCCGACTTGTGGGGGAATCATAGTCTCCATCATCTTTTCCTCACATGGGACAATGCTCTAATAATGGAGATCATCACACTTTTATTAACTTACAACTCAAGAATTACAACTTGATACTTAGAACAAAATATGACTCTATATGAATGCCTCCGGCGGTGTACCGGGATGTGCAATGAATCAAGAGTGACATGTATGAAAGAATTATGAACGGTGGCGTTGCCACAAATATGATGTCAACTACATGATCTTGCATAGCAATATGACAATGATGGAGCGTGTCATAATAAACGGAATGGTGGAAAGTTGCATGGAAAATATCTCAGAGTGGCTATGGAAATGCCATCATAGGTAGGTATGGTGGCTGTTTTGAGGAAGATATATGGTGGGTGTATGGCAACGACGAAGGTTCCACGACACTAGAGAGGCTAGCAATGGTGGAAGGGTGAGAGTGCGTATAATCCATGGACTCAACATTAATCATAAAGAACTCACATACTTATTGCAAAAATCTATTAGTTATCGAAACAAAGTACTACGTGCATGCTCCTAGGGAGATAGATTGGTAAGAAAAGACCATTGCTCGTCCCCGAGCGCCACTCATAAGGAAGACAATCAGAAAATATCTCATGCTCCAACTTTGTTACATAACGGTTCACCATACGTGCATGCTACGAGACTCACAAACCTTAACACAAGTATTTCTCAAATTCATAACTACTCACTAGCATGACTCTAATATCACCATCTTCATATCTCAAAACAATCATAAGGAATCAAACTTCTCATAGTATTCAATGCACTTTATATGAAAGTTTTTATTATATCCCTCTTGGTTGCCTATCATATTAGGACTAAATTTATAACCAAAGCAAATTACCATGCTGTTTATAGACTCTCAAAATAATATAAGTGAAGCATGAAAGTTCAACAATTTCTTCAAAATAAAACTACCGCCGTGTCTAAAATGATATAAGTGAAGCACTAGAGCAAATGACAACCTACTCCAAAAGATATAAGTGAATATCAATGAGTAGTCGAATAATTATGTAACTATGTGAAGACTCCTCATAATAAAATTTAAGATCTTATGTACTTTATTCAAATAGCAAGCAAAAAATGACATTGCAAGGATAGCACATCGATGACCCACAAGTATAGGGGATCAATTGTAGCTCTTTTCGATAAGTAAGAGTGTCGAGCCCAACGAGGAGCAGAAGGAAATGACAAGTGGTTTTCAACAAGGTAATGTTTGCAAGTGCTGAAATTGTAAGTAACAGAGTAGTTTGATAGCAAGATAATTTGTAAAGAGCAAGTAACGATAGTAGTAACAAAAGTGCAGTAAGGTAGCCCAATCCTTTTGAGGCAAGGGACGGGCCAAAACGGTCTCTTATGATAAGCAAAACGTTCTTGAGGGTACATGGGATTTTCATCTAGTCACTTTCATCATGTTGGCTTAATTCGTGTTCGCTACTTTGATAATTTGATATGTGGGTGGACCGGTGCTTAGGTTCTGTTTTTACTTCAACAAACCTCCTACTTATAATTAACCCTCCCGCAAGCATCCGCAACTAGAGAAAAGTATTAAGAATAAATTCTGACCATAGCATTAAACTTTTGGATCCAACTGGCCCCTTACGGAATAGCGCATAAGCTAGGGTTTAAGCTTCTGTCACTCTTGCAACCCATCATCTAATTTCTACTCCACAATGCATTCCCTTAGGCCCAAATATGGTGAAGTGTCATGTAGTCGACGTTCACATGACACCACTAAAGGAATCACAACATACATACTATCAAAATATCGAACACATATCAAGTTCACATGATTACTTGCAACATGATTTCTCTCGCGACCTCAAGAACAAAAGTAACTACTCACAAATGATAAACATGCTCATGATCAGAGGAGTATTAAATAGCATATTGGATCTGAACATATAATCTTCCACCAAATAAACCATATAGTAATCAACTACAAGATGTAATCAACACTAGTAGTCACCCACAAGCACCAATCTATAGTTCTGGTAACAAGATTGAACACAAGAGATGAACTAGGGTTTGAGAGAAGATGGTGCTTTTGAAGATGTTGATGGAGATTTCCCTCCCCAAGATGGGAGAGTTGTTGGTGATGATGATGATGACGATGATTTCCCCCTCCGGGAGGGAAGTTCCCCCGGCGGAATCGCTCCGCATGAGGGAAAAAGTGCTCCTGCCCAAGTTCCGCCTCGAGGCGGCGGTGCTCCGTCCCGAAAGTCCTCCCCTTATTTTTTTCTAGGTCAAAGTGACATATACCAGAAGATGGGCACCGGAGGTGGGCCTGGGTGAGCACAACCCACCAAGGTGTGCCCAGGTGGGTTGTGCCCACCTGGTGGGCCCCCTTTGGTAGTTATTTGCGCCAATAATTCTTAAATATTCCATAAAAATCCTTGTGAAGTTTCAGCTCTTTTGGAGTTGTGCAGAATAGGTAGCCTGACGTAGCTTTTTCAGGTCCAGATTTCCAGCTGCCGAAATTCTCCCTCTTTGTGTATATCATGCATATTATGAGAGAAAAGACATTAGAATTACTCCAAAAAGCACTATTATGGATGAAAACATTATAAATAACAGTAAGAAAACATGATGCAAAATGGATGTATCAACTCCCCCAAGCTTAGACCTCGCTTGTCCTCAAGCGAAAACCAAAATCGAAAATCATGTCCACATGCTTTGAGAGAGAGGTGTCGATAAAAACAAAATACGGACATAGAAGCATCATGTTGATTATTATAACAGCAATAGGATTAAACATAAGACTTTTATCATAGAAATTTTATCATATAATTCTGATGAATAAGTAACAATTCATCACACAATGGAAGTATGAAGAAAAATTCTATTAAAAACCAACAAACTATGTTCTCAGTCAACTTTGCAACCACAGTTCATCATCTTTTCAGGAAGGGTCACGTATCGGAGCCTTTGGGCATGTCCACATACTCAACCATGTAGTCTTCTATGATTGCTAACACTCACCGCGTACACATGAGCAAAACATTTCAAGCGGACACATACAAAGATAGGGGCTTATAATTTCACCTCCCAACATATTCACCTCAAGGGTGATGTCAACAATAATAATGCATGCTATCTATATTCAGCTGGACATATGTGCCTAGATCTTTCCTCACCACATGATGCTTGCCAAAGGAGAAAAATAAAAAGGAATAGAAGGAAAACTTTGAATCTTTGCATAAAAGTAAATACATAAAGGTAAAAGATAGGTCCTTCGCAGAGGGAAGCAGAGGTTGATATGCGCTTATTTGTTTGTATGCTCAACCCCTTAGTGCAAAAGAACATCACGTTGCATTGCCCCTTGTGATAGCGACCTTTATTATGCAGTCTGTCGCTTTTATTCTTCACCATCACAAGTTCGTGCAACGCTCAATTTTCTCTTACACTAAATGATCTCACACTTTTAGAAGCAATTTTTATTGCCTTTTTGCACCGATGACAACTTACTTGAGGGATCTTGCTCAATCCCTAGGTAGGTATGGTGGACACTTGAAATAATATTTGGGTTTAATGGTTTTTGGATGCACAAGTAGTATCTCTACTTAGTGCGGAATTTTTGGCTAGCAAAGATAGGGGCAAGCACCACATGTTAAAGGATCTATGACAATATGTCTTCTATGTGAATATAAACAAACATAAACCATTAAGTT
Organism: Triticum dicoccoides; assembly: GCF_002162155.2. Classification (NCBI taxonomy): domain Eukaryota; kingdom Viridiplantae; phylum Streptophyta; class Magnoliopsida; order Poales; family Poaceae; genus Triticum; species Triticum dicoccoides. The sequence goes on from NC_041390.1 coordinate 115,188,672, forward strand.
GTCTTCCTTGTCCAACATGAACAATTTTGGCATATAATATTTTGATGAGGGCTCACAATCACAAAAGATCTCTAGGATAGTGTATTTATATGTGAATCTTCTCTTCCCTTATTAATTATTTCATGAGTTGCATAATTGACTAATGCTATGTTTGTCAATCTCTAATAAAGTTTTCTACTTATACTTTTCCTTATGTGGTGTCATCACCTACCATAGGATTAGTATATGATATTTCCTTTATTTCTTTACTTTCTCTTTTTCTTTCTTTATTTCTTTTCTTTTATTTGCAATATGAAAGTAAAGAAAGCAAAAACTCAAACTAAACTTTTATTATATAACTTGCACACGATTACAAGGATAGAGCACTAAGCAAACTCTCAAATAAGAAAGGATTGAACTAGACTTTTATTCATCTAAAGCAAAAGATCGAACTAAAATAAGTAAAGGCAAAACGACGGTGGGATGATACGATACCGGGGCACCTCCCTCAATCTTGGCGGAAGCCAAGGGGAGTGCCCATACCCAATACTCAGTTCTCTTTTGGTGGTGAAGATGAAGGTGGTGGTGATGAAGAAGAGATCTTTCCTTTCTTTTCCTCCAACTTACGCCGAAGTATAAAGTTATCTATCCTCAACTCATCATTTGCAATCTCAAGCTTTATTATCCTGTTGCATAATGCCTCCGTACTCTCGTTCGTGAAACGAGGAGGGACTGATCCATCTTCATCTTCCTCTAAAGTCCAGCCATAGTGCTCCACGTCCCCTTAGGACTTGGAGTTTGTGACAAAGTCAGCAACATAGCTCTCACCTTCAGAGTCTTGAGATGACATATTTTCAGATCTGACAGGAAAGCAGCAAGAAAAGAGAATAGGGGATTTCTCCGTGATACGGTGATCAACAGGTTCGGGAAGTATATATAGATTTTTCTATCTTGGGGGACAAGCATAAGGTAGAAAAATGAAGTACGAAAGGTGTCCTAGGTGGGCACAACCCACCTAGGCGCACCAGGCAAGCCTGACACGCCCTGGTGTCTTGTGCCCACCAGGGGACGCTTCCTAGAAGTTTCTTTATTTCCAAAAATTTCCAAATATTCCAAAGCTGATAAAAAATATTTTTGCAGATTTTTGGGAGTCTGTTTACTTACCATATAACGTACCTCCTTATTTACACGATTCTGGAGTGTTCTGGAAGGACTCTTTTATGTGTTCTTCCGGTGTCAAAGTTTGGATAACATTACTTTCAACATTAATAGGTGTACTTGAGATATAATGCTTTATTCATTGCCCATTGATGACCTTCAGGTTAGTACCTTCAGAATTATTTATTTTGATGGCTCCAGACCGGCAAACCTCCTCGATAACATAGGGGTCTTCCCATTTTGAGAGGAGTTTTCCTGCAAAGAATCTGAAACGAGAGTTGTACAAAAGAACATATTCTTCGATTTTAAACTCACGCTTTTGGATTCTTTTGTCATGCCATATTTTTACTTTTTCTTTGAATAATTTTGCATTTTCATAAGCTTGGGTTCTCCACTCATCTAGAGAGCTAATATCAAATAACCTCTTTTCACCAGCAAGTTGGAAATCATAGTTGAGTTCTTTGACTACCCAAAATGCTTCATGTTCTAACTCAAGAGGCAAATGACATGCTTTTCCACAAACCATTTTATAAGGAGACATACCCATAGGATTTTTATATGTTATTCTATAAGCCCAAAGTGCATCATCTAATTTCTTAGACCAATTCTTCCTGGACCTATTAACAGTCTTTTGCAAAATTAATTTTATTTCTCTATTGCTAAGTTCAACTTGACCACTAGACCGAGGATGATAGGGTGATGCAATTCTATGGTTAACATCATACTTGGCAAGCATTTTACGGAAAGCACCATGAATAAAGTGTGAACCACCATCACTCATTAAATATCTAGGGACTCCAAACCTTGGGAAAATAACTTCCTTAAGCATTTTAATAGAGGTGTTGTGATCAGCACTACTGGTTGGAATAGCTTCTACCCATTTAGTAACATAATCAAAAGCAACCAAAATATGTGTATACCCATTAGAGGAAGGAAAATGTCCCATGTAATCAAATCCCCAAGCATCAAATGGTTCAATAGCAAGTGAATAATTCATAGGCATTTCTTGACGCTTACCGATATTACCTATTCTTTGACATTCATCACAAGATAAGACGAACTTACGGGCATCCTTGAGGAGAGTAGGCCAATAAAATCCAGACTGCAATACAGCGCAGTTCTATCTCCAGCATGACGCCATCCATAAGCTTCGGAGTGACATTTCCGTAGGATTTGTCCCTGTTCATGCTCAGGTACACAATGTCTAATAATACCATCTACTCCTTCTTTATAAAGATGGGGGTCATCCCAAAAGTAATGTCTTAAATCATAGAAGAATTGTTTCTTTTGTTGGTATGTAAAGCTAGGTGGTAAATATTTAGTAACATTGTAATTAGCATAGTCAGCATACAAAGGAGTATTATGAGCAACATTTATTGCAGCTCACTACTCATCAGGAAAACTATCATCAAAAGGTAGTGGGTCATCAAGCACATTTTCAAGCCTAGATAAATTATCAGCTACTGGGTTCTCAGCTCCGTCTCTATCAATGATATGTAAATCAAATTCTTGTAACAAGAGAACCCATCGAATAAGTCTAGGTTTAGCATCTTTCTTTTCCATAAGATATTTATTAGTAGCATGGTTTGTGTGAACAGTTACTTTGGAATCAACAATATAAGGTCTAAACTTATCACGAGCAAACACCACTGCTAAGAATTCCTTTTCAGTAGTAGCATACTTTCTTTGAGCACTGTCTAGAGTTTTACTAGCATAATGAATTACATTAAGTTTCTTATCAACTCTTTGTCCTAGAACAACACCAACATCATAATCACTAGCATCACACATAATTTCAAAAGGCGAGTTCCAATTAGGTGGTTGAAAAATAGGTGCAGAAATCAAGGCTTTCTTGAGTGTTTCAAAGGCTTCTAAATAATCATCATCAAAAACAAAGGGAATATCCTTTTGCAAGAGACTAGTGAGAGGCCTAGAAATTTTAGAAAAGTCTTTGATAAATCTCCTATAGAAACCAGCATGACCTAGGAAACTATGAATACCTTTTATATCTTTGGGACATGGCATTTTCTCAATTGCATCAACCTTAGCTTGGTCCACTTCAATACCTCTTTCAAAAAATTTATGACCCAAGACAATGCCTCCATTAACTATAAAGTGGCACTTCTCCCAATTCAAGACAAGATTTGTTTGTTCACATCTCTGCAAAACTCGATCAAGATTGCTTAAACAATCATCAAAAGGGTTGCCATAAAAAGAAAAGTTATCCATGAAAACCTCAACAATCTTTTCACAAAAGTCAGAGAAAATAACAGTCATACATCTTTGAAAGGTAGCAAGTGCATTACATAAACCAAAAGGTATACGTCTATAAGCATAGGTTCCAAAAGGACAAGTAAAAGTGGTCTTTTCTTGATCAGGTTGAGAAACAAGTATTTATGAAAAACCAGAATATCCATCAAGGAAGCAAAAGTGTATCTGCTTAGATAATCTTTCAAGCATTTGATCAATAAAAGGCAAAGGGTAATGATCTTTTCTAGTTGCTTTGTTTAATTTTCTAAAATCTATTACCATTCTATAGCCTGTAACAATTCTTTGTGGAATAAGTTCATTCTTATCATTAGGAACAACAATTATACCTCATTTCTTAGGGACACAATGAACATGACTTACCCATCTACTATCAGCTATAGGATAGATTATACCCGCTTCCAGAAGTTCTAATATTTCCATTCTTACCACTTCTTTCATCTTCGGATTTAACCGACGTTGGTGATCAACAACGGGTTTAGCATCAGGTTCCATATTAATTCTATGCTGACATAGAGTGGGACTAATGCCCTTTAAATCATCAAGAGTATATCCAATAGCAGCTCGGTGCTTCCTCAGAACTTTCAATAATCTTTCTTCTTCATGTTCTGAAAGGTTAGCGCTAATAATAATAGGATATATCTTCTTTTCATCAAGATAAGCATATTTCAAAGTGTCTGACAATTCTTTTAATTCAAACACAGGATCACCTTTAGGTGGAGGAGGACTTCCTAGAATTTCAATAGGCAAGTTGTGTTTAAGTAGAGGACGTTGTTCAAAGAAAATCTTATCTATTTCATTTCTTTCATGCATATGTAAATCATTTTCATGGTCTAGCAAATATTGTTCTAAAGGATCAGTAGGAGGTACAACAATAGAAGCAAGACCAATTAATTCATCCTTACTAGGCAATCCTTTTCCATGAAGCTTTCTACTAAACTTGGAAAAAATAAACTCATGAGACTCATCACTAAAACTAACACGGACAGTTTGTTTCTTGCAATCTATCTTAGCATTAACGGTGTTCAAGAAAGGTCTACCAAAGATAATGGGACAAAAGTCATCTTGTGGGGAACCAAGAACAAGAAAATCAGTAGGGTATTTTATTTTCCCACACAAGACTTCAACATCTCTAACAATCCCAATATGTGATATAGTGTCTCTATTAGCAAGTTTAATAGTAACATCTATGTCTTCTATTTCTGCGGGTGCTATGTCATTCATAATTTCTTGATATAATGTGTAAGGAATAGCACTCACACTAGCACCTATTGTCGGCATCCTAGGAACGGGGGTCCCCAGACTTGCGTGCCTACGGCCCGTGACGTGATTGATCCAGCAGGCCGTACGGCCCATCATCACCAACAAAGCACCCAAGACCCTCGCGAGGGTCTAGGCCTCGCGAGGAAGATGCCGCAAGGCCTCCTCGGGAGTGGCCTAGCCAGGAAGTCTCACGAGGAACGGAGATATCAAGGCAGGGAAAACCTCATGAGACCCTCGTGACGTGAGCCATGACGCACGACACAAGGTGGGCGCCAGGCGGGCGCCAGTGCGTGCAACGTCCTTGTTTCCTCTCTGGTGCTAAGGAGGCCAACGCAGGCAAGAGTACCGAGGCATCAGGCAAAGGTTCCTATATTGTTGCAACGAGACCAAGACCAGGAGGACGGCAAGACGGAGGTCATCGTGGAGCCCAAGACGGTGTCAGCACCAGAGCTTTTCGCAGGCAAAGACCACCTTTGTCAGGATAGCTTGTACTAGCTGTCCCCCTTCAAATTGGCCCGCCATTGTTGGCTCCCTTCCAGCTCGATATTTGGGAAGAGGACCAGGGCCTATATAAGTATAGCTAGCCACCATAGTAGAAAGGGGATCAGATCATCATCTCATCTCACCTTAGCTTGATCCAACCCGATCGAGAGCCTACACACAAGAACACCGCAACCTCAGGAGGCCGCTCTTCCCTTGTACTGTTCATCATCAGCCCTAGAGGCAATCCACCACCACCACACTGGAGAAGGGTATTACACCACAACGGTGGCCCGAACCAGTATAAACCTCGTATCTTTCTGTGTTGCGAGTTCATCGAGTTTGTCCGCGAGGTCTTAGTGAGCTAGGGCGTAGATTGGTAGGAAGGAAAGACTTTGTGCGCACCCCAGTGTCCGAACCTTAAGGGTTTGCTGGAACCCCACATCTGACATTTGGCGCGCCAGGTAGGGGTGCACCGTAGCTTCCCTTCCATCAGTTCATCGCTTCGTCGCTCCGTCGTCTCCATGGCGGACGCTTGCCGTGCTCGAGCTGAGCGTCATGCTGCCCTCACCGCCCGTGTCGCTCAGACGGCTCCTGTCAGCGGGCCATATCGTTGTTTTCCGTCCCCTGCCGCCAACACCGCCACCGGCCTGGCGGGGAACGAGCAGCAGGCGTCCTCGCTGCATCCTTCGGTGCAGCAGGACGGCCGCTCCTCCACTCCATCGCCGACCCCTGCCGGTTCTTCGTCTCACGCGCACCGCGCTCCCATGGAGGCACGGGCCATGCTCCTCGCAGCGAACGAGCTCCTGCGCTACCGCCCCATCGACAACCTCTATGAGGAGTGGCTCGAATGCGTCGCTGAGCTCGTCCGCGCCGCAGGGGCTCTCCGGCGCCATCCCACTCTCTGCCTCCCCCTCAACCAGCCGTGGGCGATGGGTCTCATGGCACGCCTCCAGAACCTCGGCCCCAAGACGTCACCTTGGCACCAAGGCGCGCGGCTCCGCGACGTGATCCGCCGCGCCCGGCGCCCGCGCGCGAAGAGAGAAGCTGCCAAGAAATTCCGTGGCCGCGAGAAGCTGCACCTGCGCTCCCCGCGCCACCTCGTCAAGACTGTGCACCACCCGCAGCGGCGCAGCATGGACCTCGTCAAGACCAAGCTCCACCTCTGAAGCGGGCCCCAGCTACCACGGCTGGCTGCCACGCCTTCACCCCCGAGCTGCGTAGCGTCGCCTGGCCGGGCAAGTTCAAACCAGATTTGCCTCCTTGCTACGACGGTACCGCCGACCCCGCGGAGTTCCTACAGCTCTATGAGCTGAGCATCGAAGCGGCCAACGGCGACGAAAAGGTCATGGTGAACTGGTTTCCCATGGCTCTCATGGATGGAGCTCGCTCTTGGCTCCGGAATCTGTAGCACGGCTCGATCTCCTCCTGGGACGAGATGTGCGACCGCTTCGTCGCCAACTTCCAGGGCACTCGCGACCGCCCTCCAGCCGCGGGTGATCTATGCCGCATCAGGCAGCAACCAGGAGAGACCCTCCAGAAGTACATCCAGCGCTTCAACAACACCCGCCTCAAGATCCCCAAGGTCACGGATGAGGCCATCATCTCCGCGTTTTCCAATGGCGTCCGGGACGTCAAGATGATGGAAGAGCTCGCCATCCACGAGGAGCTCTACACATCTCAGGAGCTGTTCAACCTGGCGACCAAGTGCACAAGAGCTGAGGAGGGGCGCCTCTCTCTCCTTGAGCTGCCAGCCGTGGGCGCGGAGGAGAAGAAGGCCAAGGCCAAGGACGTGAAGCGCAAGGAGGTAGATGTGCTCGCAGCGGAGCCTGACATCAAGCGGGGCAGAGATCAGCCCGAGTCATCCAAGAACGGCCGACCGTTCTGCGCCTTCCACAACCTAAACACCCATAATTTGTTAGAATACTCTATGTGCCTCGCTTATATCTTTTGAGTTATATAATTTTGCTCTAGTGCTTCACTTATATCTTTTAGAGCATGATGGTGGATTTGTTTTATAGAAACTATTGATCTCTCATGCTTCACTTAGATTATTTTGAGAGTCTTAAATAGCATGGTAATTTGCTTAAAATCCTAATATGCTTGGTATGCAAGATTAATAATAAAACTTTCTTATGAGTGTGCTGAATACTATGATAAGTTTGATACTTGATAATTGTTTCGAGATATAGAGATGGTGATATTAAAGTCATGCTAGTTGAGTAGTTGTGAATTTGAGAAATACTTGTGTTGAAGTTTGTGATCCCCGTAGCATGCACGTATGGTGAACCGTTATGTGATGAAGTCGGAGCATGATTTATTTTTTGATTGCCTTCCTTATGAGTGGCGGTCGGGGACGAGCGATGATCTTTTCCTGCCAATTAACCCCCAAGGAGCATGCGCGTAATACTTTGCTTTGATAACTTGTCGATTTTTGCAATAAGTATATGAGTTCTTTATGACTAATGTTGAGTCCATGGATTATACGCACTCTGAGCCTTCCACCTTTGCTAGCCTCTTTAATACCACACACCTTTCGCCGGTATCATACACCCACCATATACCTTCCTCAAAACAGCCACCATACCTACCTATTATGGCATTTCCATAGCCATTCCAAGATATATTGCCATGCAACTTTCCACCGTTCCGTTTATTATGACACACTCCATCATTGTCATATTGCTTAGCATGATCATGTAGTTGACATCATATTTGTGGCAAAGCCACCATTCATAATTCTTTCATACATGTCACTCATGAATCATTCATATCCCGGTACACCGCCGGAGGCATTCATATAGTCATATTTTGTTCTAAGTATCGAGTTGTAATTGTTGAGTTGTAAGAAAAATAAAAGTGTGATGATCATCATTATTAGAGCATTGTCCCAGTGAGGAAAGGATGATGGAGACTATGATTCCCCCACAAGTCGGGATGAGACTTTGGACGAAAAAGAAAAAAAGAAAGAAAAAGAAAAGAGGCCATAAAAAGAGAGAGAGAAAAGGCCCAAAATAAAAAAGGAAAAAAATGAGAGAAAAAGAGAGAAGGGACAATGCTACTATCCTTTTTCCACACTTGTGCTTCAAAGTAGCACCATGATCTTCATAGTAGAGAGTCTCTCATGTTATCACTTTCATATACTAGTGGGAATTTTTCATTATAGAACTTGGCTTGTATATTCCAATGATGGGCTTCCTCAAATTGCCCTAGGTCTTCATGAGCAAGCAAGTTGGATGCACACCCACTTAGTTTCTTTTTGAGCTTTCATATACTTATAGTTCTAGTGCATCCGTTGCATGGCAATCCCTACTCACTCACATTGATATCTATTGATGGGCATCTCCATAGCCCGTTGATACGCCTAGTTGATGTGAGACTATCTTCTCCCTTTTTTGTCTTCTCCACAACCACCACTCTATTCCACCTATAGTGCTATATCCATGGCTCACGCTCATGTATTGCGTGAAAATTGAGAAAGTTTTGAGAATGTCAAAAATATGAAACAATTGCTTGGCTTGTCATCGGGGTTGTGCATGATTTAAATATTTTGTGTGGTGAAGATGGAGCATAGCCAGACTATATGATTTTGTAGGGATAACTTTCTTTAGCCATGTTATTTTGAGAAGACATAATTGCTTTGTTAGTATGCTTGAAGTATTATTATTTTTATGTCAATATGAACCTTTGTCTTGAATCTTTCAGGATCTGAATATTCATACCACAATTAAGAAGAATTACATTAAAATTATGCCAAGTAGCACTCGGCATCAAAAATTCTGTTTTTATCATTTACCTACATGAGGACGAGCAGGAATTAAGCTTGGGGATGCTTGATACGTCTCCAACGTATCTATAAGTTTTGATTGCTCCATGCTATAATATCTACTGTTTTGGACATTATTGGGCTTTATTATCCACTTTTATACTATTTTTGGGACTAACCTATTAACCGGAGGCCCAGCCCAGAATTGCTGTTTTTTCCTGTTTTAGGGTTTCGAAGAAAAGGAATATCAAACGGAGTCCAAACGGAATGAAACCTTCGGGAACGTGATTTTCTTAACAGATAAGACCCGGGAGACTTGGACCCTACGTCAAGAAAGAAAACAGGAGGCCATGAGGTAGGGGGGCGCGCCCTACCCTACCAGGCGCGCCCCCACCCTCGTGGCCCCCCTGTTGCTCCACCGACGTACTTCTTCCTCCTATATATATATATATATATATATATATATATATATATATATATATATATATATATATATATAT
>NC_041390.1:115198300-115215710 GCF_002162155.2 Triticum dicoccoides
ATCCACGTACCCCCAAACGAACAGATACGGAGCCAAAACCCTAATTCCACCGCCGTAACTTTCTGTATCCACGAGATCCCATCTTGGGGCCTGTTTCGGATCTCCGCCGGAGGGGGCATCGATCACAGAGGGATTCTACATCAACACCATAGCCTCTCTGATGAAGTGTGAGTAGTTTACCTCAGACCTACAGGTCTATAGTTATTAGCTAGATGGCTTCCTCTCTCTTTTTGGATCTCAATACAATGTTCTCCCCCTCTCATGTGGAGAACTATTCGATGTAATCTTCTTTTTGCGGTGTGTTTGTTGAGACCGATGAATTGTGGGTTTATGATCAAATCTATCTATGAATAATATTTGAATCTTCTCTGAATTATTTTATGTATGATTGGTTATCTTTGCAAGTCTCTTCGAATTATCAGTTTGGTTTGGCCTACTAGATTGATCTTTCTTGCAATGGGAGAAGTGCTTAGCTTTGGGTTCAATATTGCGGTGTCCTTTCCCAGTGACAGTAAGGGCAGCAAGGCACGTATTGTATTGTTGACATCGAGGATAACAAGATGGGGTTTTCTTCATATTGCATGAGTCTATCCCTCTACATCATGTCATCTTGCTTAAGGAGTTACTCTGTTTTTAACTTAATACTCTAGATGCATGCTGGATAGCGATCGATGAGTGGAGTAATAGTAGTAGATGCAGGCAGGAGTCGGACTACTTGTCTCAGACGTGATGCCTATATACATGATCATAACTAGATATTCTCATAACTATGCTCAATTCTGTCAATTGCTCAACAGTAATTTGTTCACCCACCGTAGAATACTTATGCTCCCGAGAGAAGCCACTAGTGAAACCTATGGCCCCCGGGTCTATCTTTATCATATTGATCTCCTACTACTTAGTTATTTCCTTTGCTATTTACTTTGCCTTTATTTTACTTTGCACATTTATCACAAAAATACCAAAAATATTATCTTTGTCATATCTATAAGATCCCACTCTCGTAAGTGGCCTTATAGGGATTGACAACCCATATATGCGTTGGTTTGTGAGGATTTATTTGTTTTGTGTAGGTACGAGGGACTTGCGTGTAGCCTCCTACTGGATTGATACCTTGGTTCTCAAAAATTGAGGGAAATACTTACGCTACTTTGCTGCATCATCCCTTCCTCTTCGGGGAAAACCAACGCAGTGCTCAAGAGGTAGCAAGAAGGATTTCTGGCGCCGTTGCCGGGGAGGTCTACTCAAAAGTCAACATACCAAGTACCCATTGAGGGAGTCCTGGATTAGGGGGTGTTCGGGTAGCCGGACTATACCTTCAGCCGGACTCCAGGACTATGAAGATACAAGATTGAAGACTTCGTCCCGTGTCCGGATGGGACTTTCCTTGGCGTGGAAGGCAATCTTGGCGATGCGGATATTCAAGATCTCCTACCATTGTAACCGACTCTATGTAACCCTAACCCTATCCGGTGTCTATATAAACCGGAGGGTTGTAGTCCATAGGGAATCAACTCCATATACAACAATCATACCATAGGCTAGCTTCTAGCGTTTAGCCTCCTTGATCTCGTGGTAGATCTACTCTTGTACTACCCATATCATCAATATTAATCAAGCAGGACGTAGGGTTTTACCTCCATCAAGAGGCCCGAACCTGGGTAAAACATCGTGTTCCCTGCCTCCTGTTACCATCCGGCCTAGATGCACAGTTCGGGACCCCCTACCCGAGATCCGCCGGTTTTCACACCGACATTGGTGCTTTCATTGAGAGTTCCTCTGTGCCGTCACAATCAGGAAGGATGCCTCCTCCCGTCTTTAAAGACAGAGCCGTTGCTAAGGGAGCCTTGGTTGTCGGCCAAACCCTCCGGCTAGGTGGTTTCCTCATGACCGCCTGTTCGGCTGTTGCGCCGACAGTGACCTCTCGGGTCATCAAAAGCAACCTACACGTCAGCTCGGAGCTCGTCAAGCAGCTAGATCCAATGGAGCTCTCTTCTGTAAACAAGCTCTTGGATCGCATCGCCGCCCTGGGGGTCGCTATGGATTACGACCAGGTTGGGCTTAAACCCAATCTAAGAGAAATCAACTCTCCGCCATGGTAGAGACGCAGTGCGGCGACCCTTCATCTATTTTAAGGACTAGCTACGTCCGAATTCCCAACCCCTCCAAGCCGGATACCCGCGGAGGGGGAGATGTAACTCAAGACCTGAGCTTAGGATCAGGCAACGGGCCAGATTCACTGGACAACATCCAAGAATCCGAACTTCAGAGTTCGGAAACTCTTCGGCCTCCGAATCTTGGATTGGGTGAGGTTTCAGATTCAACGACACCCGCCCACACGATCATAAGCGATCTCTCCCAAATCAGGCAGAGGCCCGAGGAAATAGTACATCATTACTGGGCCAGATTCCTCCTGGTTATGAACAAGATAAAGGATTGCCGCGAGGAAGACGCAATCTCAATTTTCTGCAGTAATTGCACGGACAAGGGAATCCTTAACGCCATAAGTCGTCGTGATGTCACACGCTTCGCTGACTTGGCGTCTATAGTACAAAAATACTATGCGATGGAAAGCGCCTGGAAAACCGAAATAAATTTTTCGGATAATCCGGCCTTGAATAGTAATCCCGTTCGAACTAAGAGGGTGCATTATCACAGGACGCCCGGGATAAACACCAGAAAGCCAAAACCCTCTATAGGGCATGGAACCATACTGGAAAGATGGCTTGATGGACCCTGTAGAATTCACAGTACAGAGGACGCCACACCAACTCACAGCCTTAGAGCTTGTTGGATACTCCGGCAGGTGGCCAAAATCGGCGAGGACCTCTTAATTCCGGAGGCCGCAGAAAGCCAGCCCAAGGACACCAGTACCGTTCTCACAGTCTTCGAGACTTTCGCATCAAACAATGTGCGAAAAAGAACACTCTGCAGCCTCGCCGAAGTCTATCAAGTTGCAACAATAAATCCATGGAGCAACACTGCCATTACCTTCAACGCAAGTGATGAACCTAGATTCCAAACAGCCCGAGCACCAGCCGCATTGGTCCTCAGTCCCATAGTGGACGACTTTTGCCTCACCAAGGTGCTCATGGATGGAGGCAGCGGACGGAACCTCATTTATGAGGAAACCCTTCAAAAAATGGAAATAGACTGGAACCGCGTCAAGCGAAGCAGCACAACCTTTAGAGGAATAATCCCCAGTCAGGAAGCGCGCTGCACAGGAAAAATCACACTAGATGTGGTGTTCGGCACGTCGGATAATTACAGGTCCGAAGAAGTCATGTTTCAGGTGGCCCCGTTCAAAAGCGGATATCACGCTTTACTAGGGTGGGAAGCATTCACAATCTTCCAAGCAATACCCCATTACGGGTACATGAAGCTTAAGATGCCCGGGCCGAACGGAATTATCACTCTAGCTAGTGATCTGGAAATAGCACTCCATGCTGAAAACAAGACGGCCGCATTAGCCCTTGAGGCACTATCCGAAGCCTTAGCGACCGAGGAACTGACTGCGCTGCGCTCCACGGTTAACAGGGATGATGTGATACTCGACAAGAGATCCAAATCCACATCCTTCAAGCCAGCTAACAAAATAGTCAAATTCCAGGTCCATCCAACGGACCCCAATAAAACAGCTTCCATCGGGGCACGACTGAACCCTGATGTAGACGCCGCACTGCGAGAGTTCCTACGAGAGAACTGGGACATTTTCGCCTAGCACCCTTCAGACATGCCAGGGATCCCACGCAGGCTGGCCGAACACAGCTTAAGTATCCTAAAAGGATTCAAACCTGTCAAACAAGCCCTTCGGCGTTTTTCTGAACCCAAGAGACAGGCTATGGGAGAGGAGCTAGCCAAGCTATTGGAGGCCGGATTCATTAGAGACATAAAACATCCGGACTGGCTAGCAAACCTGGTGATGGTACCAAAGAAGGACAAATCCTGGCGCCTGTGTGTGGATTTTAAAGACCTTAACAAGGCTTGCCCAAAGGATCCCTTCCCCCTCCCCCGTATCGATCAAATTATCGATGCCACCGCAGGACACGACTCGTTGTGTTTCCTCGATGCATACTCCGGTTACCATCAAATCAAGATGGCAGAATCAGACCAAGCCGCAACAACATTCATCACACCATACGGCCCATTCTGCTTCAACACAATGCCCTTCGGGCTGAAAAACGCTGGTGCAACATATCAGCGCATGATCCAGACATGTCTGGCAAACCAGATCGGCAAAACAGTGGAAGCGTATGTGGATGATGTGGTCGTCAAATCAAGACATGTCGAATCTCTAGTAGACGACTTGAGGCTTGCATTCGATAACCTCTGAAAATATGACATCAAGCTCAACCCGGAAAAATGCGTCTTCGGCGTTCCAGCCGGAAAGCTCTTGGGTTCATTGTATCCGGTAGAGGAATTGAAGCAAATCCAGCCAAGATCCGAGCTTTGTCACAATTGGATATCCCAAAGGACATCAAACAAATACAAAAATTAACCGGATGCGTGGCGGCTTTAAGCCGCTTCATCTCCCGCTTGGGAGAAAAGGCACTACCCCTCTATCGCCTCCTTCGTCGCACCGAACACTTCAAGTGGACGGATGCCGCCATGGCCGGACTTGATGAAATAAAAGCCATATTGGCAACAAACCCAGTCCTGGCCGCGCCAAACACCGGCGAACCAATGTTATTGTACATTGCAGCAACACATCAAGTTGTCAGCGCAGTGCTCGTTGTCGAGCGGGAAACGGATGGACACAAATTCTCCCTTCAAAGGCCGGTCTACTACGTATCCACTGTCCTCACTCCATGCAAATCACGGTACCCGCATTATCAAAAGATTGCATACGCGGTATTCATGGCATCCCGGAAGCTACGACACTACTTTCAAGAGTGTTCCATAACAGTAGCCTCGGAAGTACCACTCAACGATATTATCAACAACCGCGATGCAACGGGCCGGATTGCAAAATGGGCCATCGAGCTTCTCCCGTTCGATATAACCTATAAGCCACGACGAGCTATTAAATCGCAAGTTTTGGCCGACTTCGTCGCAGAATGGACGGAGGCCGAGCTCCCTAAAGAGTACGACACATATTCAAACTGGATTATGCATTTCGACGGCTCCAAAATGTTGGCGGGACTGGGGGCTGGCGTCGTCCTGACGTCCCCCACAGGAGACACAGTCCAATATGTGCTCCAGATCATGTACACAGATTCCAACAATGCAGCCGAATATGAGGCCCTCCTACATGGTCTCCAGATAGCAGTATCCATGGGTATCCAGCGCCTAGAGGTACGCGGGGATTCAAACCTCGCGATATCGCAAATAAATGGAGACTTCGACGCCAAGGACCCAAAAAGTTACCGCAACGCCGTCCTAAAAATGTCAGCTCGGTTCGAAGGGCTGGAGTTTCACCATATAGCCCGAGAAAACAATCAAGCAGCGGACGTCCTGGCACGCATCGGAGCAAAACGCGATGCAATCCCCCCAACATCTTTTTGGAAAGATTGTTCAAGCCATCCGTAGAATGGGAGGGGGAACCCGCAAATAACAGCCCGGACCTAGCCGCACCACTCGACGTCGAACAATCTGACACAATTGGAGGCTCTGCCAATGAAATTACACCTTCAGCCCACGTAATAATGGTGGTTATCGCCCCGTGGACAGAACCATTCCTAGCCTACCTTACTAAGTAGGAACTCCTAGAGGACCAAAACGAGGCCCGCTGCATAGTGCGGCGATCTAAAGCCTATAGAGTCCATGAGGGAGAGCTTTATAAGAAAAGCACTACCGGAGTCCTTCAAAGGTGCATCTCCGAAGAGGAAGGGCGGAACCTTCTGGCTGAAATTCATGCCGGACTCGGTGGTCACCATGCCGCTGCTCGGTCCCTTGTTAGCAAGGCTTTTTGTACAGGCTTTTATTGGCCGACGGCCCGGGCAGACGCTCAGGACCTAGTCCAACGATGCGCTGGTTGCCAACTTTTTGCCAACCAAAGCCATATGCCACTCACCGCACTCCAAACTATACCCATCACCTGGCCTTTTGCAGTCGGGGGCCTTGACATGGTCGGACCCCTTAAAGGTGGGACCGATAGGAAAAAATACTTACTGGTCATGGTGGATAAATTCACCAAATGGATAGAAGCCAAGCCTGTTAAAACGGCCGAATCCGGACCTGTGATAGACTTCATATCCGGGGTTGCACACCGTTATGGCGTCCCCCACAGCATCATAACCGATAACGGTACAAACTTTACCGCCGACGAGGTAAAACTCTGGTGCAAAAACATGGGCATCAAGCTCGATTATGCTTCCGTCTATCACCCACAAACCAACGGCCAGGTCGAATGTGCAAATGGTCTTATCATGAGCGGCATTAAACCCAGACTGGTGCGGTCCCTCAAGGAATCTAACACGCACTGGGTAGAGGAGCTCGACTCCGTGCTATGGGGGCTGCGGACCACGCCAAATCGCACCACCGGATACACACCATTTTTTATGGTGTACGACGCAGAGGCAGTTCTGCCCTGCGACATAATTCATGACTCACCTAGAGTGCGCATGTACGAAGAAAGAGAAGCCGAGCTCGATCGGCAGGACAACTTGGACGCCTTAGAGGAGGAGCATGACGTGGCAAAAGCCCGTTCCGCATTTTATCAACAGCAGGCCCGAAGATATCAAAGCAGAGAAGTACGGGCCAAAAATTACAATGTTGGCGAACTAGTTCTACGCCTGCCGGATAAGAAAAAGGACAAACTCAAGCCCAAGTGGGAAGGTCCATTCATAATCGACCAAGTCCTGACTGGTGGGGCGTACCACCTGCGAGATGCGTTGGATAACCGACTCGAGCCGAACCCGTGGAACGCCACCCGTTTCCGAAGATTCTATGCCTAGCGCCAGACTCTGTGTTCGTCTCCTTCCTCTGTCCATTTTTTGCATTTTTCTGTCTTACATTTCTCTCCTTCCCCTCTTTTCTTTTATAGCCCTTAAAGGCTCATCTAGTGACGTGCCACCCGCGCTCATTAAACCTGGGGGCTTCTTTAACAGAAGCTTATTTATACGGGCTTCACGCCCAACACATGCGTCAAACTTCCGCATGTACTTTTTTCTTCACCATTATATGCATCGATATGACTTAAGTTTTGGCCAATCTGGGTTGCCTGGCTCCTATGCTTACCCCTACGTTCCCGATTGTTCGGCTAGGCGGTAAAGGGAGCACCTCTGCGATTGTTACTGACGGGTCAGCCGGATGTGTACCTCAGACTGGGCGAAGCCGAAAGCTAGCGTTCTTAAGGGAATATTCGGTCGGTGAAATAAAAGATGATCTTTTTACTCATTTTATGCACCCCCAGATGCTTTTTTTACGTCTTTTCACGCAGTCCGGACATGCACTTTAGGGCATGCCTCCCAGCGAAAGGAACCCCTAATGGAACTATTCTCTCTGGAAGATGTTTCTTACTAACCATGTAATATAACATAACTAGTTGGGCACTTGTCTGATATAGCACTAATGACCCCTACGCCTGGTCTCCACGCATACCCCGGTTCTTTTATAACCGCTATGGTATTCGGACACACTCCGGACCGTCAGGTCTCGAGGTTGAAGCAAAAAGGTCGGCAACGACAAACGATCTACAATCCGGCTAGAAGGCATTACACATGTCAATTCAAAATTACATAGTCATTCTGACTGATTGTATTCCTCTTCTATACCATCTAACAGGCTGTCTAATTTACAGTCCTGCTGGGAATACTTCGCGGCCAACTCTACTTGGCCGTATACTAAGCTCACAGGGATCTCCTTCCCGTCAGGCCCCACTGGTCCGACCTCGGTCATGTGGTTTGGGTCAGACTTTGTAAAACGGGTCTTCACCATGGCCCAGTCCTCCCTAGCGCCTTGTCGGCAGGCCGATATCTTCCACAACCGGAAGCGCCGCCGAGCTCCCTTCAGCTTCTCCGCAAGCTCTCCAAGGCCCTCGGGCACGGAGTGGGCAGGCCATAAGGCTTGGGCAATACCCCGCATCGCCTATCGAATTCGCTCGTGCAGTTGCAAGAGTTCGGGAAGAAGGTCACCCGTAGAACCGGGCATCTCCTCTGCAGGATGACCTGTGAGCATACCTACAGACATTACTCTGTTAGTCGACTTCCTCGCCGAACCTTTTTTTCAAAGTTCATTCAAGCACTTACTAAAAATGTCGCGTCGAAGCCGCTGATTCTCCTTCATGGAGTCCGACAGCTGGCCACGAACATCTTTAAGTTCGACGTCCAGCTTGGTGTTGGCATCCTGAAGATCATTCTTCTCTCGCCTCACCTTTGTCAACGTACTCTCACCGGCCTTTAGCCGGCGTAAGAGTTGTTGCTTGTCCGGATCGAGTCCGGCGCCATCTGCAATATGATTTGTCAGATTTGCACCCACACCGCACAATACTAATCTTTCGAAGTGTATCTTACCTGAGGGGGTCTCTTTGGGCTCCCCTGCTGCGGCTAGTGCGGCCTCTAGTTGGGCCTTGCACTTTTCCAGCTCCTGGGACAGTACGGTATTCTTCTCTGTAAGAACCTGCATATTAAATGATCCTTAAATTAGTTGCTCTAACTGCTTCAAGTCTCGGGGGCTACTGGCATATATATGTTTAACCAAAATTTTCTTACCCGTATGTCTTTTACATACTGCTCCATGGCTCTGGCTAAACCATTTTGAGCGGCACGGAGGTACGCATCTCCCGAATTAAAGGCATCTAAAGCCTCTTGGGAGAAACAAGCATCGCGTAGAACTGTCCGGCGACGCCTGTGGTTCATGGCACTCTCCACTTCAGAATTTGTGGCAGACAGCCTGTCCGCATCCTCTGTCGGAGGAGCGTCCGGTGCGTGCCTTGTGCTCGCCTCTGCTTCCTGGCCAGATGTTGGAGCCTGGCTGGTGGAGGCGCGATTGGCAACCTCTCCGGATGTAGTCCGGCGAGGTATCTTCGTTCTGAAGATAGCACGAATGTTAATATGCCCTGACAGAATAACACCAGGGAAACAGAGGGTGCGCTATACCTTTGCGCCGGCATCTCAGTCCGGACTGCATTCCTTTTTGTCCCACGGGGCCCTGCGGCCCCTCGTTGGCTAGCCGCCGCAAGTTCGGCCTCCTACCTCAGAAATCTCCCCTGCAAAACACGGTTGTCGTCAGAAATACCAGAATACGTGAGAGTGGAATCTCTCTCAAGGGAATGAGACTCCGGTTTCTATCACCTGAGAGGCCGGGATTAACCCTGGGTAATCAGCCATGATGGCTACCAAGGTATTGTCCTTGCTTAGCTGATGGAACACCCCGTCGATAAGCTCCACCGATATGTCCGGATCCTCTTCGGAGTCCGAATTGAGGGATCGTTCTGGGTCCTCAGGCTGTGGAGGGCGGCTGTTTATATCCTTTACCTCCTGTCGCAGTTCCTGCACTGAAGTTGTTAGACTACATATCTAATCGTGGGAGTATAAAACAAACGGGCAAGCGCAATTGTTCACTTACCCAACTTGGAGGATCGTACATAGTAAATCCGGCTTGCGGGTTGACGCGAAGGAATTCCTCCTTTTCTCCCTTGTACAAAGAGGATAAGATCTTTACTAGAGCGGCAGCTGAGGCCGGCCCCTTACGACCGTAACGGGTGGCGTCATCCTCCCCGTTGAAATCCCACATGGGATGGCCTCTATATTGAAGCGGCTGCACCCCCCGCATAATGCATGCGGCCATGACTCCAATCATGGTTAGTCCGGAATGAGCCAACAGTCTTATCCGGCCCATCAGGTAAAGGACGTCCCTGTCGCTTTCTCTCTGAGAGCTCCACGGACGCCAGCTCAAGCATTTCTTCAATGGAGCACTGTTGAACTCAGGGAGACCGACCCGGATAGGGTCCGGTAGCGGGACGTCATCTATGTAAAACCATTCCGAAGGCCAATCCTCGGACGCCTTCTTTGGGGTTCCGGATAGGTATCCAGTCCCGGCGATGCGCCATACTTCGGCTCCGCCCACTTGGTATATGGACCCCTCTTGAGAACGGGGCACCAGGCAGAATAACCTCTTCCATAGCGTGAAATGAGCCTCAACGCCTAAAAATAGCTCACAAAGGGCGACGAAACCCGCAATATGCAATACGGAGGCGGGTGTGAGATTGTGCAGCTGGAGGCCGTAGAACTCCAGAAGCCCGCGGAGAAATGGATGAATTGGAAATCCCAGTCCCCTTATTAGATAGGGGACGAGGCACACCCGCTCTCCTTTAGAAGGATTGGGGGTGCTCTCTGCTTGTTTTCTGCCATTGTAGGTAGCGAGACCGGCTCGGACCGGGACCATGTACGCCTGAGGGAGAAATCCCTTGGCCTGAAGCAACACTAACTCGCTATGCGGGACGGTGCAACTCTCCCAGTCCCCGGGTTTGGGACCGGAGGGGCGAGGGGAGGAGCTATGATGGCTGGTCATGTTGGAATGGACCTTTGCTGGAAGCGCTCTGATGATAACTCGCGGAAAGGAGAAGATGTGGTTTGGACCTAAAATCCCCATCCCGTTAAATAGGCGGCTCGTTTATACGGCTAGGGGTGTGGATGTAAAAACACCTCGGCTTTTCGCATTTGTTTGACACATGGAAGACGGCCATTATTGGGCATGGAAGCCGAGGAGCACTACATTACAAAAATCGAACATTATTCCTACAGGTACACAAGATTTGGAGAGGAACCCGCCTTGCAATGCCGAACAATCTGCACGCCGGACTCGTCATCATTGAAGCCTGGTTCAGGGGCTACTAAGGGAGTCCTGGATTAGGGGGTGTTCGGGTAGCCGGACTATACCTTCAGCCGGACTCCAGGACTATGAAGATACAAGATTGAAGACTTCGTCCCGTGTCCGGATGGGACTTTCCTTGGCGTGGAAGGCAAGCTTGGCGATGCGGATATTCAAGATCTCCTACCATTGTAACCGACTCTATGTAACCCTAACCCTATCCAGTGTCTATATAAACCGGAGGGTTGTAGTCCGTAGGGAATCAACTCCATATACAACAATCATACCATAGGCTAGCTTCTAGGGTTTAGCCTCCTTGATCTCGTGGTAGATCTACTCTTGTACTACCCATATCATCAATATTAATAAAGCAGGGCGTAGGGTTTTACCTCCATAAAGAGGGCCCGAACCTGGGTAAAACATCGTGTTCCCTGCCTCCTGTTACCATCCGGCCTAGACGCACAGTTCGGGACCCCCTACCCGAGATCCGCCGGTTTTGACACCGACACCCATCACATACCCTTATCTCCCGCATTACATTATTTGCCATTTTCCTCTCGTTTTCCTCTCCACCACTTCACCCTTGCCGTTTTATCCTCCCTCTCCCTCTCTATTTGCCTCTTTTTGCCCACTTTCCTTCCTTCCGCTATGTCTGAATCAAAAAGGGTTGGGGGTTCTCTCCAGAGTTTTAGTACTTTGGACAACCCCTCTATCCTCGCTAAACTTATAAATAAGGATACTATGGAAAAACCTACCGGAGTTCTCAATGAGAGTCTTAATAATTTTGATGAAGATGATTCTAGAATTTTTCGTTATTTACTTGATGAATCTTTGAAAGATGCTTGGTATAGACTATTAAGGATCAGGGCTAGCTATGTTCCTCAATATCAAATTGAAGTTTACCTAAAAAGCTTTTATATTGCCCTTCCTTCTTATTTTAAGCATGTCTTAGATTCTATATTTGAAGAAGGTTTCCTTGAAGGGGATGTCGTAGACACTTATAAAAAAATGAAAACTATATTTGGGCCCCCCATGAATGAGAAAGTTGAATCTACATCTCTTTTGCTCTCTTACCAAAATGAATCTATTAAAGAGATGAAGGCTAGCCTAGATACAAACTTCGGTAACATACTTAATCTTTATTCTACCACTAATAGCCATGTGCTTTATCAAAATAGAAGAATTAATTCTATAGATAGCAAGTTTGCTCTTTTCTTTCCTAATACCAAAGATGGCAATACCTAGATCTATTCTTGCTTGTTATGCCTAGCTAGGGGCGTTAAACGATAGCGCTTGTTGGGAGGCAACCCAATTTTATTTTTATTCCTTGTTTTTTGCTCCTGTTTAGTACTAAATAATTTATCTAGCCTCTGTTTTGGTTGTGTTTTTTGTTTAATTAGTGTTTGTGCCAAGTAGAACCGTTGGGAAGACTTGGGAAAAGTCTTGTTGAACTTGCTGTAAAAAACAGAAACTTTAGCGCTCACAAGAACTACTGCCATTTTTATTTGGAAAGTGATATTTAGTTAATTCTTTTTGTAGATGATTAATAGATAAATTCCTCACGTCCAGAAATTTATTTTAGAATTTTTGGTGTTCCAGACCTTGCGCTAGATACAGATTACTACAGACTGTTCTGTTTTTGACAGATTCTGTTTTTCGTGTGTTGTTTGCTTATTTTGATGAATCTATGGCTAGTAAAATAGTTTATAAACCATAGAGAAGTTGGAATACAGTAGGTATAACACCAATATAAATAAAGAATGAGTTCATCACAGTACCTTGAAGTGGTCTTTTATTTTTTTTCGCTAACGGAGCTCACGAGATTTTCTACTTTAAGTTTTGTGTTGTGAAGTTTTCAAGTTTTGGGTAAAGATTTGATGGATTATGGAACAAGGAGTGGCAAGATCCTAAGCTTGGGGATGCCCATGGCACCCCCAAGATAATCTAAGGACACCTAAAAGCCAAAGCTTGGGGATGCCCCGGAAGGCATCCCCTCTTTCGTCTACTTCTATCGGTAACTTTACTTGGAGCTATATTTTTATTCACCACATGATATGTGTTTTGCTTGGAGCGTCTTGTATGATTTGAGTCTTTGTTTGTTAGTTTACGAAAATCATCCTTGCTGTACACACCTTTTGAGAGAGCCATACATGATTTGGAATTTGTTAGAATACTCTATGTGCCTCGCTTATATCTTTTGAGTTATATAATTTTGCTCTAGTGCTTCACTTATATCTTTCAGAGCACGGTGGTGGATTTGTTTTATAGAAACTATTGATCTCTCATGCTTCACTTAGATTATTTTGAAAGTCTTAAATTGCATGGTAATTTGCTTAAAATCCTAATATGCTTGGTATACAAGATTAATAATAAAAATTTCTTATGAGTGTGTTGAATACTATGATAAGTTTGATACTTGATAATTGATTTGAGATATAGAGATGGTGATATTAAAGTCATGCTAGTTGAGTAGTTGTGAATTTGAGAAATACTTGTGTTGAAGTTTGTGATTCCCGTAGCATGCACATATGGTGAACCGTTATGTCATGAAGTCGGAGCATGATTTATTTTTTGATTGCCTTCCTTATGAGTGGCGGTCGGGGATGAGCGATGGTCTTTTCCTACCAATCTATCCCCCTAGGAGCATGCGCGTAATACTTTGCTTTGATAACTTATAGATTTTTGCAATAACTATATGAGTTCTTTATGAATAATGTTGAGTCCATGGATTATACGCACTCTCACCCTTCCACCTTTGCTAGCCTCTCTAATATCACGCACCTTTCGCCGGTATCATACACCCACCATATACCTTCCTCAAAACAGCCACCATACCTACCTATTATGGCATTTCCATAGCCATTCCGAGATATATTGCCATGCAACTTTCCACTGTTCCGTTTATTATGACACACTCCATCATTGTCATATTGCTTAGCATGATCATGTAGTTGACATCGCATTTGTGGCAAAGCCACCATTCATAATTCTTTCATACATGTCACTCATGAATCATTGCATATCCCGGTACACCGCCGGAGGCATTCATATAGAGTCATATTTTGTTCTAAGTATCGAGTTGTAATTGTTGAGTTGTAAGAAAAATAAAAGTGTGATGATCATCATTATTAGAGCATTGTCCCAGTGAGGAAAGGATGATGGAGACTATGATTCCCCCACAAGTCGGGATGAGACTCCGGACGATAAAAAAAGAGGCCATAAAAAAGAGAGAGAAAAGGCCCAAAAGAAAAAAAAAGGGGAAAATGAGAGAAAAAGAGAGAAGGGACAATGCTACTATCCTTTTTCCACACTTGTGATTCAAAGTAGCACCATGATCTTCATAGTAGAGAGTCTCTCATGTTATCACTTTCATATACTAGTGGGAATTTTTCATTATAGAACTTGGCTTGTATATTCCAATGATGGGCTTCCTCAAATTGCCCTAGGTCTTCATGAGCAAGCAAGTTGGATGCACACCCACTTAGTTTCTTTTTGAGCTTTCATATACTTATAGCTCTAGTGCATCCATTGCATGGCAATCCCTACTCACTCTCATTGATATCTATTGATGGGCATCTCCATAGCCCGTTGATACGCCTAGTTGATGTGAGACTATCTTCTCCCTTTTTTGTCTTCTCCACAACCACCACTCTATTCCACCTATAGTGCTATATCCATGGCTCACGCTCATGTATTGCGTGAAAATTGAAAAAGTTTTGAGAATGTCAAAAATATGAAACAATTGCTTGGCTTGTCATCGGGGTTGTGCATGATTTAAATATTTTGTGTGGTGAAGATGGAGCATAGCCAGACTATATGATTTTGTAGGGATAACTTTCTTTAGCCATGTTATTTTGAGAAGACATAATTGCTTTGTTAGTATGCTTGAAGTATTATTATTTTTATGTCAATATGAACCTTTGTCTTGAATCTTTCGGATCTAAATATTCATACCACAATTAATAAGAATTACATTAAAATTATGCTAAGTAGCACTCGGCATCAAAAATTCTGTTTTTATCATTTACCTACTCGAGGACGAGCTGGAATTAAGCTTGGGGATGCTTGATACGTCTCCAACGTATCTATAATTTTTGATTGCTCCATGCTATACTATGTACTGCTTTGGACATTATTGGGCTTTATTATCCACTTTTATACTATTTTTGGGACTAACCTATTAACCGGAGGCCCAACCCAGAATTGTTGTTTTTTGCCTGTTTTAGGGTTTCGAAGAAAAGGAATATCAAATGGAGTCCAAACGGAGTGAAACCTTCGGGAACGTGATTTTCTCAACAGATAAGACCCGAGAGACTTGGACCCTGCGTCAAGAAAGAAAACAGGAGACCACGAGGTAGGGGGGCGCGCCCTACCCTACCAGGCACGCCCCCACCCTCATGGGCCCCCTGTTGCTCCACCGACGTACTTCTTCCTCCTATATATATATATGTATATATATATATATATATATATATATATATATACATATATATATATCCACGTACCCCCAAACGAACAGATACGGAGCCAAAACCCTAATTCCACCGCCGTAACTTTCTGTATCCACGAGATCCCATCTTGGGGCCTGTTCTGGAGCTTCGTCGGAGGGGGCATCGATCATGGAGGGCTTCTACATCAACACCATAGCCTCTCCGATGAAGTGTGAGTAGTTTACCTCAGACCTACGGGTCCATAGTTATTAGCTAGATGGCTTCTTCTCTCTTTTTGGATCTCAATAAAATGTTCTCCCTCTCTCTTGTGGAGAACTATTCGATGTAATCTTCTTTTTGCAGTGTGTTTGTTGAGACCGATGAATTGTGGGTTTGTGATCAAGTCTATCTATGAATAATATTTGAATCTTCTCTGAATTATTTTATGTATGATTGGTTATCTTTGCAAGTCTCTTCGAATTATCAGTTTGGTTTGGCCTACTAGATTGATCTTTCTTGCAATGGGAGAAGTGCTTAGCTTTGGGTTCAATCTTGCGGTGTCCTTTCCCGGTGACAGTAAGGGCAGCAAGGCACGTATTGTATTGTTGCCATCGAGGATAACAAGATGGGGTTTTCTTCATATTGTATGAGTCTATCCCTCTACATCAGGTCATCTTGCTTAAGGTGTTACTCTGTTTTTAACTTAATACTCTAGATGCATGCTGGATAGCGATCGATGAGTGGAGTAACAGTAGTAGATGCAGGCAGGAGTCGGTCTACTTGTCTCGGACGTGATGCCTATATACATGATCAGACCTAGATATTCTCATAACTATGCTCAATTCTGTCAATTGCTCAACAGTAATTTGTTCACCCACTGTAGAATACTTATGCTCTCGAGAGAAGCCACTAGTGAAACCTATGGCCCCCGGGTCTATCTTTATCATATTGATCTCCTACTACTTAGTTATTTCCTTTGCCTTTATTTTCTTTGCATCTTTATCACAAAAATACCAAAAAATTTATCTTTATCATATCTAATAGATCTCACTCTCGTAAGTGGCCTCATAGGGATTGACAACCCCTATTTGCGTTGGTTGCGAGGATTTATTTGTTTTGTGCAGGTACGAGAGACTTGAGCGTAGCCTCCTACTGGATTGATACCTTGGTTCTCAAAAACTAAGGGAAATACTTACGCTACTTTGTTGCATCATCCCTTCCTCTTCGGGGAAAACCAACGCAGTGCTTCAGAGGTAGCAGAGCGCCCCTCGGGCTGCATTATTCCCAGGACGCGTGGGTCCGTCCCTGCAGCATGTATCCCTTTTTGTTTATGTCTTCAGCTTACCTTGTTGGGGGCGCCCCTCGGGCTGCATCATCCCCAAGCCACTCGTGCCAGACCCGGTGGCATGTATCTTCCTGCATTTATCCAAGTTGACCTGCTCTCCATGCTCAACCTGCCAACTGTTGTCACCTGTTCGATTGCTGCCCACCACAGGACTGTTCATCCTATGCAATTCGCTTGCACGTTAAAAGGGGGGCTCCTGAGCATCGCGACTCAGGAGCTCTTACTGGCTCTCCAGCCCTCACCCCTGGCCTTGACCACGACGTCGCGACCTGGCATACCAGCAGCGGCTGAGCTCGCTCAAGGGCCGGGACCTGAGGATGTAGAGTGCTTGCATCTAACCGCCTTGCAGGGACATACGGTCACCAAGACTCAAGACCAGGCGCAACCCACCTTGAGGTAGGGCCTCGTGAGTCAAGCGCTGGCTCACGAGTGCCCAGATACACCTCGCAGCCCTGCCGTGCAAGCCACGTGTCAGGGCGGGGATGTACACGCCCCGGGGGCTCCTCCCGGAGGGCCCCCCACCCCACGCCCAAGTGGAAGCACCATGCTCCGCGCTGGCTGACGACACTGCCGAGGAGCGGCTATGCCCGTGCACAAGCGGAAGCACAATGTGATACGTCCATTTTGCATCATGCTTTTTATATCGATATTTATTGCATTATGGGCTGTTATTTTACATTATGTCACAATACTTATGGCTATTCTCTCTTATTTTACAAGGTTTACATAAGGAGGGAGAATGCCGGCAGCTGGAATTCTGGGCTGGAAAAGGAGCAATTATTAGAGACCTATTCTGCGCAACTCCAAAAGTCCTGAAACTCCATGGAACACCTGATAATAAATAATGAAAAATCCTCGCCAAAGATGAAGACCAGGGGACCCA
>NC_041390.1:115216031-115265884 GCF_002162155.2 Triticum dicoccoides
ATCTTCTCCTATATGGAGTCTTTCATTGAGAAAAAAAAAGAAGCAACCTTTCGGGATGAAACTCCGCCGCCACGAGGCGGAACCTTGGCGGATCCAATCTAGAGCTCCGGCAGAGCTGTTCTGCCGGGGAAACTTCCCTTCCGGAGGGGGAAATCATCGCCATCGTCATCACCAACACTCCTCTCATCGGGAGAGGGCAATCTCCATCAACATCTTCATCAGCACCATCTCATCTCAAAACCCTAGTTCATCTCTTGTATCCGATTCTTGTCTTCAAGTCCGGGATTGGTGCTAGTAGGTTGCTAGTAGTGTTAATTACTCCTTGTAGTTGATGCTAGTTGGTTTAATTGGTGGAAGATCATATGTTCAGATCCTTTATGCATATTAATACCCCTCTGATTATGAACATGTTTATGCTTTGTGAGTAGTTACGTTTGTTCCTGGGGACAAGGGAGAAGTCTTACTATTAGTAGTCATGTGAATTTGGTATTCGTTCGATATTTTGATGAGATGTATGTTGTCTAGCCTCTAGTGGTGTTATGTGAATGTCGACTACATAACACTACCATTATTTGGGCCTAGAGGAAGGCATTGGGAAGTAATAAGTAGATGATGGGTTGCTAGAGTGACAGAAGCTTAAACCCTAGTTTATGCGTTGCTTCGTAAGGGGCTGATTTGGATCCATATGTTTCATGCTATGGTTAGGTTTACCTTAATACTTTTCTTGTAGTTGCGGATGCTTGAAATAGAGGTTAATCATAAGTGGGATGCTTGTTCAAGTAAGAACAGCACCCAAGCACCGGTCCACCCACATGTCAAATTATCAAAGTACCGAACGCAAATCATATGAACGTGATGAAAACTAGCTTGACAATATTCCCATGTGTCCTCGGGAGCGCTTTTCCTTATATAAGAGTTTGTCCAGGCTTGTCCTTTGCTACAAAAAGGATTGGTCCACCTTGCTGCACTTTATTTACTTTTGTTACTTGTTGCTCGTTACAAATTATCTCATTACAAAACTATCTGTTACCACTTATTTCAGTACTTGTAGAGAATACCTTGCTGAAAACCGTTTATTATTTCCTTCTGCTCCTTGTTGGGTTCGACACTCTTACTTATCGAAAGGACTGCGATAGATCCCCTATACTTGTGGGTCATCAAGACTCTTTTCTGGCGCCGTTGCCGGGGAGTGAAGCGCCTTTGGTAGGTGGAATTTGGTAAGGAAAAAATTATATAGTGTGCTGAAATTTACTGTCACTTGTTACTATGGAAAGTAATCCTATGAGGGGCTTGTTCGGGGTATCTTCACCCCGACCAGTAGAGCAAAGAGTTTCTCCTCAACCTACTGAACCTATTGAAAATAAAATTCCTTATGAGTATCCTTCGAGTATAATAGAAAAACTGCTAGCTAATCCTTTTACAGGAGATGGAACAAAGCATCCTGATGAACACCTAATATATGTCGATGAAGTTTGTGGATTATTTAAGCTTGCAGGTATTTCCGGTGATGTTGCTAAGAAGAAGGTCTTCCCTTTATCTTTGAAGGGAGACGCATTGACATGGTATAGGCTATGTGATGATATGGGATCATGGAACTATAGAAGATTGAAATTGGAATTTCATCAAAAGTATTACCCTATGCATCTTGTTCATCGTTATCGCAATTATATATATAATTTTTGGCCTCGCGAAGGAGAAAGCATCGCTCAAGCTTGGGGGAGGCTTAAATCAATGTTATACTCATGCCCCAATCATGAGCTTCCAAGAGAAACAATTCTTCAAAAAATTTATGCTCAGCTTTCTGATAACAATCGCACCATGCTTGATACTTCTTGTGCTGGCTCTTTTATGATGAAGACTATTGAATTCAAATGGGATTTATTGGATAGAATTAAATGCAACTCTGAAGATTGGGACCTCGGCAATGGTAAGGAGTCAGGTATGACACCTAAGTTTGATTGTGTTAAATCTTTCATGGATACCGATGTTTTCCGTAAGTTTAGCACTAAATATGGACTTGATTCTGGGATAGTAGCTTCTTTCTGTGAATCTTTTGCTACTTATGTTGATCTCCCTAAGGAGAAGTGGTTTAAATATCATCCTCCCATAGAAGTAAAAGTAGTTGCACCTATTAAAGTTGAAGAAAATACTGTCACTTATAATGATCCTATTATTCCTACTTCTTATGTGGAGAAGCCACCCTTCCCTGTTAGAATAAAGGATCATGCTAAAGCTTCAACCGTGGTTCGTAAAAGCAATATTAAAACATATACACCTCCTGAGCAAGTTAAAGTTGAACCTAATATTGCTATTGTTAAAGAGCTCTTGTCTGATAATATTGATGGACATGTTATTTAGTTCTACGGTGAAACTGCTAGAATTGCTAAACCTTGTGCTAAAGATAAACATAGACCTGTGGTAGGCGTGCCTGTTATTTCTGTTAAAATAGGAGATCATTGTTATCATGGCTTATGTGATATGGGTGCTAGTGCTAGTGTTATACCTTATGACTTGTATAAAGAAATCAAGCATGAAATTGCACCTGCTGAGTTAGAAGATATTGATGTCACAATTAAACTTGCTAATAGAGATACTATTTCAGCAATGGGAATTGTTAGAGATGTTGAAGTCTTGTGCAGGAAAACTAAATATCTTGCTGATTTTCTTGTTCTTAGTTCTCCACAAGATAGCTTTTGTCCCATTATATTTGGTAGACCCTTCTTGAATACAGTTAATGCTAGGATAGATTGCGAAAAGAATGTTGTTACTATTGGCTTGGATGATATGACTCGTGAGTTTAATTTCTCTAAATTTAGTAAACAACACCGTGAAGAAGAATTGCCTTATAAGGATGAAATTATTGGTCTTGTTTCTATTGCCGTACCTCCTAATGATCCTTTAGAACAATATTTGCTAGAACATGAGAATGATATGTTTATGAATGAAAGAAGGGAAATAGATGAAGTATTCTTTAAACAAGAACCTATGCTAAAACACAATTTGCCTGTTGAAATACCAGGGGATCCTCCTCCACCTAAGCGTGATCCCGTGTTTGAGCTTAAACCGTTGCCTGATAATCTTAAATATGCTCATCTTGATGAAAAGAAGATATATCCTATTATTATTAGTGCTATCCTTTTAGAGCATGAAGAAGAAAGATTAGTGAAAACTCTGAAGAAGCACCGTGCTGCTATTGGATATACTCTTGATGATCTTAAGGGCATTAGTCCCACTCTATGTCAACATAAAATAAATTTGGAAGCATATGCCAAACCAGTTTGTGATCCTCAATGACGTCTGAATCCTAAAATGAAAGAAGTGGTAAGAAAATAAATACTAAAGCTTCTAGAGGCAGGTATAATTTATCCTGTTGCTGATAATTAGTGGGTAAGTCATGTTCATTGTGTCCCTAAGAAGGGAGGTATTACTGTTGTTCCTAATGATAAAGATGAACTGATTCCACAAAGAATTATTACCGGTTATAGGATGGTAATTGATTTCTGCAAATTAAATAAGGCTACTAAGAACGATCATCACCCCTTACCTTTTATCGATCAAATGCTAGAAAGATTATGCAAACATACACATTACTGCTTTCTAGATGGTTATTCTGGTTTCTCTCAAATACCTCTGTCGGCTAAAGATCAATCAAAGACTACTTTTACATGCCCTTTTGGTACTTTTGCTTATAGATGTATGCCTTTTGGTTTATGTAATGCACCTGCTACCTTTCAAAGATGCATGATGGCTATATTCTCTGACTTTGTGAAAAGATTTGTGAGGTTTTCATGGATGACTTTTCCGTCTATGGATCTTCTTTTGATGATTGCTTGAG
This sequence comes from Triticum dicoccoides, assembly GCF_002162155.2. Lineage (NCBI taxonomy): Eukaryota > Viridiplantae > Streptophyta > Magnoliopsida > Poales > Poaceae > Triticum > Triticum dicoccoides. The sequence goes on from NC_041390.1 coordinate 115,219,867, forward strand.
CAATCTTGATCGACTTTTGCAGAGATGTGAAGAAACTAATCTTGTCTTGAATTGGGAAAAGTGCCACTTTATGGTTAATGAAGGTATTGTCTTGGGGCATAAAGTTTCTGAAAGAGGTATTGAATTTGATAAAGCCAACGTTGATGCTATTGAAAAGATGCCATGTCCCAAGGACATCAAAGGTATAAGAAGTTTCCTTGGTCACGCCGGATTTTATAGGAGGTTCATCAAGGACTTCTCAAAAATTTCTCGGCCTCTGACTAATTTATTACAAAAAGATATACCATTTATCTTTGATGATGATTGTGTAGAAGCATTTGAAATACTTAAGAAAACATTAGTCTCTGCACCTATTGTTCAGCCACCTGATTGGAATTTACCCTTTGAAATTATGTGTGATGCTAGTGATTATGCTGTAGGTGCTCTTCTAGGGCAAAGAGTTGATACGAAACTAAATGTTATCCATTATGCTAGTAAGACTCTAGAAAATGCTCAAAGAAATTATGCTACTACTGAAAAAGAACTTTTAGCAGTTGTATTTGCTTGTGATAAGTTCAGACCTTATATTGTTGATTCTAAAGTAACTATCCACACTGATCATGCTGCTATTAAATATCTTATGGAAAAGAAAGATGCGAAACCTAGACTTATTAGATGGGTTCTCTTGCTACAAGAATTTGATTTGCATATTGTTGATAGAAAAGGAGCTGAGAACCCCGTTGCAGACAACTTATCTAGGTTAGAGAATATTCTTGATGACCCACTACCTATTGATGATAGTTTTCCTGATGAACAATTAAATGTCATAAGTACTTCTCGTAGTACCCCTTGGTATGCTGATTATGCTAATTACATAGTTGCTAAATTTATACCACCTAGCTTCACATACCAACAAAAGAAAAAGTTCTTCTATGATTTGAGACATTACTTTTGGGATGACCCACATCTTTATAAAGAAGGAGTAGATGGTGTTATTAGACGTTGTGTACCTGAGCATGAACAGGAACAGATCCTACGCAAGTGCCACTCTGAAACTTATGGAGGACACCACACGGGAGATAGAACTGCACATAAGGTATTGCAATCCGGTTTTTATTGGCCTACTCTCTTCAAGGATGCCCGTAAGTTTGTCCTCTCTTGTGATGAATGTCAAAGAATTGGTAATATTAGTAGACGTCAAGAAATGCCTATGAATTATTCACTTGTTATTGATGTTTGGGGCTTTGATTATATGGGACCTTTTCCTACCTCTAATGGATACACACATATTTTAGTTGTTGTTGATTACGTTACTAAGTGGTTAGAAGCTATTCCAACTAGTAGTGCTGATCATAACACTTCTATTAAAATGCTTAAAGAAGTTATTTTTCCGAGGTTTGGAGTCCCTAGATATTTAATGGCTGATGGTGGTTCACATTTTATTCATGGTGCTTCCCGTAAAATGCTTGCTAAATATGACGTCAATCATAGAATTGCATCTCCATATCACCCACAGTCTAGTGGTCAAGTAGAATTGAGTAATAGAGAACTCAAATTAATTTTGCAAAAGACTGTCAATAGGTCTAGAAAGAATTGGTCCAAGAAACTTGCTGATGCATTATGGGCCTATAGAACTGCATATAAAAATCCTATGGGTATTGTTGGGGATATTGCCACTAGGCGTAAACCGGCCTACTTGGGCCGGGTTAACTTCATAATGGTATAAGCAGGTGAAGGCCCAAGGCCTATAGTCGGTTTAGAATCTGTAGCCGTAAACCGACCTGATGTATAACTTGTATTGTAAGTTAGGAATAGAGAGATACCAACCGGGATACGAATATGAACCGGTTGGGACTCTATGGACCGACGGGCGTCACCCATGTATATAAGGGGACGACCCGGCGGCGGTTCAGGGGAGACAACGACAACAACTCGAGTCTAGGCGAAGCTTGTTTGCTCCCTAGCCATCGAGACCACATCAATTCCATCACAACTAGACGTAGGCTTTTTCCTTCATCGAAGGGGCCGAACTAGTATAAACCCTTTGTGTCTTTGTGTCCGCTTTAACCCCTTCAAGTAAACTAGTAGCGATGGCTCCACGACTAAGTCCTTTCGCTAGGACATCTGCCGTGACAAATCCACGACAGTTGGCGCCCACCGTGGGGCTATCGCATGATGGTTTGACGATCTTGGAGGGCAAGCTCAAGGGACTCGAAGGCTATGTTGTGGGCCGGATGACCAAGAGTCGTCGGGGCAGGATCTACATCGACGACGCAGGATGGGGTCCCGAGGCCGATTCGATCGAGTACGGGTACCGGGTCCCCTTTGGTGGCATACACGTTTTCATTGGCAAAATCGGTGAGCCTGGGCCTGAGCCGGACATCTGCACCAACCTCATCGAGACGGCTCGGCGTGCGAGATCTACCTGGGCTAAACCGGCCGTGAAGCGTGTCTTCGTTGGAGTCGTCCACGAAGGAGAGTGTGAGGAAGAATCAGAACACGGTAGTGAGACCGTCGTCTATTCCGATGACGAGTCCTCGACCGGAGAGACCGAATCGCTGTACCAGTTGCAAGACGACCAGATTAGGGGCTGTTCCGATGGCGATAGTATTCCGGACCCCCCGGGCCAGGTCAACCGGGTTGGAATATTCATGGCCGGCACACAGGCGGCGAATCACTCTTCGACCGCCGCAGCAATGCTCTCCGGATCAGCAGCGGCAGCAGCAGCAGGGTCAGGAGGCCTTATGCGCCCGCCGGTTCAAGTTCTATCTGAGCTGTTTGATGCACTAGCCACGCTTATGGCAGAGGACAATCCGGCGGATCAGGAGGCCCATAATGCAGAAATTGCGAAGGTGAGAGAGCAGATCGTGCAAGCCAAAGCGGATCTGGCAGCAGAAAAAGACCGGATGGCTGCAAAGCGAGCCGCTTTGGACGCCCAGGCTTATAAACTCATGCTTGACCAGAACGCATCACAGGAGGTTTTGAAGCGGAAGCACAGATCACGCCTGCCGTTAGGGTTTGACCCCCGAAATCTCTTTCACACTCCAGGAGCTGGACCCAGTAATCCGCAGTACCCGGAGACAAACCGGATTGAGGCACCAGGACCAGGGGCGACGGTCCAACCTCGCCTAATGGAACCTCCTCACCAAAACATTGTGGTTCCTCCGCCGGTCCAGACGCCCCCGGGTCATTATTCGAATCCTATGGACAACCTTGTTGCGGCCGCTGCACGGTTAGAGGCCATCCCAGTCGAAGGGGATTCTCCGCAAGCGATAGAGATGCGCCGGGTTAAGGAGCTCCTCCGGACTGTGCTGATTCAGCAGGAAGCATATTCATACAGCCGTGATCGGATCCACTCAGCTACCAATCCGCCTGTTCTTGCAGCTCCGGTCGATAAGGAGCCACTATTATTATACGTAGCGGCCAATGCTCGGGCAGTTAGCGTGGCTATTGTGGTGGAACGCAAAGAGGCAGGCAAGGAATATCCAGTTCAGCGGCCGGTTTATTATATCAGCGAGGTGCTTATTGAATCCAAGCAAAGGTATCCGCATTGGCAGAAGCTGGTCTATGGTGTTTTTATGGCCAGTCGGAAGTTGAAGCAGTATTTTCAAGGGCATCCCATCACAGTGGTCAGTTCAGCTCCCTTGGGTGATATTATACAGAACCGGGAGGCGACTGGCCGGATTGCCAAGTGGGCTATAGAGCTTGGGCCACACGGACTGAAGTACGTGCCTCGGACGGCAGTGAAGTCTCAAGCACTGGTTGATTTCATCAATGACTGGACGGAGTTACAAGCACCAGAGGAGAAGCCGGATCACACATATTGGACTATTCATTTTGACGGATCCAGGCAATTGGAAGGCTCGGGGGCTGGAGTCGTATTAACTTCCCCACGAGGTGATAAGTTTTGTTATGTTCTCCGCTTAATGTTCCCTTGTACTAATAATGCAGCTGAGTACGAAGCCTTGCTCCATGGTCTCCGGATGGCTAAAGAGATGAATTTAAGCCGGGTTAAGTGCTTTGGTGACTCGGACCTAGTGGCTCAACAGGTGTCTGGCACTTGGGATTCTAAGGACCCGCTCATGGCTGCATATCGTCGGGAAGTGGATAATATTGCAGGTTGTTTCAAGGGTTATCAAGTGGATCATGTGGACCGTCGGAAGAATGAAGCGGCGGATGCTTTAAGCCGGTTGGGCTCTCAGCGTAAACCGGTCCCGCCTAACGTCTTTTTGGACGTGTTGCACAACCCGTCAGTCAAACTCCCAGGTGAGGTGGATTTGGCTATCCCTGATCCGGAGGCTCAATTGGTGGCAGCCCTGCATGTTATTCCGGATTGGACAGTTCCTTATTTTGCGTACATGAACCGGGGGGAGTTACCAAAGGATGAGATTCTGGCCAGGCAGATAGTCCGGTGATCCAAGTCTATGACGATTGTCAATGGTGAATTACATCATTGCAGTGTATCAGGGGCGTTTCAACGTTGTGTTTCTCCTGAGGAAGGCTGTGAAATCTTAAGAGAAATCCATGAAGGGGATTGTGGACACCACGCCGGTTCAAAGTCTCTGGTGGCAAAGGCGTTTCGTCACGGGTTCTACTGGTTGACAGCGCATGCTGACGCGGAGGACTTGGTTAAACGGTGTGATGGATGTCAGAAATTTTCAAGGCGTGCTCATGTGCCGGCTCAAGAATTGAGGATGATCCCAATAACATGGCCGTTTGCAACTTGGGGGCTGGATATGGTTGGGCCTTTTAAAAGATCCAAGGATAAGAAAACCCACCTTTTGGTGGCAGTTGACAAATTTACCAAGTGGGTTGAAGCAGAGCCTGTCAGCAAGTGTGATGCAGCAACAGCGGTGCAGTTCATCAAGAAGGTGATTTTCCGGTTTGGTTTTCCACACAGTATCATTACTGACAATGGTACCAATTTATCCAAGGGCGCTATGAAGGAGTTCTATGAACGTGAGCACATCCGACTTGACGTGTCGTCAGTGGCACACCCCCAGTCCAATGGACAGGCAGAACGAGCTAATCAGGAAATCTTGCGAGGCATCAAACCCCGGCTTATGGTCCCATTGCAAAGAACACCAGGATGTTGGGTTGAAGAGCTACCATCTGTATTATGGAGTATCAATACTACGCCAAACCGGTCCACAGGATACATGCCATTTTTCATGGTCTATGGAGCAAAGGCAGTTCTCCCTAGTGACATCCGGCACGATTTGCCTCGTGTGGCAGCTTATGTTGAAGCAGACAATGAGACAGCACGGCAAGACGCTTTGGACCTATTGGACGAGGAGCGTGATATAGCGGCTGCCCGTTCGGTGATTTACCAGCAAGATCTTCGTCGCTATCACAGTCGCCGGGTTAGAACCAGAACTTTTCAAGAAGGAGATTTGGTGCTTCGACTCATCCAAGATCGAACGGATATGCACAAGTTATCCCCACCTTGGGAGGGACCTTTCGTGGTCAGCAAGAATTTGCACAACGGGTCGTACTATCTGATTGATATTCGAGGGCATCAAGACTCACGTACATCAGAGGAGGAGACCAACAGGCCGTGGAATATAGCTCATCTTCGGCCTTACTATACTTGAGCCATCGGCTCTATCTATGTACATATCATGACAATGTATATATTATCTTTGATATATCAAACCGGAGCCTCAGCTAAAGCGGGGTCTCTGTCTTTCTCATCATGCGAGGTTACACGGAGTGGTTCTGTTTAAAGCGGCCTCCGGTTTACCCCTTGACATTTGTTTTTTATATATCACTGGGGGCCTTGGTCGTGTCCGAACCAACGAACACCCTTTGATAGGCGACAGCCACCAGATCATTTGGGGACATGGTCAAGTCTGAACCAGTCACGCCTCTTGGTCGGCCTAAGGCCACAAAATCACTTGGGGGCATGGTCGAACCCGAACCATTGCCACGCCTCTTGATCTGGCATATATGCCACGAATCATTTGGGGACTTGGCTGACTTGAATCATTGTCACTCCTATTGGGGGCCTTGATCCTGTCCGACCATGGTAATACCATCTGATCAGCTCAGTATAGCATATTTTTGCAAATGGTTTTTTATCATTGCCTTTGCTTCCATGTTATTTTCATGGTTTGTTTTTTCTTTGCTTTTGTCGGATTTCTTTTATGTCGACAAACCCCTTTTTTCTGATTCAACCGATGGATTTGATTCCCCTTTAATCCGGAGGAGTATGCCCGGTTTACCTTTTTCCTGTTAACATCATGGAGTAACAAGGGGGCTCGTATTGATTCAGTACGATTTATACGGGAGCTATTTTCTCCCACCTTTTTTATTTCGACGGTAATGGTTTATAAAACCGCCGCTTCAGGCTTGGCTAAGCCAACTTCATACCCAAACATGGCAGGTATTTATGTATCATATATTTGTTATATTACTGATACACATATCAGGATCATTAACCGGCTGGTGGTATAACCGCCACCGAAGTTCAAATTTTTCTGATTGCAGGAAATATGAATTGCAGTTCTTCAAACGAAAGCTTCAGTACTTATGCACGAAGGCATATTCCAGTTAGAAGCATTAACTATCCTATTACAGGGCAACACGGTACCCAAATAAGATCATTGTTCTTTTTGGAAGGTATTACAAACAGCTCTCCAAACCGGCTTCTGGTTCAATCCTGCTCCTCATCCTCCGCCGCTTCAGCTTCCTCGTCTCTACCCATTGGCTGGAAATCAACAGTGGTCCAGTCGATTCCCATTAAAGCTTGGAAAACAGCTTCTTCATGGATCAGGGAAGACGGTTCAATATCAGGGGCATAAGTGTGCTGACGGATTGGAGGGATCAGATTCTCCGCTTCAACAGTTGGGGCAGGCACTCGCTTGTTTTGCTCGTTATATTGCGCTTGATAATGCGTCAAATCTGCCTCTTCAGCTAGCTGGCAAGCCAGAGGGTGCACTGCATGGTTTATTGCCCTTAAATCCTCTTCGTTGAATTCAGAGCCATCTTCTTTCAGGCTGGGATAGCCTTGAGCTGTTTCCACAGGATCAAAATCTGGTACCCATGCCTTTGCCTGGATTAAGGCACTGATGGCTCCGGTTCGGGCAGCAGATTTTTTCAGCTCTTCAATCCGGGCTGGAAGCATTGACAACTTGCTAAGAGTGTCCTGGATTAAAGAGGGTGCCGGGTTGTTGTGAGAAGCTGTGGTGATGATCCGTTGGGCTCCGGTATATAATTGTTCCACCAAGGTGTAGGCAGCTTTTAATTTCTTCCGCACATCATTTCCTAAGTGCCCAATACGTGTGCCTACAACAAGATTGGAATGGTCTCAAACCGGATTTACGCTACAGTAGGTTCAAATTATCACAGAAGTTACAAGGAGCTTACCAAAGATTGCAGCAGTCATGGAGTGTATTTGCCGCTGTACGGCTGTTAGTTCATCCACCACCGGTTTAAGGGCAGCTTCAGCATTTTCCGCTCTTTTGGTTAAACCGGCCTTCTCAGTGGCCCAGTCAGCCCGCTCTTTCTTGAAGCCTTCTTTCAGCCGTTCAGCAGTGCTCAAAGCGCTGGTTAATTCTTGCTTTGCCTTATCTGTTTCAGCCTGCTGGGTTTTCAAGGCCTCTTGCAAATCGGCAACTTGGTCCTCCTTGATTTTCACCTCAGCCTGCACACAGACAGCGTTTAAGCTTTGCACAGGCGATCCAAGGAATTGAAATATCAACCACATACCAAAGTTATATGCCTGATACTTGGGGGCTAATGCACCTTCAATTTTTATATATTACTCGATCACAAAGTCCCAAGCTCAATACAAGTATTCAACTTGGCACTTGGGGGCTAATGGCTATTTGATCAAGTTATGTTCTAAGGACAGTTCTCTATTGGAGCCCCGGTTTACTTATGTTAAGTTAGACCGGTTCTTGCGGACTATACCGATCGGTTTCAAGAATGTTCAGGATCAAGTCCCGGTTTGACGAACGTTACAAACCGGCCCTTGGGGGCTAGAAGGATGGAGGTAATGGCAGCAAGAAAAAAAAAGTAAGTTACCTCAAATTTATCCCTCATCATTTTGACCAGGCCAGCTTCACAGTCACGGCTAGTGTAAAGCCGGTTTAAATAGCCGGAGTGAAGATCTTGGGCACTCAGAGCAGCATATGTCTCTAGTTCACCATCCCATTTTCCTTTGTTCAAAGCGAAAAAATCCTCTTTGATGGTATGCTTGGTAAGGGTGACAGGATTCCCGGGTTCAGAGCGGCCCACACCGGTAATCACAACATCATCATCTTTGGACTCGCCAGTTTGTGTTGGTGCGGCCGTTTGGTCAGCAGGAGTGTGGGATTTCTCAATCTGGATGGAGCTGGCAGGCGGATCGGCAGAGGCTGGAGTATTAACAAGCCCTTCTTCGGGAATAATGTCGTCTTGCAAAGGAGGATCATTGGGGATATCTTCAGAAGTAAACATTTCACGATCCGGCGCTTGGTCATGTTCTGGGGCTACATCTTCTTCAGCCGCTTTATCCAGGCGGGCCTTCTTGCTTGGTTTCGGTTTAGCCCTGAAAGAAAAAAAAAGTCAAGGAAAAGCATAAGCCATTATGCGGTATACTGGAAGTATAGGTTCAGTTTAACTTACCCAGCAACTGTTCTCAAAGGTGGTAGCTGAGTGGCTGACGATTCACCAGACGATGAATGAGAAGTGACCTAATAATCGGAGTCGGATGGATTAAGAGGTTGACGGAAGAAACCCGCTTTACGATTTAAATCAATAAAAAGGTCGGAGACCTCGGAGCGGCGTTTTCGAACCGGACTATTTGGTAAACCGGCAGAGGTAACTACCTGGCCACTGTGCCGGGTTGTGCGGCAAGCTTCGTGTTGCTGGGTCTTCATAAGAAATTGGGAATCCAGATAAGCAAGAGGATGAGAAAATTTAACTTTCCGGTTTGCACGGCGAAATTTTGGCAAAGGCAAGATTTCTGAATCGGGCGAGAGAATGGTTACCTCAACGAAACCCGCATTGCTGGCTTCAGCGTCATCCTGACAAGCATTATCATCAATAAGGCGTGTAAAAAGCAAGCCAAGTGAATCAAGTTCTACCTCAAGATCCGGATTACCCACATCATCATCAATGGCTGGGTCAGATGAAGCGGTGGTTTTTCTCTTATGAGCTGGTTTCTTGATAACCTTGGTCTTGGGCCGGGTTGGCCGTCCTGCCTTCTCCGTTTTATCTTGAGGAAGTTTCTTGCTCCAAAACGGATTATCGCCCTGGATCAGCAGTAATTAAATGTTAAACATATAAAACAGTAACCAGTTCAACAATAGAGCAATTAAAATATTACCGCTGGCGGTTTGTTGGTGGTGCAGTAAGGAGGCAGACCGGTTTGAGCACAGAGGTGCTCCGGTTCATTCAGCATCTTTTTCACAGATTCTGTGACTTCGTCATCAGGGAGTTAGATTTTAGTGTGTCGGAGTGGGTCATCGACACTATCAGTATACTTGCACATCAAATTGGGGCGCCGACTTAGAGGCAAAATGCTCCATGATATCCAGCAGCGTGCAAGGTCTATTCCTGTTAAACCATTGGCCATGAAGGCCCGGAGCTTGGACAGTTGAGGAGCATATTTAATTCTCTCCTTGGCGCTTAGCCTTTGTGGAAAAGGGTGAGTGTTGCTGAGCCGTTCCGGACGGAAGCCAGGCAAGGGATTTTCATTGTCAGGGGAGGTATCCTTGCAATAAAACCAAGTTGCGTTCCACTCTTTGGGGTGAGTATGGAGTTTGACGTGGGGATAGGTGATTTCTTTCCTTTTCTGAATCGGTATTAGGGCCGTCAGTGAATTCAGTACGGCGGTTCAGATGAAAGAGATCTCTAAATAACTCGACTGAAGGCTCCTCTTGAAGGTATGCCTCAGAAAGTACTTGAAAGTGACATAGATTGGTGACGGAGTTGGGGCCAATATCCTGTGGACGGAGTTGAAAGTTGGCTAACACATCCCGATAAAATTTAGAGCCGGGCGGTTTGAAGCCCCGGGCCATATGATCTGCGAAGACCACGACCTCTCCTTCCTGGGGCGTAGGAGGACATTCATCTCCAGGAACCCTCCAGTGGATCGTATCTTTACTATCCAAAGCGCCGATCAGGACTAGATCGTCCAACTGTGATTTTGTGATGCGAGAGGGAACCCAGTTGCACTCATACACTTGTTTTGCCATGGCGAGATCTACAAGAAATAGGTAATCCAGTTCAAGGACATACCGGATAAAAAAAGGTGTTAATCTAACTACGATAAACCAGCGGCCGTACCTATAAACCGGTTTTCTACAATGCGGCGTCAAATGGATTCTGGCGGTTCAACCAGGGGACTAATGATAGATACCGGTTTAGCAGTTTTTTCTATGGTAAAGTTAAACCGCCTGATCTAGGCGTCGGAAGCAATTGAAGCTATGGATAATTGTGTATGCAGAAACAAGTTTCACAAAATCGAGTTACAGCCGCGGATCTACAGCAAGCTCACAAAACAGGAAATATTTCGAAGAGTAAGGCGGAAACAGAAGTGAACCATTGAGCGGATATGTGCGGGAGATCTATGGGATTAGATGAGAAGTTGCAAGCGGATGCTTAGGGATCGCTACTGAACACAGCAAGAGTTCGCGGATTCATTCAAGATCAGAGAACAGATATGAGCGCGTGATGAACACAGCACGAACACGGAACCCTAAGAACGGATCTAGGTTAAGAAGAGGAGAAAGCTTACCGGGAACGGAGAAGATGTGGGAAGGTGCCGCAATACTCTGGTACGTTTAGGTTGATGCAGCGGCCTGAGGCGAGGCAGAGGTCGACGGCGGTGGCGGAGCTCCAAAGCCGGCGACGTGAGGAAGAAGAAGAAGAAGAGACGAAGGAGAAAGGAAAGAAATGACCCTTCGGTCTTATTTATAAAGGCAACAGAGTTAGGTCAAGCGCGCGGATCCAGGAGCTGCCGTTAAAAGAGGGTTATAAATGACAAATTTCATGATGACGTCATGCCGGTTTACAACAACCAGAAATGATGACAACATGGCGGTTTACCAATTACCAGAAGATGTCCAAGATACAAGATTTTGTGAAGGATTGACATGAACCAGTTCAAATCAATATGGGGCCTAATGTTGGGGATATTGCCACTAGGCGTAAACCGGCCTACTTGGGCCGGGTTAACTTCATAATGGTATAAGCAGGTGAAGGCCCAAGGCCTATAGTCGGTTTAGAATCTGTAGCCGTAAACCGACCTGATGTATAACTTGTATTGTAAGTTAGGAATAGAGAGATACCAACCGGGATACGAATATGAACCGGTTGGGACTCTATGGACCGACGGGCGTCACCCGTGTATATAAGGGGATGACCCGGCGGCGGTTCAGGGGAGACAACGACAACAACTCGAGTCTAGGCGAAGCTTGTTTGCTCCCTAGCCATCGAGACCACATCAATTCCATCACAACTAGACGTAGGCTTTTACCTTCATCGAAGGGGCCGAACTAGTATAAACCCTTCATGTCTTTGTGTCCGCTTTAACCCCTTCAAGTAAACTAGTAGCGATGGCTCCACGACTAAGTCCTTTCGCTAGGACATCTGCCGTGACAAATCCACGACAGGTATGTCTCCGTATAAAATGGTATATGGAAAAGCATGCCACTTACCTCTCGAACTAGAACATAAGGCATATTGGGCTATTAAAGAGCTCAACTATGATTTCAAACTTGCCGGTGAAAAGAGGTTATTTGATATTAGCTCACTTGATGAATGGAGAACCCAAGCTTATGAAAATGCCAAGTTGTTTGAAGAAAAGGTTAAAAGATGGCATGACAAAAGGATACAAAAGCGTGAGTTTAATGTAGGTGATTATGTGTTGCTATACAACTCTCGTTTAAGATTTTTTGTAGGGAAACTTCTCTCTAAATGGGAAGGCCCCTATGTTATCGAGGAGGTCTGTCGTTCCGGTGCCAAAAAATCAACAACTTCCAAGGCACGAATCCGAAGGTGGTAAGCGGTCAAAGAATCAAACATTATATCTCAGGTAATCCCATAAATGTTGAAACCAATATTATTGAAACCGTAACCCCGGAGGAATACATAAGGGGCACTTTCCAGAACGTTTCAGACTCCAAAAAGGAATAGGTGTGAGGTACGCTAAGTAAACCGACTCCAAAACATTTTCTAAGGCAATATTTCTCTGTTTTGGAATATTTACAAAAATAGAAAATTAAGTAGCAGTCCGGGAAGGACACGAGGGCCTCACGAGGGTGGAGGGCACGCCCCCCTAGGGCGCGCCCTCTACCTCGTGAGCTCCTCGTGTGCCTTCCGGACTCCGTTTTCTTGCACGATACGTATTTTGGTCGGTAAAAATTCATTATATAATCTTCCGGGGGTTTTGACTCCCGTATCATGCAAAAATTTCCTGTCTTTGTTTCGAACTGTTTTCTGTCAGGGTTTTCATGACCAGGCACTTTGTCGTCTCCCTCCTCCTCCAACCATGAGGGCAATGATGCTTGGCTAACGAAGATAGAGCTGAAGAGAGAAGAACCTATGGAGATCAATAAGGATGAAGGGATCAAGAAGGCCGTGGAGGACCAAGTTCCAGCAACAGAAGACACCCTTCAACTGGATCATAATCTTCTTAGCCCTATAGAAATCGAAGCTTTCAAGATGATTGAGTTGGCTCGTATACAAAATAAATATCTCACACGTGAAAATATTTTGTTGAAGGGGCATATCCTCGCACTCAAGGGCATTATCCGCAAGTTAGAAGACCTCCAACGCTCGATGTGCGACTATCCATCATCAACAACACCTCCACCTTCTTCACCAACCAAGGAGATATAATCACATGGGTATGGGCACTCCCCTTGGCAACCGCCAAGCTTGGGGGAGGTGCCCCGGTATCGTATCACCATCACTTTTGTCTTTACCGTTTTTCTTAGTTCGATCTTATTAGTAGTATTTTGATCTAGTAGAATAAAGTTTATGGCATGATCTAGCTGTGAGTTTTGCTTTACTATCCTTCTATGTAATCGAGTCCGTGAGCTATATAATAAAGATTAGTGTTGTGTCAAGGGCTTGATTGTTTTGCCATGATCCTAAGTGAATAAAAGAAAAGAGAAAGAAATAAAAAGAAACAAAGAGATCATATGGATCTCATGGAGAGTAATGAGCTCACATAGAAAAAGTATGATGAATAAAAGTTGTTGAGAGTTGACAAGCATAGTTTTGGTTATCGTTGCAATTAATAGGAAGTAATAAAGAAAGAGAGGTCTTCACGTATAGATATACTATCTTGGACATCTTTTATGATTGTGAGCACTCATTAAAATATGACATGCTAAAGAGTTGACATTGGACAAGGAAGAGAACGTAATGGGTGATGTTTTCTTACATCTGAGATAAATTATATTGTCTTGGATCTTCCAACATGTTGAGCTTGCCTCTCCCCCTCATGCTAGCCAAATTCATTGCACCAAGTAGAGATACTACTTGTGCTTCCAAATACCCTTAAACCAGTTTTGCCATGAGAGTCCACCATATCTACCTATGGATTGAATAAGATCCTTCAAGTAAGTTGTCATCGGTGCAAAGCAATAAAAATTGCTCTCTAAATATGTATGATTGATTGGTGTGGGAGAAATAAGCTTTATACGATCTTGTGATGTGGAAGTAATAAAAGCGACGGACTGCATAATAAAGGTTCATATCACAAGGGGCAGTATAAAGTGACGTTCTTTCGCATTAAGATTTTGTGCATCCAACCATAAAAGCGCATGGCAACCTCTGCTTCCCTCTGCGAAGGGCCTATCTTTTATCATTATCTTCTACCTTATGCAAGAGTCATGGTGATTTTCACCCTTCCATTTTACACTTTATCCTTTGGCAAGCATGGTATGTTGGAAAGATCCTGGTATATATGGCTAATTGGATGTGAGTTTTCATGAACTATTACTGTTGACATTACCCTTGAGGTAAAACATTGGGAGGCAAGACTATAAGCCCCTATCTTTCTCTGTGTCCGATTAAAACTCCATACCCATAAGTATTGCGCGAGTGTCAGCAATTGTGAAAGATTATATGATAGTTGAGTATGTGGACTTGCTGAAAAGCTCTTATACATTGACTCTTTCCTATGTTATGATAAATTGCAATTGCTTCAATGACCGAGATTGTAGTTTGTTAGTTTTCAATGAAGTTTACGATTCATACCTGATATTGTGATTGAATTATTACTCTAGCATTAGAGATCATATGACAAATATTATATAAGTTGCTGTTATAAGAATGATCATGATGCCCTCATGTCCGTATTTTATTTTTATCGACACCTTCATCTCTAAACATGTGGACATATTTTTCGATTTCGGCTTTTCGCTTGAGGACAAGCGAGGTCTAAGCTTGGGGGAGTTGATACGTCCATTTTGCATCATGCTTTTATATCGATATTTATTGCATTATGGACTGTTATTTTACATTATGTCACAATACTTATGGCTATTCTCTCTTATTTTACAAGGTTTACATAAGGAGGGAGAATGCCGGCAGCTGGAATTCTGGGATGGAAAAGGAGCAATTATTATAGACCTATTCTGCACAACTCCAAAAGTCCTGAAACTCCACTGAACACCTTATAATAAATAATGAAAAGTCCTCGCCAAAGATGAAGACCAGGGGGCCCACACCCTTCTCACGAGGGTGGGGGCGCCCCCTCCTAGGGCGCGCCCCCTGCCTCGTGGGCCCCCTGGTGGCTCTCCGATGACCATCTTCTCCTATATGGAGTCTTTCGTCCAGAAAAAAATAAGAAGCAACCTTTTGGGACGAAACTCTGCCGCCACGAGGCGGAACCTTGGCGGATCCAATCTAGAACTCCGGCAGAGCTGTTCTGCCGGGGAAACTTCCCTCCCGGAGGGGGAAATCATCGCCATCGTCGTCACCAATGCTCCTCTCATCGGGAGAGGGCAATCTCCATCAACATCTTCATCAGCACCATCTCATCTCAAAACCCTAGTTCATCTCTTGTATCTGATTCTTGTCTTCAAGTCCGGGATTGGTGCTAGTAGGTTGCTAGTAGTGTTAATTACTCCTTGTAGTTGATGCTAGTTGGTTTAATTGGTGGAAGATCATATGTTCAGAACCTTTATGCATATTAATACCCCTCTGATTATGAACATGTTTATGCTTTGTGAGTAGTTACGTTTGTTCCTGGGGACAAGGGAGAAGTCTTACTATTAGTAGTCATGTGAATTTGGTATTTGTTCGATATTTTGATGAGATGTATGTTGTCTAGCCTCTAGTGGTGTTATGTGAACGTCGACTACATAACACTTCACCATTATTTGGGCCTAGAGGAAGGCATTGGGAAGTAATAAGTAGATGATGGGTTGCTAGAGTGACAGAAGCTTAAACCCTAGTTTATGCGTTGCTTCGTAAGGGGCTGATTTGGATCCATATGTTTCATGCTATGGTTAGGTTTACCTTAATACTTTTGTTGTAGTTGCGGATGCTTGCAATAGAGGTTAATCATAAGTGGGATGCTTGTTCAAGTAAGAACAGCACCCAGCACCCAAGCACCGGTCCACCCACATGTCAAATTATCAAAGTACCGAACGTGAATCATATGAACGTGATGAAAACTAGATTGACGATATTCCCATGTGTCCTCGGGAGCGTGTTTCCTTATATAAGAGTTTGTCCAGGCTTGCCTTTGCTACAAAAAGGATTGGGCCACCTTGCTGCACTTTATTTACTTTTGTTACTTGTTGCTCGTTACAAATTATCTCATTACAAAACTATCTGTTACCACTTATTTCAGTACTTGCAGAGAATACCTTGCTGAAAACTGTTTATCATTTCCTTCTGCTCCTCGTTGGGTTCGATGCTCTTACTTATCGAAAGGACTGCGATAGATCCCCTATACTTGTGGGTCATCACTATGCTCCGCGCTGCTGATAAACAACTTAGGGTGGCCCCACGGTCGTACCAACCTCAGGGAGCCCAGAGCTCAGCGCCCAGCCTCGCCACAACGCCTCCCCTCGGGAGAGCCGCACAAGGGGGCTGGGCACGGGGGCTGCGCTCGGGTCACGCCCAAGCGCACGCCAACCAACCAGGTCCCCCGGACCTGGGCGTCGCGCGCCCCTCCCGAGGCCTCGGTGAGGGAAGGTATGGAAATGGTTTGCACGTCAAGGGGGACTCCTGAGCATTGCGACTCAGGAGCCTAACTGGTCACGTAGCCCCTCACTCCTTGGTCCATCCTGGTCTTTGGTCAGCCCAATGGCGGTTGAGGTATGCGCGTGGCTGGGCTCTGCCGACGTAGAACATTAATCTATCCTCATGAACTCTCCCTATATGCTATTTGCGCGTCAAGGGGGACTCTTGAGCATCGCGACTCAAGAGCCTAACTGGTCACGTAGCCCCTCACTCCTTGGTCCGTCCTGGTCTCTGGTCGGCCCAATGGTGGTTGAGGTATGCGCGGGTCCGGGCTCTGCCGACGCAGAACGCAAAGCAAATAGGAAGAAAATCACCAAATCTTGAAGAAAATATTACAAGCATATTGTTCTCACAATACCAAATGAAAAGTCTAAACGCCTCCACAAGGCCTGATACATGTCGCGGGTACGAAACAGGAAGAGTAGCCGCGGGTCACCCCTGGATATCGCCATCGCCCGCGGAAGGAGCTCCCTCGTGGGCAACGATGTTCTCACCTTCACCACCAGCGGCAGGCTGACAGCTGTAACGGCAAACCGTGTTTCTTCTTGTGCCTGTTCACAAGGACCCCATGGGAAGGATAGCAGGCGGCACCGCGAGTCTCCTTTTCTCTCATGCAATTCACTTGCGCATTAAAAGGGGGGTTCCTGAGCATCACGACTCAGGAGCTCTTACTGGCTCTCCAGTCCTCACCCCCTGGCCTTGACTACGGCATCGTGATCTGGCATACCAGCGGCGGCTGAGCTCGCTCGAGGGCCGGGACCTGAGGACGTAGAGCACTAAGGAGAGCATGAGGGGAGAGAAACTCGTATGGGCCAGCCTAGCTATGCCGCACGAGTAGGCTTGCAGCCCTAGTGCAACGTCAGGAGTCGCCACGAGATCAACAAGATAAGTTCCACACTCGGATCGGCTAAATGTTTGGGCCTAATGGTCACTCACGCCTTGCCGCAACCCCATTTCCACCACATCAACTCCCTTTCTCGCCTTACCATGGCTGCTTGAGCGCTAAGGGGGACCTCCTGAGCATCGCGCCTCAGGGGCTCTTACTGGACCTAGGGCCACACACCTCCTCGCCTTGACCACGACACGCGACCTGGCATACCAGTGACTTAGCCTACCTGGGGACCGGGACCTGTCGGCGTAGAGCAACAAGCTATCGCAAGGAAAGAAAGAGGGGACCGAGCCTTAACGGGACATGCGTTCATCAAATTCTCATAACAGGGAAGATAAGCACAAAAGACATTACGGACCCTTACATGCCCCCACGGGGTAATTCATGATTCATTGCAGGAAACAAAAGCCGATACTAAGGGGAATCCTACCCACATCCTTCCGTGGTGGACACCATCATCAATAGTGGGCCACGGGAGGCCGGCGCCAACCCCATCCAGATCAGCGGCGGCGATGGCCGGATGCCGCAACTCTGCTCCGAGCACGGCGAGAGCTCGGGGGCACGTAGGTGTCGTCGCTCGTCTCCGGAGTCTTATAGAGCTCAGGAGAGCTGCTGGACTCAGAAGGGCTGCTGCTGCTGGAGTGGTCGCGAGTGGGACGCGCATCAGCCTCACGTTCCTCTCCGGAGCAGCACTTCGGGCGGCGGCCCTCAGCATCGAAGACCTTGAAGAAGAGCGTGGAGACTCCGTCGTACTCAAAGTGGATCGCGAGGGCGCCCCTCGCACGGCAGACCCGCGCGATCTCGCCCCAGCCGCGCGTCATGAAGATCTTGCCGGTGGGGACCGCTTTGATCTCTGCTTCGGTCGCCGGAGCGCTGCAGTCGGCGTGCTGCAGCCAGAGCTCGAGAGGCCCCCTCGGCGGCATCACGTCGGAGAAGAACCGCGGGAAGCGGATCCAGGAGCTCGGAGGCATCGGCGCCCACAGCACCAACTCACGCGTGGACTCCGCGGCGTGAACCCCAGGGGCGATGGCGTGCATCGTCATGGCGCGACGACCCTGGATGCGGCATGGGCAGCGCTGCTCGTCACCTCGTCCTCCCGAGCCCTCGGCTTGGGCGTACAAGGGCAACGGGTACCCCGGAGGAGGCCGCTCGCACCAAGGCCTCGACACCACCTGCATCGCCGCTTCATCGCGGTGATGGATTGACCTCTTCTTCGGCGGAAGAGGCCCCGGATCATCGCGGGGAGCCTTTCCTTTCTCTTCAGTAGAAAACTTTCTGATGGGCGCCATTTGTTGTCAGCAGTGGAGCAAGGAGGAAGAAGCAAGCAAGCGAGGAAGAGATGGGCAACGGGGGCTCTACCCCCCTCCCCATTTATAGCAAGGGAAGGCCAACCGGCGTCTCCCACGATCGCAGGTAATGATGGTTTTCCTTGCATGTCACGGGGACTTGACAAGTTGAGCAGTTTCCAAGGCACCATGGGGAAGTGGAGACGCCCATGTCCAATCAACTGCCACGCGTCAATCGAGGCCGCGGGCTTTTGGGGCCCGCGGCGCTCTGTACTTGGCCCTTGGCTTCGCCGCGAAGCCAAGCCCGAGTGCACCTTGGGCTCGGGGGCTACTGTCGGCGTCCTGGGAACGGGGGTCCCCAAACTTGCCTGCCTGCGGCCCGCGGCGTGACTGAGCCAGCAGGCCGTACGACCCATCATCACCAACAAAGCAGCCAAGACCCTCGCGAGGGTCCAGGCCTCACGAGGCGGACGACGCAAGGCCTCCTCGGGAGTGGCCTAGCTAGGCAGGCTCACGAGGAGCGGAGATATCAAGGCAGGGCAAACCTCACGAGACCCTTGTGATGTGAGCCATGACGCACGACACCAGGCGGGCGCCAGCGCGCGCAGCGTCCTTGTTTCCTCTTTGGTGCTAAGGAGGCCAGCACAGGCGAAGAGTATCGAGGCATCAGGCAAAGGTTGCTATATTGGTGCAACGAGACCAAGACCGGGAGGACGGCAAGACAGAGGTCATCGTGGAGCCCAAGATGGCGTCACCACCAGAGCTTTTCACAGGCGAAGACCACTTTTGTCAGGATAGCTTGTACTAGCTGTCCCCCTTCAAATTGGCCCGCCATTGTTGGCTCCCTTCCCGCTCGATATTTGGGAAGAGGACCAGGGCCTATATAAGTAGAGCTAGCCACCATAGTAGAGAGGGGATCGGATCATCATCTCATATCACCTTAGCTTGATCCAACCCGATCGAGAGCCTGCACACAAGAACACCTCAACCTCAGGAGGCCGCTCTTCCCTTGTACTGTTCATCATCAGCCCTAGAGGCAATCCACCACCACCACACTTGAGTAGGTGTAACGACCCGGATTTGGCAAAATCCAAGTCTCTGTGCTTACTGTGCTATCCCTGGATCATAGCTAGCACACACAGTAACAAGAATGAATATCAGTAAAACATACATCATGTTACTACAACGATACATCTAGAATAAAACAAATACATACCATTGGCACAGCTCAATGCTGGCACATAATACAGCGGAATTATACGTAGTCGCTAATTCAGGGCTCCATCAACGCCACTGGGCTCGTTGAGTGTAGACTGTAACCTAATGTCTCTTAATCTGTAGAGATCTGCACATGACAGGTGCAGGTGAGTACGTGGAATGTACTCGCAAGTTCCAAAGAAAAGTTTAACAAGATATATATGCAGGGTAAGTATTGGTGGAGGTTTCATTTGCATAAAGCCAATTTTCTCCTATACTAAATTTTGTAAACTTCTTTCGAAATAGAAATAGTTTTTAGTAAAAATAAATAAATAGGAGTGAGACACTTGGATATACGCACCAGTGCTCATTCTCCAAAATAGTTTAAATCACACATAGGTTTGAAGTGAGACACATTCCGTGTGCTCAATCCTCAACCTATTCCCTTAAATCAGAGTTTTAGAAAAGAGAGGGGAGATTCTTCTCCAGTCCAAGTCTTTAGTTGCTCAAAATTGCTCGTAACCGGGGGCATGGCTAATTGATTAGGTTTAACCCTCTGCAGAGGTCGTACACGTTCCCCACATGACACAACCAATCCCATCTATCGTTACACACTTGGGTGCACGACTAGGAGGAGATTGTGACGAAGCCTTTCCGTAACAGCCCCCTATACCACCAAGCCGCCTGCAACTTCGGCACGAAGGCCACTCTCCGATGGCGGTCCTAGGGTAGGGTTTCCCGTTAGTACTAAGCTAAGCCAGAGCCCATAGTAGAATGTGGCTGTACTGGAAGCTACTTCAAACTGTACTTGGAAGATCTCAGTCCCCTAGATAGTGGTCCCCACCAAAAACATGTGTGCAAGACCCTAGTCGGGCACATTCACTGCAAGACCCCGATGGGCGCAATCACTTGTAGACGCTCCCGTCAATACCATTCTGCCCAGGGAGTAGAAGTAAAATAGTATATAGTTTTTCTTTCAAAAGTTTTCCCAAAACGTTGCCCCAAAGGAGGGCAGATTTAGTCGATTAAAACTTGTTTGATTCCCAACCCTTTTCTTTGTAAGCATGGCTAAGCATAGCTAAAGTTCCTATGACTTTAACTAGCAATAATACTTTGCAAAACTTTTTAAATAAAACATCATAATAATAAAATTTAAAGAGATATGCATAATATAAAAATATAGGTGAAAGCATGATCAATTTTGCAACTTGCCTGTGTCTTGAAGTTGATTCTCTATTCGTTACCGTCACTCCTTCACTTTACAATATATCTATCGATAAAACAAAATACTTCAACACACACAATCCAAATGAAGATCCAAATGAAAGATTCAAATTGACAATAAATACATTCGTAGGATAATTAGCATGACGTGGCTATGGTTTGAGATAGAATCAAGTTTGGTCTTAACCGAGACATGACATAGTCATATTCTGCGGTTGGATTCAAGTGATACTAGGTGAAGATCATGGTTCGATATAAAAGATGGGTCATGAGACAATTCCTACAACAAATTCTATCACGAGACTATTCGGAATATTTGACTTGGTTAAACAAAAGTGGGTATGGCATACGTTTCAAGATAAAGAATTAAATTCTCAATCTTGTAACTCCAATTTTTTGTGGTGATATCAAATGATCAGAGAGGTTTCGGATCCATCTAAGAGATTTAACCTATAGTCAAATTCTAATTTAACAAAGTTATTAAACGATCATCAAAGAAGATCAAACTAAGATGTTGATGTTAAAACTTCAACTAAACATTGCTGAAATTTCATGCAATGAGTTCTAACAGAAAGGTCAGGTCCTAAGGTCCAACTTTCATATATAAAACATTTTTATATGAATTACAGAATAAAAGATATAGTAAAAATACTCATCTTAACATTTAAATCAAAACTAAATTTTAATTTGCCCAAAAGTGAGATTTTATAATTTCATAAAAATGTACAGGTTTCAACGAATCCGGGGATATCTTATTGTCAAAATCGGACATACGCTTTGGGAGATATGAATTTCCGAAGTTTGATATTTTTCTGAAAAGAAAGAATTACGGGATTTAGAGAGAGCTCACCGGAGTTGGTCGCCAGAGTTGGGGAAGAAGGTCGCCGGAGTTGTGGAAGAAACTCCTTGACGTCAAGTAGAAGGAGGACGGCGAAGATGTCGACGAGGGAAGTCCGTTGGGCAATGTCCTGGGCTCGGTCTAGTCCCGTGGCGGCGTGGGGCGGCCGCCGGAGCTGCTGAACTCCGACGAGCAATTGATCGGGATGGGGAGGGAGATAGCTCCCGAAAGAAGAGGGCTTCGGACGAGGGCTGAGAGGGGCTCGCGGGGTGCTTTTTATAGGGCTCGCGGATGTCCGAATTCGAGCAGATGAAGGGCCATAATGGTGGCGGTTCAGTTTCTCTGTAATGGCCACTACACCTCGATTGATGGCATACTAAGGGATAGGAGGGGTCGAGGGAGGAGAAGGGAACCGATTCTAGGGGTTATTGGGTGCGGGGGAAGGGAGATGAGGAGAGGAAGAGGTGGAGGCGATGGTTGCAGCTCGTTGTTCATGTTCCTGTAAGGAACGATGGGAGGAGGAAGATCGGTTGGGCTGAAAAGATATGGGCCTTAGTGGAAGAAATTGGCCCAAAGGAAAAAGGCAAGGAAGAAAACAAGATGGGCTGTATTGTGTTGTTGTCTCGCGCCTGTCCGAGATTTTGAGAGAGAAATATACTGGGTCAAGCTAGATAGTTTAGGAATTAGGATTGAAATATAATTACGTACATAAGTACGTGCACAAAAAGTTACTTAAAACAAATAATAAAAATGTTTACATTAGTGCCAATATTATTTAGAGTCCAAGAAAATTAGTCTCCGAATTTAATAAAATTAAGTCTGTTCACAAACTACCCTTCACACTTTATGGACATAATTGAAATAATCAAAAATTCAGTTTAGAGTTCTGCAAATTCACGAAATGATAATTATGCAGTTCTAAATATTTCCAAATATATTTTGGAGAAGTCACATTATCTCCTCTCATTAAATTTGTTGGAAATATTTAAATGGTATTAAAATTTCAAATGAGATCCAATTTCTAATGGAACTCCAAAATTCAAGGAACTTCAAATGATTTTTTTTATCCACCACATTTGAGAAAGTCATTTTATTCTCACTCCATTTTTATTTACGGTTTCAAAGTATTTCGTAGGTGTCCAAAAGAAAAGCAATTGGGTGAAATATTTGAAACAAGAATCAAAAGATTTTAATTTCCCATGAAAATCATAGCAATTCACTCAATAATATCTTATTATTAACATTCCAAAATTTGGAAAATTTTGGGATGTTACAAACTACCACCCTTAAAAGAAATCTCGTCCTCGAGATTTGCAGGGGCTAGCAAGAAATAGGTTAGGGTTTGGGTTCCTTGGGTTACTTCCCCGGGTTTGGTCATAGCAGCTGCAGGTTTGTGGTTTATCCTTTTCGCTACTTGTCCTGAGGGAACCTCTTCTGTTATATATGTCTTGCCTTCTAGTTAACATTACTGTGTCTGAGACTCTTGGCACCATTCTTGAGTCCTCACCGATCTGTCGTATGACCCAATTATCATTCCAGGGTGTTCGAAAACTACCACCCTTAAAAACAAACTTGTGGGGGTTCCATAATTTCTTAATTCCATGATGGTTCTTCCTCGAGTTATGTGGTTTAGAACTGGGCTTTCCTCAAAAGAAAAAGTCTTTCTCATAATCCATAGACACCAAAACTACCACCGAGACTCTCATGGTGGTCGAAAGCTTCTGATAGAACTCATTCATGTTCCTTCCTTACCATACCATCTACGTTAGGCATGAGAGCCTATCTACAAGGGTAATATGTCTTACCATTCTATGGTTTTAGGCTTGCGCAACGACACTCTTCTTAGGGTTCAAGTCTCTCTTGTTTACCAATCACACATAGGAAAGTATATAATAAGAGTCTCCGGTATGGGGGGCAATCCATCCCGTATTCAAATCATTACTTCATATGTAGACAGGTGAACCGCGTGTTCTAACACTCGGTCTTCCTCACTCCTCTTAAAGAGGTCTTCACCTGCAAACCTAGTAAAACACTTTTGGGTGATGTTGACTATACAGTCGTGTTATAACTTACATCCGAGAAATAGCAGAACTTTTGTGTGCCAGAGTTGCATTCTCGTTATAATAGACTCCTTATTACATCCTTTAACCTCTCGTACAACTTCGAGTTCAAAATAGATTATTACAAGTGCTGCCATCCACATGGATTGGTATGGTCAAGCGTGTAAATCCAACATTATTCCTTATTCCTTCGTAAGAAGTTTAGTACAGCTGAAAACGTGCGATGTAGTCCTTGAACTCTTTAATCCTATGCTCCTTCACGACAGCCATGAACTTCATGTCCATCATCTCAGCATATACTTCCCACAAATACTCTTGGGCATGACGGAGTCTGGCTTCAAGGATTTCCCCAATCTGACGTATGGCTTCCATGGCAGCTTCACGAACAGAGTCGAAGAAGGTGGTTCGAGGTACTCGGGAAATGAAAAAGTATTGCCCAGTAGTCTTTGGACAAACTCCTTTTTCATGGAAGAGGTGTACTTCCACGTACCAAAGTTCCACTCCATTTTCAATGAAAGGATAACCCTTGTAGACAGCATCTCCTTCAAGGTTAATATGTCCCATCATATCCTTCAAGATCTTTGGAAAATCATGGTCACTAGTCAAAGTCATGATCATTTCTGGGCCCTTGTGAAATGACTCGTAAAGGGTTGCCATCTGCAGGTGAAAGGAAAGGTAGAGTTCAAAAAAACAAGGTATGTATCTCCTTCGAAGAAATGTGGTTGTTTCCACGAGGAAACGTTTAGTGGTTGGTTCGTCTATGGTTTAAGGTTTTGGTCTAGGTGAGATAGAGCTTAGGAAGGAAAAGAGATGGACACACACACGCCACAATCAACAACCAACTCATATCTCAATGTTCTTAGCGTTTATAACAGGCTCGTTTACTACGGTTTCGTCCTGAAGTCTTCAATCCTTCAGTTCTTGGAAGTCTTCAGTGTGTGATGCTTCACCGGTTTGAAGGTATCCTACTAATCATCCGTAACTTGCACCTCTCAAAGTTGAATTAAATAGTACATACCTACGGAATTCGTATCCTAATAATGCTAGATTTTAAATCATACAACTCAAATGACAACAACATCAAATCAATGGCAAAGAACTCCAATAAAACTCCAAATTCACTCATAGATTTCAAACAAACAATTCCTATGGTACCTTCATCCACATGAGTTGTCATGGTCGGGCACACTAATCGCACTCTTTCGTTTATTTTACAACTCTCATGGTGGGCTTGGATTCAAGTAGGATATTCCTTTGTGGTGGTAATCTTCACAACCATCTTGGTCTTGAGTGTCTTCAGTCCTTCTTTAACTTCTTGGATGTAAACCAGTATTGGAGACGCCTTTGTTTTACCATCATTTCCATGAAATAACCTTTCCATGATGTAAACTTCAGTTTCAAGGTCATTGGAGTCTGAGGTTGCCATCTAAGTTTTTGAAAGAAGGCGAGAACTTAGTAAAGAAAACAAGAGGATACGAGAATGCTATTATTACTGCTGAAAATATAAGTTGTTCCTATCAAGTTCTTCCTATTTCTAAGTCATTTCTAGGGTCACGTCCTGCAGTCAACGTATGCTCTGATACCATTTTGTAACGACCCGGATTTGGCAAAATCCAAGTCTCTGTGCTTACTGTGCTATCCCTGGATCATAGCTAGCACACATAGTAACAAGAATGAATATCAGTAAAACATACATCATGTTATTTCAACAATACATCCAGAATAAAACAAATACATACCATTGGCACAGCTCAATGCTGACACATAATACAACGGAATTATACGTAGTCGCTAATTCAGGGCTCCATCAACCCCACTGGGCTCGTTGAGTGTAGACCGTAACCTAATGTCTCTTAATCTGTAGAGATCTGCACATGACAGGTGCAGGTGAGTACGTGGAATGTACTCGCAAGTTGCAAAGAAAAGTTTAACAGATATATATGCAGGGTAAGTATTGGTGGAGGTTTCATTTGCATAAAGCCAATTTTCTCCTATACTAAATTTTGTAAACTTCTTTTGAAATAGAAATAGTTTTTAGTAAAAATAAATAAATAGGAGTGAGAGACTTGGATATACGCACCAGTGCTCATTCTCCAAAATAGTTTAAATCACACATAGGTTTGAAGTGAAACACATTCCGTGTGCTCAATCCTCAACCTATTCCCTTAAATCAGAGTTTCAGAAAAGAGAGGGGAGATTCTTCTTCAGTCCAAGTCTTTAGTTGCTCAAAATTGCCCGTAACCGGGGGCACGGCTAATCGATTAGGTTTAAGCCTCTGTAGAGGTCGTACACGTTCCCCACATGACACAACCAACCCCGTCTATCATTACACACTTGGGTGCACGACTAGGAGGAGATTGTGACGAAGCCTTTCCGTAACAGCCCCCTATACCACCAAACCGCCCGCAACTTCGGCACGAAGGCCTCTCTTCGATGGCGGTCCTGGGGTAGGGTTTCACGTTAGTACTAAGCTAAGCCAGAGCCCATAGTAGCATGTGGCTGTACTGGAAGCTACATCAAACTGTACTTGGAAGATCTCAATCCCCTGGATGGTGGTCCCCACCAAAAACATGTGTGCAAGACCTCAATCGGGCGCATTCACTTCAAGACCCCGATGGGCGCAATCACTTGTAGACGCTCCCGTCAATACCATTCTGCCCAGGGAGTAGAAGTAAAATAGTATATAGTTTTCTTTCAAAAGTTTTCCCAAAACGTTGCCCCAAAGGAGGGCAGGTTTAGTCGATTAAAACTTGTTTGATTCCCAACCCTTTTCTTTGTAAGCATGGCTAAGCATAGCTAAAGTTCCTATGACTTTAACTAGCAATAATACTTTGCAAAACTTTTTAAATAAAACATGCATAATAATAAAATTTAAAGAGATATGCATAATATAAAAATATAGGTGAAAGCATGATCAATTTTGCAACTTGCCTGTGTCTTGAAGTTGATTCTCTATTCGTTACCGTCACTCCTTCACTTTACGATATATCTATCGATAAAACAAAATACTTCAACACACACAATCCAAATGAAGATCCAAATGAAAGATTCAAATTGACAATAAATACATTCGTAGGATAATTAGCATGACATGGCTATGGTTTGAGATAGAATCAAGTTTGGTCTTAACCGAGACATGACATAGTCATATTCTACAGTTGGATTCAAGTGATACTAGGTGGAGATCATGGTTCGATATAAAAGATGGGTTGTGAGACAATTCCTACAACAAATTCTATCACGAGACTATTCGGAATATTTGACTTGGTTAAACAAAAGTGGGTATGGCATACGTTTCAAGATAAAGAATTAAATTCTTAATCTTGTAACTCCAATTTTTTGTGGTGATATCAAATGATCAGAGAGATTCCCTAGGGATCCATCTAAGAGATTTAACCTATAGTCAAATTCTAATTTAACAAAGTTATTAAACGATCATCAAAGAAGGACAAACTAAGATGTTGATGTTAAAACTTCAACTAAACATTTCTGAAAATTCATGCAATGAGTTCTAACAGAAAGGTCAGGTCCTAAGGTCCAACTTTCATATATAAAACATTTTTATATGAATTACAGAATAAAAGATATAGTAAAAATACTCATCTTAACATTTAAATCAAAACTAAATTTTAATTTGCCCAAAAGTGAGATTTTATAATTTCATAAAAATGTACAGGTTTCAGCGAATCCGGGGGTATCTTATTTGTCAAAATCGGACATACGGTTTGGGAGATATGAATTTCCAAAGTTTGATATTTTTCTGAAAAGAAAGAATTACGGGATTTAGAGAGAGCTCACCGGAGTTGGTCGCCGGAGTTGGGGAAGAAGGTCGCCGGAGTTGTGGAAGAAACTCCTTGAGTTGTGGAAGAAACTCCTTGACGTCAAGTAGAAGGAGGACGGCGAAGATGTCGACGAGGGAAGTCCGTTGGGCAATGTCCCGAGCTCGGTCTAGTCCCATGGCGGCATGGGGCGGCCGCCGGAGCTGCTGAACTCCGACGAGCAATTGATCGGGATGGGGAGGGAGATAGCTCCCGAAAGAAGAGGGCTTCGGACGAGGGCTGAGAGGGGCTCGCGGGGTGCTTTTTATAGGGCTCGCGGATGTCCGAATTCGAGCAGATGAAGGGCCATAATGATGGCGGTTCAGTTTCTCTGTAATGGCCACTACACCTCGATTGATGGCACACTAAGGGATAGGAGGGGTCGAGGGAGGAGAAGGGAACCGATTCTGGGGGTTACTGGGTGCGGGGGAAGGGAGATGAGGAGAGGAAGAGGTGGAGGCGTCCATGGTTGCAGCTCGCTGTTCATGTTCCTGTAAGGAACGATGGGAGGAGGAAGATTGGTTGGGCTGAAAAGATATGGGCCTTAGTGGAAGAAACTGTCCCAAAGGAAATAGGCAAGGAAAAAAAACAAGGTGGGCTGTACTGTGCTGCTGTCTCGCACCTGTCCGAGATTTTTGAGAAAGAAATATACTAGGTCAAGCTAGATAGTTTAGGAATTAGGATTGAAATATAATTACGTACATAAGTACGTGCACAAAAAGTTACTTAAAACAAATAATAAAAATGTTTACATTAGTGCCAATATTATTTAGAGTCCAAGAAAATTAGTCTCTGAATTTAATAAAATTAAGTTTGTTCACAAACTACCCTTCACACTTTATGGACATAATTGAAATAATCAAAAATTCAGTTTAGAGTTCTGCAAATTCACGAAATGATAATTATGCATTACTAAATATTTCCAAATATATTTTGGAGAAGTCACATTATCTCCTCTCATTAAATTTGTTGGAAATATTTAAATGGCATTAAAATTTCAAATGAGATCCAATTTCTAATGGAACTCCAAAATTCAAGGAACTTCAAATGATTTTTTTACACCACATTTGAGAAAGTCATTTTATTCTCACTCCATTTTTATTTGCGGTTTCAAAATATTTCGTAGGTGTCCAAAAGAAAAGCAATTGGGTGAAATATTTGAAACAAGAATCAAAAGGTTTTAATTTCCCATGAAAATCATAACAATTCACACAATAATATCTTATTATTAACATTCCAAATTTTGGAAAATTTTGGGATGTTACAGTATTACACCACAACGGTGGCCCGAACCAGTATAAACCTCGTGTCTTTCTGTGTTGCGAGTTCGTCGAGTTCGTCCGCGAAATCTTAGTGAGCTAGGGCGTAGATTGGTAGGAAGGAAAGACTTCGCGCGCACCCCAGTGTCCGAACCTTAAGGGTTTGCCGGAACCCCACATCCGACACCTATGTCACATGAACCATGATAACAGTGATCTCCTATTTTAACTGAGATGACAGGCATGCCAACAGCAGGTCTATGTTTGTCCTTTTTATCAGGTTTGGCAATTCTAGCAGCTTCTTCACAGAAGTAAATAACATGCCCATCCATATCTTCTTCCAAGAGATCTTTAACCATAGCAATACTAGATTCTACTTTAATTTGTTCATCAGTTTTAGGTGTTCTAATATAGCTTTTGTTAACCACAGTTGAAACTTTAGCATGTTCCTTTATCCTAACAGGGAAAGGTGGTTTCTCAATATAAGCAGAAGGAACAACTGGATCAATATTATAAAGTATAATTTCTTCTTTAACTGGTACTGGTTCTTTGGTTTCTTCTTTAATAGGTGGGTGATATTTAAACCACTTCTCTTTAGTGAGTTCAACATGAGTAGAAAATGATCCACAAAAGGAGGCTACTATCTCAGAGTCAAGTCCATGTTTAGTGCTAAACTTTTTAAAAGCATCGGTATCCATAAAAGATTAACACAATCACACTTAAGTTTAATACCTGACTCTTTACCTTCGTCGAGTTCCCAGTCTTCAGAGTTGCATTTAATTCTTTCCAAAAGATCACACCGGAATTCAATAGTCTTCTTTATAAAAGAACCAGCACTAGAAGTATCAAGCATGGTTTGATCATTACAAGAAAGTCGGGCATAAAAGTTCTGGATAATAATTTCTCTTGAGAGCTCATAATTGGGGCATGAATATAACACTGACTTAAGACTCCCCCAAGCTAGAGCGATACTTTCTCCTTCACGAGGCCAAAAATTATATATATAATTCCGATCACAATGA
This sequence comes from Triticum dicoccoides, assembly GCF_002162155.2. NCBI lineage: Eukaryota > Viridiplantae > Streptophyta > Magnoliopsida > Poales > Poaceae > Triticum > Triticum dicoccoides. The sequence continues at coordinate 115,249,636 of NC_041390.1, forward strand.
ACTAGATGCATAGGATAAAATTTTTGGTGGAACTCCAATTTCAATCAATTCCAATTCCATGATCCAATGTCATCACATAGCCTATACCATGCCAATACTTTTCCCTTCAAAGATAAATGGAAAATCTTTTTCATAACTTCATCCCTGGGTAAACCTGCAAGCTTAAACAATCCACAAATTTGTTCTACATATATCAAGTGCATATCATGATGTTCGGTTTCATCTCCTGCATAAGGATTAGCTAGCAGTTGTTCTATCCTACTCGAAGGAATTTCATATTCAATATTTTCAGTAGGTGCAGTAGGTTGAGGGGTAGCTAATTGTGGTTTTGGACGAGGTGAAGATACCCCAAAAAAACCCCTCAAAGGATTGTTTTCCATAGTAACAAGTGACAATAAATTTCAGCACACTATATAAATGTTTCCTTACCAAATTCCACTTACCAAAGGCGCTTCTCTCCCCGGCAATGGTGCCAGAAAATAGCCTTGATGACCCAAAAGTATAGGGGATCAATTGTAGCTCTTTTCGATAAGTAAGAGTGTCGAACCCAATGAGGAGCAGAAGGAAATGACAAGTGGTTTTCAGCAAGGTAATGTCTGCAAGTGCTGAAATTGTAAGTAACAGAGTAGTTTGATAGCAAGATAATTTGTAATGAGAACGTAACGATAGTAGTAACAAAAGTGCAGTAAGGTAGCCTAATCCTTTTGAGGCAAAGGACAGTCCAAAACGGTCTCTTATGATAAGCAAAGCGTTCTTGAGGGTACATGGGATTTTCATCTAGTAACTTTCATCATGTTGGCTTAATTCGTGTTCGGTACTTTGATAATTTGATATGTGGGTGAACCGGTGCGTAGGTGCTGTTCTTACTTGAACAAACCTCCTACTTATGATTAACACTCCCGCAAGCATCCGCAACTACGAGAAAAGTATTAAGAATAAATTCTGACCATAGCATTAAACTTTTGGATCCAATTGGTCCCTTACGGAACAACGCATAAACTGGGGTTTAAGCTTCTGTCACTCTTGCAACCCATCATCTAATTGCTACTCCACAATGCATTCCCTTAGGCCCAAATATGGTGAAGTGTCATGCAGTCGACGTTCACATGACACCACTAAGGGAATCACAACATACATACTATCAAAATATAGAACACATATCAAGTTCACATGATTACTTGCAACATGATTTCTCCCGCGACCTCAAGAACAGAAGTAACTACTCACAAACGATAAACATGCTCATGATCAGAGGAGTATTAAATAGCATATTGGATCTGAACATATAATCTTCCACCAAATAAACCATATAGTAATCAACTACAAGATGTAATCAACACTACTAGTCACCCATAAGCACCAATCTATAGTTCTGGTAACAAGATTGAGCACAAGAGATGAACTAGGGTTTGAGAGGAGATGGTGTTGTTGAAGATCTTGATGGAGATTTCCCTCCCCAAGATGGGAGAGTTGGTGGTGATGATGATGATGATGATTTCCCCCTCCGGGAGGGAAGTTCCCCGGGCGGAATTGCTCTACCAGAGGGCAAAAGTGCTCCTGCCCAAGTTCCCGCTCGAGGCGGCGACACTCCGTCCCGAAAGTCCTCCCTTTATTTTTTCTAGGTGAAAATGACTTATATACCAGAAGATGGGCACCCGAGGTGGGCCTGGGTGAGCACAACCCACCAGGGCGCGCCCAGGTGGGTTGTGCCCACCTGGTGGGCCCCCTCTAGTAGTTATTTGCTCCAATAATTCTTAAATATTCTATAAAAAATCCTTGTGAAGTTTTGATACGTCTCCAACATATCTATAATTTATGAAGTATTCATGCCAAGTTTACAATAGTTTTATATGATTTTGGTATGATTTGATTAGAACTAACCCGGATTGACGCTGTTTTCAGCAGAACTACCGTGGTGGTGTTTTTGTGCAGAAATAGAAGTTCTCGGAATGCGATGAAAATCAACGGAGAATTTTTCTGGAAAATATATAAAAATACTAGAACAAAAATCTACCGGAGGGGAGTCTCGTGGGCCCCAGGAGGGTGGGGGGCGCGCCCACCCCCCTGGGGCGTGCCCCTGGGCCTCGTAGACTTCCCATGGGCCCCTGACTTGTTCTCGATGCCAACCTCTCCTATAAATGCCCAAACCTCCAGAAAATAACCTAGATCGGAAGTTCCGCCGCCGCAAGCCTCTGTAGCCACGACAAATCAATCTAGGCCCTCTCTGGCACCCTGCCGGAGGGGGCTGTCATCACCGGAGGCTATGGAGGAGGATCCCAGAGGGGCCATCATCACCATGAAGGCCAAGGACCAGTGGGAGAACCTCTCCCCATCCAGGGGGAGGCCATGGTGGAGGAAGCACAAGGGGGAGAACTTCTCCTCCTCTCTCTCGGTGGCACCAGAGTGCCATCGGGAGGGGAATCATCGGCGCGGTGATCGTCTTCATCAACATCACCATCATCATCACCATCCCCATCTCTTTTACACGGTCCACTATCCCGCACCCCGTTGTAATCCCTACTTGAACATGGTGCTTTATGCCACATATTATGATCCAATGATGTGTTTCCATCCTATGATGTTTTGAGTAGATATCCTTTGTCTTTGGGTTGATTGATGATCTAGATTGGTATGAGTTGTATGTTTTATTTTGGTGTTGTCTTATTGTGCCCTCCGTGTCGCACAAGCGTGAGGGATTCCCGCTGTAGGGTGTTGCAATACGTTCATGATTCGCTTATAGTGGGTTGCTTGAGTGACAGAAGCATAAACCCGAGTAAGGGGTTGTTGCGTATGGGATAAAGGGGACTTGATGCATTAATGATATCGTTGGGTCTTACCTTAATGATCTTTAGTAGTTGCGGATGCTTTCTAGAGTTCCAATCATAAGTGCATATGATCCAAGAAGATAAAATATGTTAGCCTATGCCTCTCCCTCATATGAAATTGCAATGACGACCACCGGTCTTGTTAACGATTGCCTAGGATAATTCCGCACACCGACCCATCATTATTCCACACTCGCTATTTATAATATTTAGTAATATATTCTAACTTTATGATAACAGCACCTACTTTTATATTTTAGCTCTCCGATATCATGCAAAGTTATCCTCTTCATACCCACAACGTAGTTTTATTTCTTGTTTCTAGTTGGAAGCAAACATTCAGTGTACGTAGAGTCGTATCAGTGGAAGATAGGACTTGAGATAATATTGATCTTACCTTTAGCTCCTTGTGGGTTCGACACTCCATACTTATCACTTCCACCTTTGGGAATTGCTACGATGATTCCCTGCACTTGGGGATTATCAAGCTCTTTTCTCGCCCCGTTGCCGGGGAGCAATAGCTTGGGGTTGATATTCTTGTGTATGCTTGTTTGCTTTCTTCACCGAGTAGATTTTGTTTTTCCTTTTTTTGTTTCTGTTTAGTTGTGGGTGAAACATACAATTTTTTTAAAAGAATGAAAATACAAAAAAATACTTGCCTCTCATACCTAAAAAGTTTTTCAATAAGAGAAGTGATTGGAAGGTTATGCACTGGAGAAATGAGGGTCGACCTTGAGCACTTGTGTTCTTGCTCATGGAAACAATGTAAAAAAATTCATGGAAGCTTCTCTGAAAATAATTATCCCCTTGTATATATCCATTGTATTATAAAAATAATGTGCCAAGCCTTGGTTTTAGGACGATTAGATTGCTTGTTTACTTTGTGCAGTACAAAAACGGAAACTTTGGCTGTAGCGCATGATTTTATATTTTTTACTGGAAAGTAAAATGGGTCTGAAACTTTTTGCACATTATTTCTATACAAAGTTTTTAAATTTTCATATTTTTTAGAATTTTTTGGAGTTACAGTAGTTTACTAAACTTCCAGATTACTACAGACTGTCCTGTTTTTGACAGATTCTGTTTTCTATGAGTTGTTCGCTTATTTTGATGAATCTATGGGTAGTCTTAGGGGGTATGAACCATGGTGAAGTTGGAATATAGTAGATATAGTTCCAATATGAAATTGGAATAAGTTTGCAACAGTACCTAAAGGTAGTGATTTGCTTTATTACACTAACGGATCTCACAAAGTTTTTTTTTAAGTTTTGTGTGGATGAAGTGTTCGAAGATCGAGGAGCTATCAATATGAGAAGAATAAAAAGAGGCAAGAGCTCAATCTTGGGGATGACCAAGTCACCCCAAGTAAATATTTCAAGTATACTCAAGCATCTAAGCTTGGGGATGCCCCGGTTGGCATCCCATCTTTCTTCTTCAACAATTATCGGTATACCTCGGTTTTTGTTTTGTTCACATAATTTGTGTCCTTTGTGTTTTTGTTTTTCCTTTAAGAACCATGCTAGTATGAGATATCCCTTTATTGATTTATAGAATACTTCATGTGCTTCACTTATATCTTTTAAGTATGATCTTATAGAATTACTCTTTGTGCTTCACTTAAATCTTTTGAGTATGATTTTATAGAATGCTTCATGTGCTTCACTTATTTATTTTGAGCTTGGATATTGGTTAGTCTATATTAATTGCAGAATGCTCCATGAAATTCACTTATATCTTTTGGAGTATGAATAATACTATCATCTAAAGTCGATTTAGAAGAAGTTTGCTCCCACTATTCCGAATGAGAAGAATTTTGCTTATGTGAAGACTAGTAAAATTTGTATGCTTGTAGATCATGAACAGAATGCTTTATGTGCTGGTTATATTGTTGAAATCATTCATGATGCTACTGAAAATTATTATGAGGGAGGAATACATGCTTGTAGGAGTTGCAATAATATCAAGTTTCCTCTCTATGTGCTTAAAGTTTTGAAGTTATACTTGGTTTGCCTTCCTATGCTAGTTGATTCTTGTTCCCATAAATTGTGTGCTCACAAAATCCCTAGGCATAGGAAGTGGGTTAGGTTCAAATGTGGTAGTCATATTCTTCATGATGCTCTCTTTATGTTTCAATTCTTATCTTTTATGTGAGCATCATTGAAATCGTCGTGCCTAGCTAAAAGGCATTAAGGAAAAGCGCTTGTTGGGAGACAACCCAATATTTACCCTTACTGTTTTTGTGTGTTCTCATGATTAAGCTACTTAGTAATCATGTATTATAGCTTTTTTTCAATAAATTGCCAATTAAGACCTTTGGGAAGACTTGGGTGAAAATTAATGTGATCTTGCTGTAAAAAATAGAAACTTTGCGCTCACGAGATTAGCTGTCATTTTTTACAGAAGAGTGTGATTGAGTTGATTCTTTTCTCAGAAGATTATTAGACAAATTCCTCTCGTCCTCCAATTTATTTCATAATTTTTGGAGTAGCATAAGTATGGTTGGTGTTCAGATCATTACAGACTATTCTATTTCTGACAGATCCTGTTTTCATTGCATAGTTTGCTTGTTTTCTAGTTTCTATGGCTTATATTTCTCAATATAAATTGTAGAAATGATATGGTATAGTAGGCATTGTGTGAGAGCAATTATGAACCTTGTCTTTGATAGGACCAAAGTGAATGGTTTACTCTTTATCATATTAACCTATCTCACAAAGTTCCGTTAAGTTTTGTGTGATTGAAGTTTTCAAGCTTCGTGTGAGATATCGATATAAGGAGAATAAGGAGTGGAAAGACCCTAAGCTTGGGGATGCCCAAGGAACCCCAAGGTAATACTCAAGGAAGACTCAAGCGCCTAAGCTTGGGGATGCCGCGGAAGACATCCCCTCTTTCGTCTTCAAAACTACCGGTATACCTTACTCAGAGCTATATTTTTATTCGTCATATGATATGTGTTTTGCTTGGAGCGTATTTTCAATTTTACTTGTTGTTTGAATAAAATCATTGGATCTGAAATATTGAATGAAAAAGAATCCTCCCATGGCTAGTTAATTATTTGACTACTCAGTGTTCTTCACTTATATCTTTTTGCAGTAGTTTGTCATTGTGACGCCCTCGATTCAATCGTACACTAATCATACACGCAAATGTATACGATCAAGATCAAGGACTCACGAGAAGATATCACAACACAACTCTAGACACAAATTAAATAATACAAGCTTGATATTACAAGCCAGGGGCCTCGAGGGCTCGAATACATAAGCTCGAAAACACAAGAGTCAGCGGAAGCAACAATATCTGAGTACAGACATAAGTTAAACAACTTTTGCCTTAAGAAGGCTAGCACAAAAGAAACATTGATCGAAAAGGCAAGGCCTCCTGCCTGGGAGCCTCCTAACTACTCCAAGTCGTCAGCGGCCGTCACGTAGTAGTAGGCACTCTCGGGGTAGCAGTAGTCATCAGTGGTGTCGTCTGGCTCCTGGGATCCGTCATCTGGTCGCAACAATCGGGTATGGGGGAAAAGAAGTAGCAAAGCAACCGTGAGTACTCATCCAAAGTACTCGCAAGACTTACATCAGATCTAAACTAAGTATGAATCTGTATCAAAGGAAAAGGGTTGTATCTGTGGACTAAACTGTAGAATGCCAGAAACAAGGGGAAAGGCTGGCCTATCGAAGACTAGCATCTTCAAGCATCTTGCAGCATATAGAAGAGTACAGACCAACATAATGTAAAGTAGTAGTGTTATCAACCTCGGCCAGAGATCCTTTCTCGACTCCCTGCGAGAAAGCAATCCCAGAGCCATACTATCCAGTTATCATCTCATATCCAAGTCTCATCTCCAAGTCTCATCACAAGTATCCAGTTCTAGTTGTGTCGATCGGGATACAGCTCCAAGTGTCCGTCACCGTAGGACAGGCTATCGATAGATGTTTTCTTCCCTGCAGGGGTGCACCAACTTACCCACCACGCTCGATTAACTCCGGCCGGACACACTTTCCTGGGTCATGCCCGGCCTCGGCCAAACAATACGCCGCAACCCGACCTAGGCTTAATAGAGAGGTCAGCACGCCGGACTAAACCTATGCCCCTAGGGGTCATGGGACATCTCCCCGGGAACTCCTGCACGTTGCGAACGCGGCCGGTGAGCAAACCTAGCTACCTCCTTCAACAAGGCAGGAGCTTACGCAGTCCAACCCAGCGCGCGCCGCTCAGTTGTTGGCATCTATTAAGCTTCGGCTGATGTATATGACGCAGAACGCCCATACTATGCCCACGTGATGGTTAGTGCTATCAGGCCAGAGGCCCCTCGGATCAAATATCCAAATCGTAGTGGATTAGGAACGCGCGGTAACGAGCAGAGACTCATGATCGATGTGACCCCGTCGCCCCGTCTCTAGTACTTGCGGCAAGGGCTAAGAATGCCCGGCCATGCCTCGTAAGTATCTCGCGGGCACCTTCCAGGTCAACCCGACTCCACGTCACTCGCTATTAAGCTCGCGCGGGTACCCCTCAGGGTCGACCCGTCTTCAGTAACATGGTTCAGTGTAAAGTCATAGTAACCATAGTAACTGTGTGTCTAACACCAAAGGGAAAACACGAGGAATCACCCCCGGTGAATTCCACTCGATGTTGTCATCAAGGTGAACATAAGAGGATCCACCCTCGAGGTTCACGTTTGATGGGTTGCACGACAGAGCCGTAATGGAAGTGGTTAAGGAGGAAATCACCCTCGATGACCTCGACCATATAGCTACACTACGGAGATCTCATCAGGAGTGATGTAAGAGGTTCCACCCTCGGCACTCGATGGTAACTCTGCAGAGTAATACAACTAGGGGGGTGATGTGCGGTGTCGGGGCCTGGACGTCGATCACGTTTTTTTTTTGAACCTGTGAACAGTAGGAGAACCTCCCACTGTTATGTTTGTATTAAGATGGTGATATACAATTTACATGGTGTATATACATGTGTCAACACCCCATTTGGGGTGTGAGAGGGAGCTAGACTACAGAAGAAAGGATGATAGGGATGAGATGTTTATGTTTTTCCTTGACCCTATAGGTTAGGAGAAAGAAATCTTTCTTAAATCTGTCTAGCCAAGAAAGTTTTGTTGGGACAATCCCCCTGAAGTGTTTATTGTTGCGTTCCTTCCACAAGCTCCATGCCGCAAGCAGGAACATCTCCATGAATAGAGGTTGATTCCAGTGCTATTTGGCCATAGCCACATTCTGAAGGCGTGACATTCCTTGTGGCCAGGAGAGTCCCAGACTTGTCCAACATTCAATGCTGAATTGGCATTCGAAGAATAAATGCTCCAGGGTTTCCTCAATTTGCAGTCCACAAAGGATACAGTTGTGGTCTTCACCAATGTTGTAATGACGTCGTTTGAGCATATTCCTGGTATTAAGGCGATCAGTCAAAAGCAGCCACCCGAAAACCTTAATCTTCATGGTGGATCTTGACTTCCAAATCCAGCCAAAGGCCTCATGCACTCGAACATCTCTGAAGTAGAATGTATAGTATCTATGAGCCGTGAATTGATCTGATCCCCATGCATATATCCAAACATCTGCCTCATCAGATAAGGTAATCGTAGCCAGGTCAGATTGCATTTGTTGAACTTCAGCGTGAGCTTGTTCTGAGAGTGGAAGGTGAAACGCCTCTCGCAGTGCCGTGATGGACAAGAAATCTTTGACCAACATGTCTTCATTTATGGCGTAGGAGAATGCGCGGGGATAGTTTTCAGCGATGATATTGTCTGTCCAAGAATCCTTCCAAAAGAGAACATTCTTGCCATTCGCTACCTGGACAGTAGAGATCCCCCTATAAATGGGCATTAGTTTTGCGACATCTCGCCACCAGAAAGATCCACATGTGTCTGAAGCATGTGGAATTCGGTTAGAGTAATATGTATTCCAGATTAGCTGGACCAGAGGAACATCCCACCTGTTATAGAATTTATGTAAGTATTTGAGTAAGAGGGCGTCTCCTTGAGTTCTGAGGTCAATTACACCTAGGCCATCGCATTCTTTGGGTTGGCAGACCATGTTCCAGGCGGCTAGGGAGTTGCATTTGTCACCTTGCTCAGTTTTCTTAGTCCACAAGCACTTTCTTCTAATCTTGTCCAGCAGTTCAATGATCTTGGTTGGCAGTCTGAGTGTGCATAGAGCAAAAATGATCAATGAAGTTATCACAGAGTTCAGCAGGGATAATTTTCCACCGTAGGATATCATGTTTAGAGTGGCAGTTAGTCTTCTTTCCATGGAGCAAACCAGCGGCATGAGCTCGATAATTGTTGGACGTGTAGTTCCAAGTGGGAGGCCCAAATAGGTAAACGGTAACTTGCCAATGACACATCCAAAGATATTTGCTATTTCCTGAGTTTTTTCCGGGTCACAATTCATTGTGATAAGAGTGGATTTATGAAAATTTATTTTCAACCCAATGGACGTGGCATAGTCATTTAAGATGTCCTTGATGGTAGTAGCTTGTTGGGTGCATGCGGGCATGAGCAAGATGGTGTCGTCTGCGTATTGAATTACTGGGTAATCCTTCTGGTGTGGGGATGGGAACGGCAGGTGGATCAAGTGGCGCGCAAAAGCATCATTTATGGCCGCTTGCAAGAGGTCAGCCGCAAGAACAAAGATTAGTGGGGAGAGAGGGTCCCCCTGCCTCACGCCACATTTGCAGTAGAATTGCCGACCAGGAGTGCCATTAAGAAGAACCGAAGATTTGCCCGAGGAGAAGATGCATCGAATCCATCCCAACCATTTGTCATTGAATCCCATGCTTTTCATAATTTCAATCATTGCCTTATATTCAATCGTATCAAATGCTTTGGCGAAATCTAACTTGAGAAGCATGATTTCCTTTCTGGAAGATTGGCATTGATATATGTATTCGTAAGCCCATGCAAGACAATCTTGTATGGTCCGGCCTTTAAGAAATCCATATTGATTCTTGTGCACAATTTTGAGGATGACTTTTTGAAGTCTATTAGCCAAGATTTTTGTAACAACTTTGAGACAACAGTTGAGAAGCGTTATCGGTCGATAGTCATTGAGAGACTCAGGAGTGCCAACTTTGGGGATGAGGGTGATGAAGCCCTCATTAATGCTTTCCAAATTGAGCTGTCCATTATGGAATTGATTGCACAGGTTATAAAAGTCATTCTTGATGATTGGCCAACATCGTTTTAAGAATAAACCATTAAAGCTGTCCGGACCAGGGGCTCTGTCAGCGGGCATTTCTCTCACAACTTTGTCAATCTCTTCATTTGTGAAAGGAATGGTCAGCTCATCAAGTCCGTTGCATTTCTTGATTATTCTGGCAAGGTTGAATTTCATATTGTATGGTCGTGATGTTCCCATCCTTTCTTTAAATGTCTGAAAGATTATAGACTCTTTTCCTATATGATCCTCCACCAAGGTGCCATCTGGTGTTGTTAGAGTAGCAATGTTGTTCTTCCTATATCTTTCAGAGGCCAAGGCCTGGAAAAACTTGGAAGGCTCGTCCCCGAGCTTGACCCATCTAATAGTGCACCGCTTTTTCCAATAAGCTTGTTGATATCGTAACAATCTTATGATGTGTGCCTTGAGGATTCTTCGAAAATTAGCTTCAGGTATGGACAATGTCCGTTTATTTTCAAGCTCATCAAGCTCACAAAGGGCTTTATTTGAGTTCTCAATAGCCACAGATAGCTTAGAAATACCTTTGCTCCAATGTTTAAGGTCGCGTCTCAGAGTTTTGAATTTTCGGCACAAAATGGTGGCAGTATTTGAGGAGTGCACCGGTTTAGCCCAAGAAGATTCAACAATTTGCATGAAGCCCGGATGTTGGACCCAGAAGGACTCGAAGCGAAATAGTTTGGATTTAGGAATATTTGTTTCAATGGTAACCACACAGGGAATATGATCGGAGACTGGCTTACCGAGTGGTTTAACCAAAGTTTTTGGGTAAGACGTGGTCCAGTTGGTACTTGTAAAAAACCAATCCAATTGTTCTAAAAGAGGGTCCAACTGCATGTTGCTCCACGTGAAGGAACATCCCTTGATAGGTAATTCAATAAGGCTTTGGCAACGAATGAAGTCGTTAAATGTGTTCATGTCATTAATGTTGCCTCCTGGTTTATTACAATCATCAGGGGCACGTATAAAATTAAAGTCGCCCACAAAGAGCCAATCTTCATTTGAGGGAATATTAAGTGAGCACAACCATTGGATGAATTGTTCCCTCTGCTCACCTTGGCAAGGACCATAGACATTAACCAACGTCCAACATTGCGCCGATTGAGTTGATTTGAAACGTGTGACCAGTGCAAAATCTTCAGATAGAAGCACATCAGCCGAGAAAATAGTGCTATTCCAAATAGTGGCAATACCCCCCGAAGCCCCCCGAGAAGGTATAAACGCAAATTGATCAAATCGACGAGGGCAGCAAGACTTAATGAAAGACAAATCAAAAGATGGTTTCTTAGTTTCTTGCAAACATATCACCGCACAGCGACTAGAGGTAATAGCATTTGAAAGCGCTAACTGCTTATCCCCAGAATTTAACCCACGTACGTTCCAACATAAGACATTCCAGTTTACCAAAAGATTCATTGCTGAAGTAAAGAAAAAGGCCTGCAAAAGAGCGATTAGGTCGAGGCCGGGGGCTCCTCCTCCTGTGGAGCCAGGAGTGCTTCGTCCTTGAGTTCTTCAATAGGAATTGCGCACAGCACCATGCCAATCTGCTGGATCACCCTGACAGGTGTAGGCGGCGGGATCTGCTCAGCATCATCGACCTCCCTGATAGTGAGAGCGGTGGGGATCACCCGGGGTTTAACTTTAGAGGTTTTTGCCTTGCTGTCAGAGACCTGATGGACTTTGAAACCATCATATTTGTTGGTGCGTGCACTTCTACGCAGAGCAATAGCACATTCAGGGACAACAAATTTGCCTTTGCGGGTGAGGATCATAGAGGAGCCAGCAAAATCTGAAACGGTTGGAGGAGGCTGCTGCACTTGGTCGACAGGAACAATCTGCATGTCCAGTGATTCAGATAAGGCTTCTTCAGATACTGCAGTTTGATCAACCATATCCACATTGAGCTCGTGGCTAACAGCTTCAGAGAGGGCTTCAATGATAGCAGTTGAAGAAGAAGCATTTGCTATAGTTTTGGAAGCAGAGACCACTGTCAGAAGACCCTCATTTTCAGAGATGGTGACTTTAAGAGTGACAGAATCTTGCTGAAAACCATAGTGGTTACTCCATGGGCCAAAAGAGGCCACAATGGGCTTGATAGCAGCAGCAAGATAAGTGTTTAACCTGAGCATGGGGATGCAGTCCCTAATGAGCATAGCAGGTATGAAATCTCCTTGAGTAGACATATCCAAATGCAGTCCAGCAGCAGTAAAATTTAGAGATAACTCCATCACATTATTGGGCAGATTTGCAGGTTCAGAACTGATAGGAAGAGCAATTTGACTGGTTCCAGGAGTAACCAAAGCAGGTACTGCAGTGCTAGACCTAGGAGTGGCCAATGCAGATGCATCATTGCTAGCTATAGGAGCACCAGTAGCATTTTGTGGCCACTACTAGTTCATGAGGTTGACAGGCACAAGAACATATGAATCAGAGATGGTTGCACTGGAGTCTGAACTTGAGGGTACAGAAATAGAGTCATTCCAGGCCGCTCCAGGGCTGTCATGTAAATTCTGTGGTGGCACAATGCCATGTTCAACCTGAAGCCCCTCCCCAGCCAACCATTGTTGGAAGTTGTACAGAGCAGGAGGTGCTTGTGGAGGAGGAGGTGGCCACACACCCCACTCAGGGTGAACCTCAATGTCATTACCCTCATCAACAACCACATTATCATCCTCATTGGCTGCAGCATCCGCCACTACATTCTGAGCCAGCCAGTTATGAAGCTGCTGTTGATACATTTGCTCTGCATTCAGACCATTCCCATGAAGCGGATGAGGAATACCATCAGGGGGTGGTGGATCTTCCCCGGCTGGAGGAACCTCAGGCAGGTGAGCATTCCAATCATTACTCCGAAGCATAGTAACAACAACCATCCAGCATTGCCTAGCCCCTCCAATCTGACGGACAACCAGACTTTTAGGCACTAAGCGCAAGTGGATTACCCTGACTTTAACAAGCACCAGCCTCCTATCTCCTCTAGGATTATTCCAATCAACTAAAGCACCAAAAGAATCAACGGACTTATGCATGTAGTGATGTGTCTGGTAATCGTAGGGGAAGCCCGCATACAGAATCCACACCTCCGGACCAAAAGTGGTCAGGCGCATGTTAAGGGCAGCATCATGCGGAACAAAAGAAATAACAGTGTGCTTCTCGACCTCATTTTCATTAAGCTCAAAGGTGGTTCCAACCACCGTATCCCGGATGACAGACGAGGCAAACCCAAACAAACCAATCCCTAGTGGATGATCCGAAACTTCAGAAGGGAAATAGTGTGATTCATGGAGCAGACCTTCGATGATGTTTCGCAGATCAGCTTTCTGGTGGAAGGGGACGAATCTGTTGGCCTCAGCAATGGCCAAGAAATCGTGGCGTAGAGGAGGGATTAGGCCGACGACCATGTCCGCACGCACCTTGCGGTCAGCCGGTCCAAGCTCAATGGTCATGCCTGGCGGAAGGTAGGGGACGATGTTGAGTGGATAGTTCGCCATTGGAGCGGTGGGGGGAGCAGGAGCAGAGGCGTGCCCAGACTGCAAGAAGGAAGAATGCGTATCGTCCGCCTCGTGTATTGATTTTGGAACCCAGACTCCTCGACGCTTGTGCAAAAGTTTCTGACAGGCATCCACCGCGTGGCCACCGTGTCCATAGGATGAGCATCGCACGGCTGAGTGGCCCCGGGTGGCAGGTGGGTGTTGATAGGAAGTAGCAGTTAATTTCTGCGGTATAATCCCAGACAAGACGCGATCATTATCTTTCCAACAATACTTTCCATGCGCCCTAGAATTAGAATCTTTGATCGATGGAAATGTATCAATTACAGAGAAACCAGAATTTTGTGCACGTAAAATTGGTCTCCAAAATAAGTAGCTAGTCCCTGGGGAGCCACATTGACGGAATAAGTGGCCCAAGAGCCCACAAGCCTCACAGTAGGATTTAGCTGGGCACTCAAAGAAAGCGTGGGCCATAGCGGCGCCTATGGTGCACGCCAAAGGTTTTGAAGCAGGTGGGCTGGGAACAGGGCAATCATGTAGACACTGACAAGGGCTTTGAGAACAAACCTGGCAGCCCCGACTCGGGCAATTTGCCACCCGATGATCAATGCCATTGCAATTACTACATATGACCAATTTATTATAAATGAATTCCGGGGTGGGGACCGAGACCAAATTCCATAACGAAGCAATTTTTTCCACCGAGACACCCATATTGTAATGATCTAGAATGTGACGCAAAATAAATCCAGCAATTTGGTGCCAAGCCTGATTTTGGAAGATAGGCCCCTCAAATCGCCGTTGATTGATATCCACAACGTCAGCCGACCGACCAGACAAATCCACATTAATGTGACCAAAAGTCAGGGAATTAGCCATAAAAGGCTCATTACTAGGTACAGTACTTTCCTTACCAAGAGATTCATGTCGGCCAACCGGAGGCTGCCGGAGAGTGACCGGCGGCGAGCACGAAGTATTGTCCACACCATTAATCTGAACCAAAAATCCAGCTTGCGTGAGAACATTCAGAGACGAAGCCTCAATCACGTGACCACGATCAGACCTAAAACGATGTGCGGACTTGCATGCAATAGGTGATCTGGTGATGATCTCAGGGTTTTGCTGATCCAAGTGCCAGGAGTGAGAGTTGTGCATAGTAGAATGCAATCCTGGTCGAAAGAGACTAAAATGGCAGATGAAGTCCGGCCAAACTCGATCCTTGAGACCATAGATGAAATGACCAACCTGATTAGAGGCAACCGAGAACCGAAAACGACGGCCACCCAGATGCTTAACCCGTAAGCCCGATGGAATGCCTCCAATGGAGCATTGTAGAGCCAATGCAACAGATTCTTCATTAAGCGTAAAGGAGGCCGAAGAAAAGCTAACCACCAGAAAGAATTCCTTGCAACCACCGGAAGGGGAGAAGTGGACCGTAGATCCAAAACGTTGACGCACCTGAGCCGCGACCGCAAGGCCGAGGGAGAAATCCCAATGCAGAAGACCCTCCATGATGATCTAGATCCTTAGGCACCATTGTTGGGTGGAGGTGGGAGGAGGTGGAGAGGGAGCGCCATTAGCTTCCCCGTTGATAGCTCCGACTTTTGTTGTAGTTCGAATCGCTGACCAATATAGCCTCAAGTAAAGTTACCGATAGACGAAGACGAAAGAGGGGATCGACGTCGATCACGTTGATCGAGTCATCGAACATAAGCGAGGCAACTAGGACAAGGTGGGGTCACTGATGGATCTCTAACCAACCTATACTAAGCAGTTTAGGATAAGCAGGTAAGGTATAAAAGCAGGTAACAACAACAGGCTATGCATCAGAGTAGGATCATACAAAAAGCAGTAGCAGTTCTAATGCAAGCATGAGAGGGAAAGAAATGGGCGATATCGAAATGCTCAAGGGGGGTTTGCTTGCCTGGTTGTTCTGGCATGGAGGGGTCGTCGTCGACGTAGTCGATCACAGGGGCAACATCGGTCTCGGGGTCTACCGGAGAAAAGAGGGGGAAGAAACAGTAAATATAAAGCAACATAGCACCACAAAGCATAACATGGCAATAAGATGTGCCGGGTGTGACCTAACGCGGTAGGAGGTGGTACCGGTAAAGGGGGAAAACATCCTGGAAAGTATTCCCGGTGTTTCGCGTTTTTGGACAGACGGATTGGAGGGGAAAAGTTGTGTGTTCGCTATGCTAGGGATGTGTGGCGGACGAACGGGCTACGTATTCGAATTCGTCTCGTCGTTCTGAGCAACTTCCATGCAGAAAACATTTTCATCCAAGTTACGGTTTATTTTCTATTAATTTTTAAAGTTTTAATTCATTTTTTCATTAATAGAATTAATTCAAATCAAAACTACATTTACTGCATCAGCATGATGTCAGCGGTCAACATTGACCGTTGACTGGGTCAACTGACGCGTGGGGTCTGTTAGTCATTGACTGTTATCCTAATTAATAGTTTTAATTTAGTTTAGTTAGCTAATTAGACTAACTATCACCGGTTAATTAAATTAATTAACTATCCTAATTAATTAATTAATTATCATTTTAGAATTCATTTTCTGTTTCTGGGGCTGGGGCCCGTTTGTCATTGGCATAGAGGCCAAAGCGGGCATGCGGGTGCGGGCGAAGCCGCAGCCCGCCCGGTAGCAAGACGAGGCCGGAGCAGGGTCCACTCGGCGCGGCCGGTGCAGCCGGCCGGCACTGGCGCGGCCGGGCCGTGGTCAGCGGCA